>NW_008710370.1:2053827-2057390 GCF_000327385.1 Lottia gigantea
CTGAATTAATATTAGGATTCTCGGATGTAGACATAACTCCATACTCTGAACAGAAGGTTGCAATACACATACTATCAAATGGTTTACCTTTAGGTCTAGCTAAATAACGATCAACTATTGAAGTCATAAACAAATTATAGTCAGACAATGTTCCATCTTTAGCTCTACTTTGTAAAACTTTGAGTGGAAGAGTAACTCTAATATTATTTCTACCTGTAGGTATAAACTGAACTTTTCTAGAACACTGTTTCAAAGGTAAGCCTAAAACTCTTACAGCACTTTCAGGTCCACTTACTTCCCGTGAATGCAAATAAGTTGTGGAAATCTTCCTCATACAAGCTTTAGCATCCAAATTATTTTGTTTAGCTTCTTTAAATATTTCACGTAATAACATACCCATTTCTCTTTCGGCTTTAGTAATATATGAAACAATGTAAATTACACATGCATAAGCATCTGTTACATACTGTATATCTAGGTTTGCATTCCAAGCTCTTAACATGGAAGGATTATATTGATTGATCCAACTTGCATTGACACCTCTCTTTAATACTATATATGTCTTTTTTGTTAGTTTCTCGCATGCTTGTTTAAACATTTCCTGATTAATACCTAATTCATTATACAAATTTGACAATGAGTCATATTGTTTGTCTTCACATGATAATTCTTTCCAAATAGATTCTAAAATAGATTTAGCTTGATCTGCAGTTAAAGTATTTTGATTGTCTCTGATTTTCTCATTACTTTCAGTATTTTCATTTTGTTCAGTAAGATTCTCAGTTTCTAAAGGTCGGCATATAAATGTTTTATCTGAAGGTGGTTTGGGGAAATTAAATCTACATACTTATTCTTTCTACAAGATTTAGAATGGTTCTTACTGTGTTTTTGAACATTAGACATTATTTCATTTAATTCAGAGTCTGTTTTCTCATCTGGTAATTCACATGAAATATATTTATCAATAAATTCTACAACCTCTTCATCACTATCAACATTAAGTTTAGGAGCTTGGTCTATATAAATTATCATATGTACCACATTTCTTAAGAATAATTTAAATCTTTGATCAAAAAGTCTGGCAACTGTTACTGGATTAGATCTTAACAATTCACGTTTTTGTAGCCAATTTAAGTCACTTACTTTTGTTTTGGAACCTTGTTGTAACAATATTGTTTCTAAAAACGATTCAAATCTTAGTTCACTGCAGCTAAATGAAACAAAAAAAGTAGGAGTACCAAGTTGTCTTAACATAGCAAAAAGATCTTTCTGAATAGCTTGCCAGTATGCTGGACTTCCACGACAATTTTTCATAAAGGTATAACCAGCATCAGATTTGAGAATATTTTGAATTTCGGGGAAGGGAGGGTTTGATTCTCCCAAATGTACAGGCCTAGGGTGGAGCAGACACTTTATTTAGAAATTAGGATTAAGGGTCTTGATATTGGGTTTTCTTCTGTTCTTATTCTGATCTGAAATTAGAAAAAGTAACTCGCCCGATGGGCGAGAAGTATAGTATCTGTTATATACTGATTGTTTTTAGTTTACTATGAACAATATTATCATTTAAGTTCTTATTTTTTGAATATGCAACTATCATTTTCTGCTTATAGACATGGGGGAATTTCTCTTGAAGGCTCTTATAGTAGGCATGAACTATCTTGCTTGCTCGATTGCTGGTTGTATTAAACGGGACAACAAAGAGTGCTATGCCTACATTATGATGAATATTTAGTCCTATAGGTCTTGCTGTATTTAATGTCTCAATCCAATGGGCCTCCCTAGATTGACGGAATTTGGTAGTTTCATCTTCGGGCAAGTCAATTTCTATACGCTCAATTGGGATTAGGGTGAGATCGTCTATTGAATGGTCGTCGAGGTTGAAATGATTAGAAACAGGCTTGTCTTTCTTTAATTTGATGTCTGACCTATGAGCATTAAAGCGAGTACGTAAATTATTCTTAGTTTCTCCTACATATTGTTTGGGGCATTTCTTGCATGAAATTAAATATATTACATTCGAATGTTCACATGTTAGATGTTCCTGGATCGGGTACCTTTTATTCGTAGAGTTTCTTACAAAGTAATGAGTTTCTGATATAAAGGGACATGTTTTGCATCAACTGGACAAACACGGAGCACTTCTTAAACCTGGAGGTACTTCGGCATAAAGTCTGTTTTTAGCTGCTATCTGTGCTAAGGTGGAATTTTTTATGTTTCGTAAAAATCGTTTAGAGTACCCACGCTCTTTCAGTTTTGAGAAAACAATCGTACAGGCTTGGTTGAAATCGGAAGATCTGTACAAATTCGATGAAATCGATAAACTTGTGACTTAATTATACCAGAAAAGGGTTTTGGGTGAAAGGAGCTCTTGTGCAAGAGTTGATGAGTATCAGTTTCTTTGAAATACACTTTAATATCCAGTTTATTTGTTTCTGCTATGGAATCTCCCTTAAAGACTGTGGTATCGAGAAAGTCTATGCTTTTGTCACTCACGTTTGCGGTTAGTTTGATAGAAGGATGGTGGTTGTTGAGAATTTCAAAGAATTCCCAAAACTGTTCGATAGAATAAGTCCAAACCATAAAGATGTCATCCAAAAAGCGTCCGTAAAAAAGTGGGTCAAATGGACAGAGGGGCAACACCTCACGTTCCCACTCTGCCATGAAAAGGTTTGCGTACGAAGGGGCAAATCGTTTGCCCATTGCTGTCCCTGAAGTTTGTAAATATGTTTTACCATTAAATGTGAAATCGTTTCGACTAAGACAAATCTCTAAAAGCTGTAGAATTGCATCGTAGGGTCTGTTTGGATCTGGGTTTCTATTAAAAGCTTTACGAACTGCCGTTAAACCAGTAGTGTTATCGATATTGGTATACATAGAAGAAACGTCGATAGAAATTAAAATAGCATTAGAGGGAACTCGAAGATTTTTTATTTTATTGACAAAATCGGTTGTGTCTTTAAGGTAGGCGCGATGTTGACATGCTAGAGGTAGTAAGAAATGATCAATGTATTCTGACACTGCATATGACTCACTACCACAGTCAGATATAATCAGGCGACCTTTAGGGATTTTATTCGAGATAAACCACTCCTTTGTTGGATTCTTATGGATTTTAGGCAAAGTGTACAAATGTCTCTCGCGACAATCAGGTTTGGCAGACAGGTAGTCATATTGTTTCTGTTTGAGATAACTAGTTTTGACTAAATCGGCAAGAATATTGTTAATCATGTTAGCAGTTTCTTTGAAAATTGGTTTCGGTAAAATGGCATAATGTTTAGGATTATTCAGTTGATTCTCTGCTTCTGAAACATAATCCTCCCTATTCAGAATGACACAACATGAACCTTTGTCACTCTTTTTAATAACAATGCTATCGTCTTTCTTAAGTAAGTTTAACGCTTCACGTTCTACACGTGTGAGATTAGGCTTTTCGTGTGTTATGGAAAGGTTCACTGTTTGGCTATTCATACTCGCAAATGATTTCAATATTTCAGGATGGATGGCGGCCTGAGGGGGTGTCCACGTGGATTTAGGAATAAACATGTTCTAGCACCACGTGG
>NW_008710370.1:2057440-2059964 GCF_000327385.1 Lottia gigantea
TCTTTGGTAGCTGATCACGGTTGTTGAGGCCTACATGAAGAATAATGGTAGTAGGTTTGTGATCATGGTCGTATGATTCCAGGATTGACTGTATGTGATGGATTTGGGCACCGGGGTAAGAATGTATTTCAGTGTCTGAACTGGTTTTGGTAATTCGATTCAGGTTAGATGATCCAATAATTAAGGTAGATTTCTTTAGAGCGGGTAGCTTCCATAATGATTTGTCCTTGGTTTGGTGATAATACGGTTTGGTAGCGGATATAATGGTCGTCGACGGTGTGATTGGTACTGGTTTGGTAGTTGTTAGAATTGTAGCATTGGGAACGGACTGGGATCTGGTTCGAGGGGGGGAAGGTCTGGATATACGTCTCGACTTCGATGGAGACTGAGGGGTGGTTTGCTGGTCCAAAAACGCACAGAAGGAAGAAAGGTTGGCGGATCCTGGATCACGTGGTGAAGTTTCAAATGGTGCGGAAGGGGAAGACTAGTCTGAAAGTGAAAAGAGAAGGGGAGTGCCCTCTCTACGAGAGCGTTTACGTATGTCTGCTGGACTAGGAGTAGGTGAACTTAGGGCTCGTTTAGGGGTTTGGTTCGGCAGCGTCGTGGCTCTAGATGGTGCAGGTGTAGTGTCCATTTCAGTTGGTAGAGATATGGTTACTCTGGTTTTTGTTTCGTTGATTGTTTGGTAGAACTTGGTGATTACAGCTTGAGTGAGACGTTTCCCATAGGAGCGACGGGCCCAGGACAGGGCATGAGAAACGATGCAGTCGACCGCAGCTGATGATAAAGACTTGATACGAATGGTGGTCAGCTTCTCTTGGAGTGTGGTTTGGTAATGGTCGATCAGGACCTGCGTAACCTTAGAGAGCCATGTCCGATTGAGGGATCTAATATTCGCGTCAACAGCTGATGTTTTCATTGCTGGACGGATAAAAACTATCCAACTCAGAGACTTTGCGTTTGAAGGTAAACGCTGGTTGGCCTTGCTGTTGAAGGGTAAGGATTGCCAAATGATGGAGGCACTGCAAAACTTGGAAGAACACCTTCACAAAGGGTTCTTCCTCCTTATGAGTGAGGACTGGTTGGCGTCGGTGGGCTGGTAGTCGTTTCTGTTGTTGGGCAGGTCGATGGTTACCTCTTGATTGGTAGGTGTTGTGGGTAGGTCGGCGATGGGGTGGGATATAGCTGGATGGGTTGGTTGGTGGTCGGCGATTGGTAGGTGGCAGAGGTCGATGGAAGACAGGGCCGTTGTAGGGTACGTGATATTGGTTTGGTTGACGATTAGTGTTTCTATGTCTGGCTTCTTGCCAGTGGTTGTTGTAGTTGGGGAGCATAATGAAAATAACTTGAGGTTAGAAAGGGAATGTACAGCTGATGTAACAGGAGGAAACTGTATATGCTAGCGTGAAAATGTGGGGATCAAATTATGCAAATAAGTCAAACTGGGTTTGGGGATATATAAAGTAAGATGAAAGTTATGATGAAAAATGCAAAAATATATATTTAGGTGATAAATAACGCTAACAATGATGTGAAAGATTATAACAAGTAAAACAAAAACTTACGTAATTGACACGAACCGGTTTTCGAAATATTATCCTTTTTCAAGTGTCGAGGAATGGTTATGAAATGAGATTGAATTTGCGATTTATATAGTAGTCAGTTAATACAGGTTTTTGATTTTCTAAAAATTATTGAGTGAATCATGTCATATCTTTGGTCAGTTGAGGATTAGGATTATTTTTGATTTCTTAATTAGTTGAGTCATATCTTTGATCAATTGAGGATTATAGAAATATTGGATTAGATGTTGATTATATCTGAGTAATAATTCAGGAGGATTAGATTATCTCAGAGTACAATTTACATAAATAAAAAACATAAATGATCAGAAATCAAGAATTGAGAATATTTTGAAGTTATCTTGAGTTAACATATCAGCTGTTATCATATTTCCTCCCATTCTACCTTGTCTTAAAGCAATAGATGTACCTGAGATTATTTGTTGTAATTCATAAATATATTGACCATAAAATAAATAATCTGAGCATGACGCAAAACGCGTGTCTACAGACATTAATCTCGTCTTTAAATATTTACCTAGTGTTATTCTTACATCTCTATTTTCAAAATAAGTATTTTTACCTTTGGGGAACAAATAAGGAAAAGAGCAAGCTTCATTTGACTTATCCATTAACAATCTAACTGGCTGATTATTTTCACTTGGAGATACAGAAAATATTTTATCAGAACTATTTAATACTTCAGCAGTAGCATCAACTGGTTGTAAACATGTACCACCTGAAGATTCAACAGAATAACAACCTACATAATCATCAATCAATGGTAAATCATCATCACTATCAACTGTATCATTAGATTCTATATTTTTTTCTGTATTATTAGATTCAATATCTTGTTTATCTTGTTCTTCTATCCAACTTTTATTTAGCGTAACATCATTATAATAAATATTATTACGTCTCAAGTAATTTAGTGCATTTTTACATGATTCTTTGTTATA
>NW_008710370.1:2060014-2102450 GCF_000327385.1 Lottia gigantea
AGTCCCGTTTCTTTCTATTCAAGAACATTATCTTCAGCTGAAAGAAAATATTCCACAGGCGAACGAGAAGCTTTAGCTTGTATTTTAGCATGTGAACATTGGCATGTATATTTGTATGGTAGAAAATTCACTCTACGAACTGACCATCAAGCATTAACTACGTTATTAGCAACTGCAGGTTCGGGTCACAAACCTTTGCGTATTTACCGCTGGTCAGATCGCTTACATCAATATGACTTTAAAATCGAATATGTGATGGGTTCGAAAAACTTAGTAGCTGATATGTTAAGTAGATTAGTTATCGATAATCCGAATAGTCAGCAGATTCAGGAAATAGACTCCGCTACCGTCTTAGAAATTGATTTTTCATTAGTTACTCGAGAAGAACTTAAACGTGCTTCAGAAACTGACCATAATCTTTTGCAAGTTCGAAATTTTCTTATAAATGGGTGGCCTAAAATTGTTGCAAATGAGTTACAATCGTCTACGGGGTGAACTGTCAATTTGGGATAATGTTTGTGTCTCTCGAGGTTGTCGTGCTGTGATTCCTGATAGTCTACAAGAAAGAGTTTTAACTATGGCTCACGAAGGACATCCAGGAATAGTTAAGATGAAACAACGTTGTCGTGAAACCGTATGGTGGACCGGCATGGATCATCAAATTGAAGATTTTGTAAAGAACTGTCAATCTTGTGCTTTAAGTGAAAAGTCACTTAGACCCGTTCAACCTCCTATTCAACCTATACCATGGCCTACATCTCCTTGGAAAGACATTCAGATTGATATATTTGGAGAAGTTCAAGTCGCTCCTCAAGACTCTAGATTTTTATTTGTGATACATGATTTACATTCGAAATGGCCTGAAATAATCAAATGTTCTAAAATAACTTCAAAGGTGATCATTGACTCTTTGGAGAATTTATTTTCAAGATGGGGAATACCAGAAGTAATTATTACTGATAATGGACCACCGTTTATATCGTACGAGTTTGAAACTTATCTGAGATCACAAGGTATTAAACATAGACTTGCTGCTAGATATAATCCGATGTGTAATGGTGGTGTAAAACGCTTTAATAGAGTCATCAAAGAAGGTTTAAAAGCTCACTTACAAGATGGTAAACCTTTTGCAGAAGCTATACGTCTTATTCTTAGAACTTACAGAGCTACACCGCATTCCTTAACCAAGAAATCACCTTCAGAATTAATGATCGGAAGACAAATAAAACTACCCTTAGAAAATCTAAAACCTCCAGATCCGGTTCCTCCAGACATCGAAAGTAGATCACTTTATATCGCTTCAAGACAAGATAAGATGAAATCTTATGTTGACAAGAGGAGAAATGCCAGAGAAACGAATCTGAAAGTTGGTGATTACGTCAGAACAAAACAAAGTCCAAGGTGTACGTAAGAAAAACTACGGTGCGCCATCGAGGCAAAGAACTCAAAGTCACAACTACGGAAACAATTATGTGCCAAGACAAAAATCAAGTGGTGGTCAATATTTTCAAAACTATGATAGAAATCATTCCAATGCTGGAAATCAGCATTGTACTAATTGTGGATCATCATTGCACAGAGCTAATAGTAATAACTGTCCTGCAAGGGGAGAAACTTGTAATTTTATTCTATAACTCTTGTTAAATCTATACATGTTTCTATATTTATTCAAAATCTTAATTCGTAATTCATTCTTGTACTTCAGCTGCAATTTTGCTCTTAATACAGTTACATATTTGTCTTGCATTTTAGGTTTAAATACAGTTATATATTTATGTTCCAGTTTTGGTTTTAATTCAGTTACATATTTAACTTGCATTATCGGTTTAAATTCAGTGCTATATTTGATCTTTAAAACTTTTCTTAAAACATTTATATATTTCTGTTTTAATTTATATCTACGACAACTAAATTGAAACAAGCGTCTACGTCTTCTATTCATTTCATCAATTTGTTTCTTACTTCGAAAAACATGTTTTACATTTAATTCTATTTTTGGTCTCATTTTTCTTTTATCTACATTATAATCTTTAAAATAGGTTGTTCGCTTTTTACTTTGACACCATTTATTACCTCGTTTCTTTTTACAACTCTTTATCACTGTAGATATATTTTCAACAAATTTACTTTTACCTGATAACTGTGTTTCTTTATCATCAATAACTATTGGTTCTTCTCTCTCAACATCTTCAACCACTTCATAGTGATTCTCATTCTTATGATGTAGATAAATAGCTTCTGGTGTATAACTGTCATTAGTCTGTAATACAGGATATTTCACCCATTTATTATTAGTAAAAATATAAATATCTGTTTGTAATAAATGACAAGCTGCTAGTATTTCAAATTCTGTACCCCATGTTCCTTGTGTTGTCATTCTAGACCTTGTTAAATAGTCATCAATAACATGCTCTTAATAAGGGTTCAAAAAAATCTGTATTTGATTCAATATGATTCACAATAGCAAGTCTTACTTTTCTATGATTTATTTGGGACAAAGAAAGAACAAATGATATACTTCTAAACAAACAATTACCATCTCCATTTATTTCAGTTATTTGAGTAGGTTTTTTAAGGTTACAAACATCAGCAATATCAACATTCTTTAACTTATGACAACGTAAATTGAGCCATTCAGATAACTTTCTTCTTTTTTCTAATCTAATTGGATTAAATATGAATGCATTACTTTCTACATTAGTTATATTAATCTCATCAGTATCATTATCAATCAATTCACTGCTTGATTCAATTGGATTATCAACTTCCATAATTTCACAATCATCAACAGAGTTACTTATTTCATTAATTGGATCATTTGTTTCATTACCTATCATAATAACATTTATACCAGTTATTTCATACTGCTCTAATTTATTCAGATTCATTGATACACTTAAATTCAAACAATGCACATATAAATCATTGATATCATCATATTCTAGTAAAATACTACAACCATCATCTGATAATAATCCTAAATTGTTCCTTGAATGCGAGTCAAATACAAAATAACTATCATCATGTTTCATTATAGCAAACGTACTGCCATTAAATGTCACAAAGCAGGACTCATATGTACTTAAACATGTTTGAAAACTTTCGAAAAGACCTTGAGCAACATAATTGTTAGCATCTATAACTCCAACTTCTGAACTGTCACTGATTTCTAACTCAAAGTATTTACCTTCGACTTCCACGGTTCTTATTAATTCACTTACCATAATATAATCATGTAGAATATTAGGTTGAGATTGAAGATATTGATAATACTCATTTCCAAGATCTAATACTTTGTCAAGAGTACAACCATTCCATAATCTAAAATTTATAATTTTCCTGTAAATAATACACAAAAGACTATTAGCTAAACATTGTTTGCCAGCAAAAAAACCGTATCTTTCTAAAAAGCCTTGATGAAAGTTACCAGATATACATTTCTTTTCAACTTGCCTCTTTCTACAGTTACCAATTGATAACTTTTGTTTACTATCCTTTTTACTGATATTACTAAATGCATTTTTCTCTTTGTTTTTAGCAGGTATCTTTACCTTTTCATATGAAATTTTACCACAGGCATCAGACACATTTACTATCACTTCTTTTACATTATGCGTATTACTTTTAACACTGCATGTACTTGAATTGTTTAATTTTGAAGCATATTCATCCTTACTTTCATTTTTCGTTTCATTTTTAGCACTTACTTTTTTCTTGTTCAAGTTAGCTACAATAGCTGCTTTAGATTTTTTCGGACGACCCATATTGTTTCACTGCTGTATTTTTTCAAGTAAGGGAATTTTTAACAGGATAAGTGTTTTGCACAAGTATTTTGGAAAGATGTTTTGGACAAGTATTTTGGACAAATAGTTTGGACAAGTTTTCAACAAGGTTTTTTCACAAATATTTTTCACAATGTTTATTCACAAGGTTTTTTCACAAAGTTTTTCACAAGGTTTTTTCACAAGGTTTTTTCACAAAGTTTTATCACAAGGTTTTTTCACAAAGTTTTGAACAAGGTTTTTTCACAGTTTTTTTCAACAAGATTTTTTTTTGATCACTTCAGATAAGGGTAGATCAATTCCCTTAAATATATTTTGATCACTTAAGATAAGGGTGGATCAATTCCCTTAAATATTTTTTGATCACTTCAGATAAGGGTGGATCAATTCCCTTAAATATCTGTGTGCTTCTTTCTTCTGACACAACCTGTAAATAAAAATTTATTAGTTTATTCATTTTGAATAAATTTCTAATTTTTTTTTTATTTTTCTTACTCACACTTTAATTCAATTAATATGTAACCTGAAAACACAAGAATACTTATTAAACATATCTACAATTTAACCTTTATGCTTCAGCTGTGACGTCTACAAATATAATACATAAATATAATTTAATGTTATTGTGATATTATAGAAATACTATGTGACACTTTTGTCATCAAAAGCCGTTGAACTTATCTGCATAACCTATAAAACCAAAATGCACATACAATTCTTCACAATCCTTGTGAAAACAAAGAAACTGTCAGATACTCAAGTCAGATCTCATTAATAAAAAACACAACAAAATTATCAACCATTGTCGTCTTGTAGTATTGCAATTTTAAATCAAATATATTTTCTAAAATTTAAACTAGCTTCTTTCCATAAACTATTTCAAACATCCTCTTCAATTTATAACTAACTAACTAAAAAAAAATATATAAAGATAGAAATATATAATCTGAAATACTGCTATTACCATTCCTCGCATAACCAGTCTGCTATAAAAAACAACTTCATATCATCTTTATTATACATAAATACCATCTTCAAAATTTTCAATATACATAATAAATATCACAACCTAACATCAACAATAAAAATTATCTTTTCAAAATTGCAACATTCACAATATGATAAATAGAGGATCTTAAAGGGCTGCTTATGTTTCATTGACTTTATGCAATATGTTGCTGGAATTAATATTCTCTGAGCATTGGCTAGAAAAACATTAGAAGAATTAGTAATATAAAACAAGTAATCCCAAATATGATAACTGATATTATTACTTTTGAAATGCTTATAGCTTTTTTATAACTTAATACAATATTTCAACTATGCATGTATAGTTCATCAATGATAATTTGTGTACATCCTCTGTCCAATTTAAAATTGTGTAATTTGTAAAAAACAAATAAGTCTATCAAATACTGTAAATTGTAGTCTATTATACCTACACACATTTTCCACATTTACAGTACCGTACATTGTTTTCACCACAGTTTACTTTTATTTACAATTAATAATCACCTCACATATCATGCTCAATAACTCAAAACATTCAAAATAAAAATCATTACAGTAAATATCTATCATCGTATCTAGTAGCAATAAAATATTTTAACAGCTTTCTCTATATATTCAGTCTTGCCCCATTTAACTTTTCTTCAAAATTTACTAACACTAACCCTGAAAAAGAAAAGACAATTATTCATTACAACTGTCAATATTACACAAGAACATAATTGCAAAAATTTCAAAATAAATTAGTGTTGGCGCAACATATCCTTGAATCGATTATCGCAAAACAAAATTGGAGATTGTATGTATATAAGGCAGTAAATACAATCACAAATTATTCACACTGACTATTGGAAACAAATTAACCATAAATACAAAGGCTGCTGTCTTCATTCCTCACAACAACCTTCAACTCATCAAAATTTGTTTGTGAGCACAATAGAAGCTACAGTTTTCAACTGATTTTTATGAAACTTGGTATGATCATGGGAATTGATAAAATCTCGGACAAGTTGTAACTTGAGATATTTTTGATGAACGTTTTTTGAGTTATTGTCCTTGACTTTGTAAACACTCGTCAAAAGTTGTTTTTTGCCCTTGATTAGAGCTGTGTGATTTAATTGTTTGTTGTATTCGGGTTATTGGTATTGATTTTAAAAAATTTTGATTGTTTGTATTTGTGTCAATATCATTATGAAGATGTGCACTATTGAATTTGGTGAGGATCCTATGATTTTCTTGAGAGATATCGCATAAAATTCTGATATCACGTTTGTTTTTTTTCTCACTTTTTTGACTTGTGCTCACTCTACAGGCTACAATTCTCTATGGATTCTTTTGATCTTTTGTATGTGTGTCAATATCATTATGAAGATGTGCACTATTGAATTTGGTGAGGATCCGATGATTTTCTCGAGAGATATTGCATAAAACTCTGATATCGCGTTTTTTCACTTTTTTGGCTCGTGCTCACTGTACAGGCTAGGATATAGAGTTTGTTTTACAGTTCACATTTAGCTCTTTATCAAGCTGCTTGTGGGCGTATTTGCTTGCGAGACTTGCTGCAAGCCTATGTTTTAATGATGTAGAAGTCATGCTATTAATTTAGTATTTTTAGTTAACTTTGATATTTGAATTGTAATTTTGATACTAGTACAAAAAATAAATACAACAGTAGTAGCCTTTCTATAACCTTAAATGTATTCTTATCTGCATGCAATGTGTCGACACTCAAGTATATCTGAAAAATTTGTCAGTGTAAATAACGCACATCACATCACAAAAAACCAAGTTGGCACCATAATATTGAATGGTAATGTCGTTACATTATACCTCACATAGGCTTACATGGCATGACCACTTTTTATAATATTTCTTCAATAATGGCTTTTTGTATACTCTAATGTAATTTTTAAAGTGATGAAATACTTGAATTTGTCATATTTATTCCTGTGACATCGGGTCTAAATTTTTACGGCTGCTCGAGTAGATTCTCCAAACTAACCGATAATTTTTAAAGCTGGGGTATTTCTTACGAAAATGAATATTTATAAATTGTTATTATATTGTTACAAATAGAAGTGTTGTGTTTCTATGTTAACTGATGAAGCATGCATTTTTGCCAATAGACCAGCCGTATCTGTGCTGTTCTTCTCTACCTCCCCAAAATGTTGTCTGCTATCCACTTCAGTTTAATACCTCATTCAGCACAATCTGTGAATACGATACTATTTATAGTAACAAACATGCCTCATTTGTTTCTGTGCGGAATCTTATAAAAAGCTAAGTTTAATTTATCATTAGAATTTTTTTTTTATTATCAACAACATGACTGACTTTTTATATTGTTTGCCGATGTCAACGACTTTCAGTTAGGAATCATTTAGTAATATCGTTGGACTTTCAATGACCGATAATCAATTGTCGCCGGAACATCACTATAGAGATGCAAGCTACACAAATACAGGTCATCACTTGGTGTGGTCACCCTGTTTTGCCCATTCTATGCCTGTCTGACATGTGCTCTCTGTCTGAACGTTGAATCAAGTTTGTTACAGTAACACAGGATCAACCGAAGGTTCTTGCGATATTGTCATAGGTGTCTCCTGTCTGTACCATTCCCAGAGCTTGCATGTCAGTCATGGCCTTCTTCTTGTGTTTTTTTTATAGTTGTGTAAGACCGACATGCCATTCAACCCGTTTTTATACCCTTGATGCACATGTATATTTGTGTATTCAAAGATCATAAGATTTTCCTGCCAAAATGAGCAGTGCTTGGGTATAATTCCATTGGGCATAAATGTCATTGTTGTGTTTGGACAATGTATTTGGTTCGATAAAAGTTTCGAACTTGCTATATATTTTTGGTTAAAATTCACTTTCAAAGTGTTAAAGTTTTTTTGGCCTTCTTTTGGCATTGGCATGTGCAATTTCTCCAGATAAGCATGAGAAAAATTAAAATATTTAATTGCATAACATAACTGTGGTTAAAAAAGTTATTTGAAAAAATAAATATGACTTGAAATCTAGGTGCCCTCCTGGCACAAAAACACCGAAATATATGTCAATGAATGCACAATAGTGAAAAAATATGTATTTTATATTACAGAGGTTCAGTTGTTATTATTGACCAAAGTGTTTCTCAAGGTAGCCTGAACACCTCACCTGATAAACAGATATTAGTCTGGAATATAGGTCAGTACAATAGAATTCAGCCTATATATATATATATACACAAATGTTAAAGTGAACAGTTTAGATAAGGAATTACACGTAATTACTGAAATTTAGGAATACAAGTAATTCCTGAAACTATCCAGTTTTTACTGGTAATAACTGAATTTTAAATGAATTTTTACACTCATTTACTGACTGTTTAAACAATGATGTAGTATAGTCAACTTTTCTTAGGTTATTCTGATATACAGATCAGTGAGGCCTAATAAAAATTGAAAATCCTGAAATATTTCTTGATATTAAGCTGTCTTAAACATCAAGTAACAAGGATATAGTTATAACTGCTGTATGGTGGCCTATGAGGGCAGGAGTGTTTTTTTTTCATAAAATAAACTATATTTCCTTGAAATTTCATTTTACTTTTCATTTCATTTTATTCAACATTTAATTTTTCTTTTACTTTACATTTCATTTTACTTTGCATTTCATTTTAGTTTCATTTTAGTTTCATTTTACTTTGCATTTCATTTTTCTGTCAGTTTACATTTCATTTTACTTTACATTTCATTTTACTTTAAATTTGTTTATTTTTTTATTTTTTTATTTTTTTTTTTTACTTTCCAATTCAAATGTAAATGAAAATAAAAGCCTCATAGCAGCCTATGAAGGCAGTAGTGTCGTGGTCATCCAGTACCTTTTCTACTGTTAATGTAGTCTTTATCACCCAGTCGTAATTATATGTTTATGTCAGATGTTTTTATTTTGACAGTGGTCTACTTTCGATTTGCCTATCTCGAAATTTTTATGGTCATGCTATTTGCTTTGTTGAATTTTAGAGGAGACACTTAAGTATGGTCAGGCTTTCATTCGACATATTGGAAAATTATCAACAAGATTTCTGGAAAAAGTTATTGAAGGTCGTATTTAACATGGAAAGATATGGCATAATATGAATTGGTGGAGTGAGTCCAAACGATGAGTTCCGAATGATGCAAACAGTCTGATAGCTGCTTTCCCTTACATATTCAAAAGGGCAGCCCCCATTCATTGTTATGATTTAAGACTCATTCAAGCCCTTGTTATGATTTAAGACATTGCACGAGTTAAAACTATTAACTATTACAATTCAAGATAAGACCTCCATCTACTTTCAAATATCAACCTCATCACAGACCATGGCAACAAACCAGTGGGCAAAATTTAAAAGTAAAGTGAAAAACAAGAGTAAAAAGAATGAGGATAAATCAAATATCAAGGAAAACATTATTGTTCAGCGATTGTCAGCTGAAGTGTCGGGTAAGGCGCAGAAATATACCCGTGTTGGAGCAAGGGAATTTGTGCCTTTTATCTATGATGAGATAACAATTCAAAACATAAAGAATGCTTGTAGTTCGCACTACGAGTATGAAAGTGATCTCATTTGCGATGTTCTTGCAGGAGAGCGAGGACCATCATGCTTGTCAGTAAATCAATTGCCTGACCTGAAGGTCATTTATGTCAGATTTGTTGAAGGACAAGATGATTGTAAGGAACAGTTGAAGTCACCACCCAAGAAGAAAATAAAAACAAATAATAAGAATAGTTGCACAAGCACTGTTAAAGTTACATCCCTAACAGACCTCACAGTCACAGCAAAAAAAACCCAGTTCATCCCAAAAAGTTTATCTGTGATTGAGATGCTAAAATTAGGAACATTAATTGATAATACTGTTCAATTATTGGATATATATGAATTCGACATCGATAATATGTGTTGGATGCAACTGAAAAGTTTTGAATTTAAAATTAGCAAAATCAGCTCCGGAGGATTTCGGGATGCTTTTAAGGCACAGAGTATCAGCAAAGAATTTGCAGGGAAATCCTGGGTAATTAAGAAATATCAACAAGATGCCGTAACTACAATTGCATCTATGAATCAAACCCTTGAAAAACACACGAAGAAGGTTGTTCAGATGCACCAACTGGCCAAAAATCTGACTAATTGCATGAAGAGATAATAAGAAGTAAATGATGAATTGGAAATGTTTGGTGAAACATTTGAATATAATGACATATATTTGGGTAGACTTAATGGATCATTTGTAACTGTGGAGGAGTTTATTGATGGTGAATTTGTGAAATACATTAACAATGATGGAACAATAAATGAATCTGATAGAGTAACTATTTCTCTGAAATCTGAGAGTTTGGTACATTATTTTTATGTGAAATCCGAAAAAGAACTTATGGTATTGGACATTCAAGGATGTGGGTATAAATTTTGTGATCCAGAGATTGCTTCAAGAAAACTCAAGAGTGACCAGCATGAATTCCTATATGCAGTTGGTAACCTCTCTGTTTGTGCCATTGACAATTTTTTATGTAATCATGAATGCAATTCATATTGTGATTTATTTGATATAAGAAGTTGACACTTGATTTTTAAACGCGTACATATAAACAGGCTCTAAGAAACTGATCATTAGGTAATGATACACATTTTTATTTTTATACTCATATACAATATGGTGCAAAAAATATTGTCTTAGAACTTATTTATTACATGTGTGTTTGTGGAAATGTATCAAATTATTGCATTTCATAAACTAATGTTCCCATGAAATTTGCTACTGGTTAAGGTGTATACTTTGTTGGCGTTCGCTCGTTTTGGTCAAAGTTGTATCCAATCAGTGCATTTGATCATCTAAAGCTGTTGCTGGTGGGTTGGCGTATTGTTGAAGCTGTAGTTAAAAAAAAACGAGATTGTGATGTCACTATCCCAGACACTCTTAGACGTTTTTGTGATATCAAGGTCATAATCTGGAATTACAGGAACCAAAGACTTGGGAGGGGAAATTGGAATAGTGAAAATAGAAGCTAGAATGGTCAGAAAACCTCTTTACTATCACTTTAATATAATTTTATTCTGATCATCAAGTAATGATATGTATTCTTTGTTGTGTTTCAATTCTTATTAAATCTTTCTCTTAAATTTAAAAGTCTTTTTCTTTTGCAGGTGTTGCAAAATAGCGGCATTTTTTTATTTGCTGCTGTTTGGGCATATACATTTGATGACTTGGGGAAGTGGGGGTGAGATGTGTTGCTTGGGTATGCACCTCGTGTTACTGCCATGGGAATGTGGAAGGTGACATAAGGTGAACAATTCCATATGGTTATCAAATGTGTCAAAAAATTCAATTTTAATCATTTAAAATGTGGAACATCGTGAAATGTTAAACAATAGAGGACATTGATATTATATTAAAAATTTGTTTCAAATACAGAAATGCTTGTGAAGCCTCATTAGCTTCCACCTGTGTAATGTTTAACACAAGCTCACACCGAGCTCGAAAATCCTTGGTGATATAATCAACAACTTCCTCCGCATCTGTAAGTTCTGACAGTTTAAGTGCCTCAAGAAGCAAATCATCTGACAACTCAATGTGACACTTTTGTCCTCCATATTGTTCTGGGTATAAATAAATGTGTTCTGGAATTCCACAAGGCAGATCCTTGTTTCTATTTTTTCTTCCTCTGTGGTTATTCATAACTGTTTGACGAAAGATGTCAAGCTCTTTCTGAATTACAGGAATAAAAACAAATGATAGAAGTTTCCTAAAATACAAACAAAATTCTAATAAGGTTTTGTTATTGAGACCATACCAGGACACAGGTTAATTAACAAGTAGCTGCCTAGCAAGATACGCCCACTTTCCTGATACATTTTCGGTATATCAAGGGCGGTCGCCAATCACACCAAAAATCTAACTTACACAAAAATTCTAAATTCTAACATAAACTGCCACATCTATCGCGTTCACAATCCACATTAGACATGATTTAAGTCTATCATTGTCTCTTAATCAAAGGCAATTACTGAAAAAACGGAAATTCATCAAAATAATTCAAACTAGAACTTGACCAAGATCTCATCGATATTTCACTAAAACTATAGTCTCCATTATGTTCACAAACAAATTTTGATGCGTTTTTACCAAGTCTTGGACAATACACCTTATTCACGCCTCGTTTGTGAGAGGTTCATAACACAAATTACGTCATCCATTGATAAGATGGTGACGTCATTTGAATGAGTAGTCTATTTGATGTCACTGAACACCTGATCAACAGCGAGAAAATGGGCTTTCTCAGAAATGTGTGAGGATACACTTCATTTGAAATCATCATTAAAAGGCTTAATCAATTCTGATTTTAATGATGTAAAATGGGATTAATTTTGAGTAGGTAGCTATTTTACTGCAATGAAACGCTGTTACCTTTTTTTGTTAGTGTCACGAACCTCGTTCTGGATTCAATAAGACGCGTGAATAAGGTCTAGGACCCAAAACTGTTCATCAAAAAAACCTCAAACTAGAGCTATACCAAGATCTTATTAATTTAAATAATCACAACAAATTTCATTAAAATCAGTTGAAAACTGTAGTATCTATTGTGTTCACAAGCCAGACAGAAAGGGGTGATGGCAATATACCACCACATAATAACGGTTAAATACAATTAAAAAAGACTTTAATACATAAAACCATTTATGTTCCATCTGTTCCTTCTAACCAAATAAAGCTTGCTCAAGGAAGACTAAATACAAAATTTCTAATACTTCTAACAAATTTTGAGTACCGGTAACTCATATTTATTTCAATTACATGCTTCAAATGTTGAAACAAGAATGTCAAATATTAGCAGACTTTGCCTTCCATAATGTCCATGCAGTATATAAATTCAAATAACATACCTGTCAACTTCATTTCCAGGATCATAGGAGCCACTTTCTAGGAGCTGATGTAATTGTTCTTTAAAATATATCTCCAATCTATGATGCAATTCACGCCACCAACGTTCAATCTTATTTTGGGTAGATGGCCCATACACAATATTGTTGGTTGGATCTTCATGTTCAGTACATTTATTTAGTAAATAACAATGCCATGTCATAACATCTGTTTCTGTACCCCTATCAACACGAATCCTCACAGGAAGCTCTGAAAAGAAGATGTAAGTCTAAACAGCAGCACAACTTGTTCAGTTATACATAAAATTCCGATTTATATTCCACTATGAACCTTCTGTTATATGGCATAATGGTTTTTTTTTAAATGTTGCATTATAAACTATAATCAATAATTTTATAAATTGAAGTTTTTCTCACCAATCTTCATTTTGTGAGGTTGAAACTTTTGAAATCAGAATTGGGTCCAATAAACGAGGACATATTCCTTCAGCCCATTCGGAAAATACAAAGGATGAATGAAAAAAAAAAAAGTTTCGTACTTTTGAATTCCATTAAGTACTCAAAATAGAAGCGTACAATTACTTTTGGGTTGTTATTAGAACTCCAAATGCGAAGAAAATTTATCCTACCACTGTATGTGTCTTGTGCACCATATACACACAAGGGAAAGGTTGATTTTTGATAATCACATAGTTTGTCGTGACCGTCCAATAATAATGTGAAATCTGAACCCTGAAATAAAAGACAAAGTCATCTCGTATATACTTGACTACAAAGGAATTCCTCAAGTGCATTGTTAATATTTCTATTCAAATATATTTCATCAATGATGACAAATACATAAAATTAATGGTTTTTTCAACCATATAAAGCAGATATAAAAGAATTTTGACGATATTAGATTTTATATCACATCTCAGACTCTAGACTGAAAAAAATATTGATACATGCTGCTGAAAGTTAAGTATGTTTCAGTTGAGCATCATGGTGTACAGAATTACTTGTATTAATAATGCCCGAGGTCAAAATGGCCCCAAATATCAAACTTAGTCACTATTATAGATTAGCCTATGCATTTCATAATTATTGAAAAATATATGGAATTAAATCAAAGAGCTTACTTCAGCTTTAAATTTTGGGTTTCCTTCTTTATGCTTTCTCTTTCCAACACAAGATCTCCTCCTTAATCCATCAGGATCGATAGACTCCATCATATCATACACTAGGTCTCTAGGAACCTTCAACCCATGCAGCTCCCTAATTTTTCTGTGAACAGCTCGATATCCTAGAAGCTATCCAGGACCACTTAATTCTCTCCTCACTGCTCTTTCTACCTCTTCTATTGGTACATTGTAATCGGTGTACTTTATTTCAAAGTAGCCCAATCTTACACCTAACGTTCTCAAACTCCATAAATATTGCGAATAATTTTCCCTCAAAAAGTCTAGAATCTCAATTCTCTTAAAATCTCTCTTTACATAACTTTCCAAGTCTTTTTTTAAGGTTTCGTCATTCTTCCAATTATCATTTCTAATAAGTTTACCCGAATTTGAGGCCATTATTACTTCAATGGATATTTGGGCTATGGGGGCTGCCATATTGAATCATTGTTATTAAAGGGAAACAACTCTCAGACACATATTGCAGACGTCTGGGTGATAAAGACTACATTAACAGTAGAAAAGGTACTGGATGACCACGACACTACTGCCTTCATAGGCTGCTATGAGGTTTTTTTTTTCATTTACATTTGAATTGAAAAGTAAAAAAAATATAAAAAAATAAACAAATAAGAAATCAAATGAAAAAGAAATTGTAATTTAAAGTCAAATGAAATATAAAGTAAAATGATATGTAAAGTAAAATGAAATGTAAAGTGAAATGAAATTTAAAGTAAAATGAAATGTTAAATAAAATTAAATGTAAAGTAAAATGAAATATAAAATTAACTGAATTGAATTTCGATTGTTAATTTTAAGGAAATACAGTTTATTTTATGAAAAAACACTCCTGCCCTCATAGGCCACCATACTGCTGTTATGTATAATGTAAGTGCATAAATACATGTACCAGTTCACTTTGTGATGCAAGCATGAAAGTTGGTATGAATGATCTGCAAAGGTCATTTATAATAAAAACACCGAGAACACAAGCCACTGAAAAATTCGAGATAGCGGCTATTTTTTCAAAATGGCCGAGAAGGAGGTACCAAAATACACATAATGTCATAACATGAATCCTTGTTGTTAAAAAAATGATAAAATTTATGTCAAAAATGGATTGTTATATGCCCACATGGAAATGTGGACGTATATTGCCATCGCCCCTGTCCTTCAGTCCGTTGTTCCGTCAACATTTCTTGTGAACACAATAGAGACTACAGTTTATAACTGATTTTAATGAAATTTGGTGTGATCATTTATATTGATGAGATCTTGGTCAAGTTCAAATTTAACGATCTTTCGATGAACGGTTTTTGAGTTATTGCCCTTGACTTAGGAAAAACGTGTCAAAATTTTTTTGTGAACACAATAAAGGACTACAGTTTTTAACTGATTTTAATGAAATTTGGTGTGATCATTTATATTAATGCAATCTTGGTCAAGTTCGAAGTTGACGATCTTTCGATGAACTGTTTTTGCCCTTGACTTGAAAAACGCGTCAAAATTTCTTTGTGAACACAATAGAGACTACAGTTTTCAACTGATTTAATGAAATTTGGTGTGATTATTTATATTGATGAGATCTTGGACAAGTTCATCAACTTGATGATATTTTGATAAACAGTCTTTGAGTTATTGCCCTTGACTTAAAAAAAAATGCGTCAAAATTTGTTTGTGAACACATCAGAAACTACAGTTTTCAATTAATTTTAATGAAACATGGTGTGATCATGTATATTGATGCTATAATTTGATGTATTTGGGTTATTGATATTGATTTTAAAAAATTTGGCGGAATTTCTCGGTATAAATAACTGGCAGTAAATATATATATCATTGAATTCAAACTACCAAAATTTCTTTATTATGAGAAAATTCATACTTTAGTCACTACAGACTGTTGTATCATTTCTGACAGCTTCCGGTGGGCGTATGTTACCTTGCCTGGCAGGCTATCTTTGTCAATTCATGAAGTCATTGATTAATATAATTCAACTATACAACAATATTTCTACCTTTTGAACTATCTGTTCATTATAAATTACAGACTTTTTGGTGCTTTGTGCACTACTATTTCGTGTGGTTTGACAAAACAATAAAACTTATATAATACAGTCAAGTAACCTAATTTCGTGCTAACCTATTTTTCGTGCATTTCCGCAAATGATTAATAATTTACTTTTGCGACCTCTGCATGTGCTTGTTTTGATAAACATGTGTTATCTCTACAATATCAGCTAGTAGAATGAATCCAGTAGTTTCAATTTCGTTCTTTAAACTTTGACGAAATTTGGTGTTGAATCCTTATATGCACTAAAATAGGTTACACCACTGTATAATACATTACAAAATCGTCAATGAAAGATAGGCTAAATAATTTAAGTGAAGTTACTCTAAATTATTTTCCATTTGTAAGAGATATACAGTGGTGTAACCTATATTGGTTTAAACAGTATTTTATTTCTATTACCGGGTATACATATAATTTTTAAATAGTGTAAATAGGTTTCGGAAACAAGCCAAGGCTTAAGTTTATCCCTCACTGTCACATATAAAACTGAGGAATTTGTTACTTTCAAGTAAATTTCAAGTGACGAATGTTTGATTCCCCGCATTAACAAATATGAAGTTTTTAAACAGGTATTTTCGCAAAATGCAGTTAAAAGTGTTGGTTCAGATAAATTAAATCCTTTATTTCTTAAATGTGGTGCTTATACGTTAATTGGTCCTTTGACTCAAATAGATATACTTTGCGTCGATGTAAATATATTTCCTGATAATTTTAAAGAAGCAAAAGTGTGCCACTGTATAAATCTGGCGCTAAGTCTGATCCCAATAATTATAGACCCATTTCTGTTATATCTAGTGTATCTAAACCGCTTGAAGATACTATTCAAAACATACTATAAATATTTTAAACGATAACCAATTACTTTATTCACAACAGTCTGGGTTTAGATCTAATAGTTCTTGCCAAACAGCTCTCACTGTTATGTTCCATTTGAAGTATTAGACCCTCCCATTTCCATTTATGACTGGATAATCACGCCTGCTTAGGCAATTGTCAATTGTTCCCTAGAGGGGTATTGTGTAAGTGCGTGTTTTTCCGAAAATCTGATGTTTGACTATTAAAAGTTTGTGAAGCGAAGTTGGACTTTTTATGAAGGAAACCCCAGGCTGAAACCCTTTCACATCACATGGTGGAGTTGCTAAAACATTATCAGAATTGTTTTTATTGTGAATTTGGACTGTCGCAACCATTTTCATGTGGTTTGTCTGTTTTTTTATTGAAATTATTATTTTTCTGTGCCTTCACCACAAGTAAAGCTGAAGTTGGGCTCATCACGATGGCCATTAATATAAATATGACTTCTAAAGTGAAAGACCTCTATGATGGTTTTCAAACGCCTCCGTGTCGTCCAAGTCTTTTTGATGATTTTTACATGTTTCGATAGTATTGGGTTGCCCCAGCCTACCCCTCGGTGTGAATTGATTATTGACAACTACATACATTTGCCTACTGTCTGTAGCAGCCGCGTGTAATGTTACCCTTCGTATATCAAAGTTTGATGGTATTGATTGTTCAAAAGTCGACCAATTCCTTGCAGAATTTAATTCAAGTGCAACATTAGACGGCATCAAATCAGACTCCCGAAAGATTGCTGCTTTCCATCTGTGTTTGAAAGGCCCTGCAGCAAAATGGTCCTTATATTTAGAAGATTCCTCGAAAACCGACTGGCGGAATTTTATGAGGGCTTTTATGAGTAGATTTTCCAGTGACAGTGACAACATGAAGCTTGCTGAAAATGTTGCATTCAATAACATTACTCTTTTACCCAAAATTCTTCATTCTCTGATATTGGAAAAGGGATCCAAGCTGAAGAAGACGGAATTTGATTTTATTTCTAAATTTATTGACAGTTTACCTCCTAATTTGTCATTTTTTGTTAGAGCTAGAAATCCGAATACCTTACTTTCTGATTTACATGCAGCACAGATGGGTGAATTATATGGTTATAGTGTAAATTCTAACATGTGAACTATCAGAATGTACCACCATTTAATCATAATTATGCTCCTTTACCCCAACAATTACCTATGCCAATTTATCAAGTCCCACCCCATTCCACCAGTAGTATAAGAGTATATATATATATAAGGGGCACTTTGTATAATTTTTAAGAAAAAAATTATAAAAAGTGCCTCCTTTCTATATACTCTTTTGCCTGCGGCGCCCCCAAGCCCACCAAACAAACAAGCCCACCAGGCACGCGGTTAATAAATCCGGACCCTATAGTGGTACCCGTTTACCAACCCCCAAGCGCCCAACGCCTACAATATCTTCAAATTAACTCATTTAAAAACAGAATGAGTTTAATTTTAAAACACGAACAATACAAATTCGAAGGAGACGGTTTCTTCTCAGCTCTATCATCTCTCATCCCAAAAGTAGCCAACTTTGTCTCAAACAACAAATCCCTCAGAAGCCCAAGGTCTTGGATCTGTAGCAAAAGCAGGAGTAAATATAAGCAAAGCAGTGAAAAGATCAAATGAGTTGAAAGAATTACAACGTATAAGAGAAATGCGAAATAAAAGATTAGAAAACAAAAAAGGCAATGGTTTTAAAATTATTGGATAACAATGTCAATGATAATTGCTCAAACTCCTAAAACATACTTTGGTTCTGACATTCAAAAATCATTAGGTTCTCTTCCCGGATTTCCTTGGGCAAAATACCCTGGAGAAAAACATCTCCCCGGTGATTATTATACTGGTCCAGGTACAAGGTTAGATCTGCGATTAGACCAAAATGTTAAACCAAAACCAGGTGAAGAACCCGTCAATAGAGTTGATGCCTCTGCACCTAAACATGGTATATTATACAGAAATAAAGACATAAATTTCAGACATGAAGCAGACAAACAAATGATAATCGAATATTCCAAATCCAACTTTCAAAGAGAGAATGCAAAGAGCATTAATCATTAAACTCTTGAAAGCAAAGATGAAAATGGGTTTGGGAATAGTAGATGAAATACACAAAGAATTTAGAAAAAACAAACATTTTTTAACTGATTAATGGGAGGTAACACTGTTGTTTGTTTACTTCAAAGTAAAATACCAACCAGTTTATACACGGTTAGTTTTCTAGAGTATTATTGATTTAATAATTACCTTTAACGCCCGGTAACAATCAGTCGTCTAGACTATTGTTGACTGGATATACGTCACTAAGTAACAGATGGTTATATTAACATATAACATTCCGCCCATGCCACGTCGGCATAGACAGACTAAACTCTCAACTATTAACACTGTCTCAATTTTGTTACGCTGGAAGAATAGGAATTTAATCATACAAAATCAAGGTATGTTCTTTGTTTGATTTAATCATAAGACTAGAGGGTGGAATTAAGATGATATGTTATTTGTTGTTTTTCAAAATATCAATTTTGTTCTATTCCAGACACAAGTTTAATATTTCATATCACGAAGAGTATTGGGGGATACTACCAAACTCTGTGACAAATATCCGAGGTTTCATAATAGAACAAGTGCTGAAGAACAAGTGCTGAAGAACAAGCGTTTTGGAAAAGGATAAAATATGTGACGGATATCTAGCGATTCTTTAGGAGCGGTCGTAACCCCTTGACCCTTGAACTATGACTGGCAATAGTATGAGAGGGAAGATAACTCTGATGTATATCTAGCTATTCTATAGGAGTGGTCGTAACCCCTTGACTGTTGAACTATGACTGATAATAGTGTAAGAGGGGAGATAACTCTGAAGTATATCTAGCGATTCTATAGGAGCAGTCGTAACCCCTTGACCCTTGAACTATGACTGGCAATAGTGTAAGAGGGGAGATAACTCTGAAGTATATCTAGCTATTCTATAGGAGCGGTCGTAACCCCTTGAACTATGACTACCAATAGTGTAAGAGGGGAGATAACTCTGAAGTATATCTAGTAGAAGTGTATATCAATATACATGTAATTGTTTGTTTTAAATTTCCTTTTATTTATTAAAACTTACTTTGGTTTTTTTGTTATTCTTCCTGCATTTCCATGGGGGTAAATGGTTTCAAATAATAGGGTAAAACCTATCTTTAAAAATGGCAGAAAAAAATTACAGATTAGATCCGATCTTTCAATTATATGATCCAATTCGTTATTCGTTAAATAAGAAAAAAGAGGATTACATTATCATATCTCCAACCGTTGGCTCTAGGTCTCAACAAAATGATGAGGGTAGGGTCACTTTCGAGATTAATTCATTATCGAATTGGTTGCTTCTGTCTGATGCGTATTTCAGATGCGATTTCAAAATCAAAGACAGAACTCCCAATGAGAATCGTGTACCACAAACCAACACAACGTTAGAAAACAATTTCTTCCATCTTTATTTACTGAAATGTCTTTGGAAGCTGGTTCAAATCCCTTAGATACCATTAAACACCCTGGGGAATTTGACACAATGTTGGAAACAGTTCTATATCCCAAATCTACGATTCAGTCTCAGACTGGATACCCGATGTTGGCGATGGGCGTGTTTTAATAGAACCGGTAAGAAATGTTCCAAATGATGCAGTTGAAGCTAGAATGAGAGCTATTGCTCGAAACACAATAGAAAGAGTAGAACGAGCTGGTAATCACGGATTTGAAAAACGAGTACTTCAGTACAATAATGTTGTTGAAAATAATAGGTGGGGTAATTACGTAAATTGGAAGTTATATCCTTTATTCGGTCTGTTGGAACACAGAAAAGTTTCCGTAGGATTACCATATAAAATGCATCTACAAAGATCATGATAAAATTCTATGGCCGATTTTAAAATAAAATCCAGACCGGAAGTGATACTTCGGCCGCCATATTGAAAAAACACACTTTCGTTAAACTCAAAATGGAGCCTCACGGTAAATGTTGATATGCTCAAATTTGATGTGAATGTATTCTGCAATCGGTTGTTCAAAAAACGTTATGAGCCGAATTTTGAATTTCGCTTTTGCTTTTTTGCAACCTGTTTGAATTTTTTTCAAACTTTAAACGCTAATACCACGTGACCTTGGCCTTTGATGACCTTTATAGGGTCAAAGGTCATTGACCTTGGCTATCAGTTGATACCCCGACCTGAACTTCCGGTTTTATAGCTGTCCGTAAAAAGCCAAATTCGCAACTTTGGACTGCTGTAGCACGTGACATAATTAGTGCCTCTCATGCTCTTTACATTGATATATAACAATCGTTTTTTTTAAAGCAAAATTGAAACTCGTGATTTTTTTCAGATTTGAGTTTTTTTTTTATAATATATGTGTCTCTTTGAGCTTGGTGTATGTATATCTTATGATCTATTTGATGTAGAAGCTTGAAAATTAAAACACAACTAGACATTATGAATAGGAATACACCTATGACAAAAAAATTGATGTGGGCGTGGCACATCCGGGTTGAATTACTAATTGTTTACATTTTGGGAAAGGGGCATAACTCGCATAAGACACGTTTGTTCAAAAAGGAACTTTGCACTCAATTGCCTCCTCATTTCTGCCAGTTTGTGTTAATAGCTCAGTTGTTTCAGTTTTATAGTTCCAAAAAATTTCCATACTTTCAATTTTCGATTTTGACCTTTATTGACTTTTGTTGACCTATATCTTTTGACCTGAATGATGTAGAAGCTTTAAATTTGGAACACAATATAATATTAAGAATATCTATTAACTTATGCCAAAAAAATGGGGTGGGCGTGGCACATCCGGGTTAGATTTTTCATTATTGACATTTTTGGCCAGGGGTATAACTCACAAACAATACATTTGTTTAAAATGAATCTTTGCATACAATTACATCATCCTTTGAGCCACTTTGTCTTAAAAGTTCGATTTTTTCAGCTTCATAGTTCTAAAAAAGGAACAGGTTTTGGAAATTCACAATTTCAATTTTTGACCTTGACCTTTGTTGAACTTGACCTTGTAGGATCAAACGTCACTGGCATTGGCTATCTATTCATACTTTTATATTTGCTGTCCTATGTCCACTTCCAGTTTTATAGCCGTGTACAGTTTGAAATTTTGATGACTTATATCTCGTGAACTTGCCCTTTTTAGACATTCTCCTTTACAAGATCAAAGGTCATTGACCTTGGCTATCTGATGAAACTTTCATTTGTGAGGTCTGGCGTCTACTTCCGGTATTAGAATCTTCTAAAAAATGAAAATTTCTCAACTTTAAACTGTCCTTGCAATTGTCATCGAAGGTTGATTTTTTCAGGGTCTTTAGCAAATTGCTACAAGTCCCACTCTGTGCCACGTGTGGCTCTAGTTATTATTATTTTCACTCTTTCAAAGAGATTACTGATTGGAATATATGCTGTCTTTGTCAGGTTACAAGAAATGAAAAATTGAAATTTCCAGACACCATATAACACAGATCATGAAATGTCCCATTAAATCATGCCAATTGTGTTGGATCCAACAAAGTTAGATGATGGAGATGGAATAGAGGAGACGTTTTCACGAGCTAAAAATTGAATACGTTTTCAAGAACAAGGGCAATAACTCATACTCAATATTATTCAGTATCGCCCTAAAGAGTTCAGGAGAAGTGTATGACTGAAGGTTGAATATTTCATACTGGTGATTGTTACTGTACTGCTAAATCAAAGCTGGCAAGCTATCTTTTTCTTTTTACGTATTGAATATTTGTTTGAACAGTTTGGACGTTTTGTACCGTTTCTACAAAATTCTATGAATACTGTAAAGTACCTCACACTTCAGTATTACCAGAAGTGATGTCAGAATTGTTTTAACTCTTGGCATTATAACCCATGACATGTGGGTCACTGAGCTGACTCATAGTCCCAGAGAGTCATTGTCGATGTCTAGGGGTTACATTACCAAAGATGAAACAATTCTAATCATCACTTCCGGTATAGGTATAATACTGAAGTGAGTGAAATTTGGCTTATGTACACGATATAGCGATAGGTTTGAAGGTCTGTTGCTGGACATATGGGTCATTGAGGTGACTGATAGTCCATGAGGCTCAATGTCAAAGTCTGAGATAAACATTACTAAAAAATGAGGCAATTATGACCATCACTTCTGGTAGTGGTTTTTTACCGAAGTGTAAGCAATTTGGCTTTTATACACGATTTAGTCACATGTTTGGTTTGAACGCCCGCTGTTGGACATGTAGGTCAATCAGGTGGTTATAATGCCAATAGTTGAAACAATTCTAAACGTCACTTCCGGTAGAGGTATAATACTGAAGTGTACAAATTGCTTTGTAAACGATATATTGTGGTTTTGAAAGCCTGTTTCTGGCAATATGTGTCACTGGGATGGCTCATAGTCCTCGGGAGACATTCTCTATGTTTGTGGGTCACAGTATTAATAAATGAAACAGTTCCAATCATAAAATACTTTACAGTATTCATGAAATTTTGTAGAAATGGTACGAAACGACCAAATTGTTCGAAACAAATATTCAATTCGTAAGAAGTATCATGCTGCGACATTATATAATGTCTCAGAAATGGTCTTATGTATGTTTGTTTTGTTATGAATCGTCTCGGAAGTTTACCCTTGGCCGTCTTTCAGTTAACTTTTTTAAGTTTCCCTTTTATCGGCATTCGAATATCTTCTATGAAGAGTGCAATATTTTGAAGAACAAAAAAATTGATTTAAAGCAGAAAAAATTATCCGATTGCGATGAAATTTGGTGAGAATACTCACCATCCTGTCGTGTTTTAGTGGATAACAAAATTGAGATCATAAAGAGGTACATAAGTGAAGTAGTGCCGGAAGGTCAACAACAGCAAGCTTGAACAAAAAAAAGAACATCTTCACAAATAGATACACAAAAAGTCCATACCATCCACAATTCTACAGTTTGTTAGCATGATAAAGCATGGGCATGACATTAAGTCCAAGCTTAGGTTTTGAACATCAAAAACCGACCTAGCAATAGCGCAAATGCTGCAATACAACTGTTACGCAAGGTACAAAGGAAGAGCTACACATAGGCATTCCAAGGATCGAGAAACTCTGTTTCCTGTGTACATGGGTATATTTGTCTTTGCTAAAACAAAAGAGAAATGCTTCATGAACATGGAGTCTTAGGAATATCAGCTCAACTAGGAGATGCAGCTGTCAGTAGAGGATGGTGTAGTTTGTCCATCTATATTGAGTCATGGACTGTTCTCTACATCAGCCATGGATAACATAGACCACAACCCAACAATAACAGCTACAAAGTCTTTTCATGGCACTAGCATTTCTGTATTTCAACATCTAACTCCAGACAATGAAGGTGAGGAGAGAGATTTGCTTCAAAAAAGAGACTAGATGTACTAGAACTTCCAGATTCATTTGTTAACATTCATCCAGCATCATTTATGCGGAGAGCTTCACTGTAAGGGATTGATTTGAAAGTATGTTTTGGACGGCACCTAGTAGGTGGAAGGTAATGATGACTGTCTGTTGGTTTACTAAATATATTGGCTTAAAGTCTTTCTCTTTCTTTAATAACATTAACATCTAAGAATGGTGCAGATTTTTCATGAGGATTCATGGTGAATTTGATAGGATGTTGTCGATTTAAATTGTTCAGAAATAATTGCAGTCATCCATTGATGATCAAGTTAATGCCCAAATGTCATCTATAAACTAAAGTTTATATCAGGTTTATATTGGTAGTGGTTGCCAAAACATGTTCATCCAAAGTCATAAATATATTTGCATAATTGACCATAGCTGTTCCTGATATCTGTTTATAAAATTTATTGTCAAATGTGAAGATATTAAAATTAATTTTGATAGATTTCGGGGAAAGAAGGGTTTGATTCTCCCAAATGTACAGGCCTATGGTGGAGCAGACACTTTATTTAGAAATTAGGATTAAGGGTCTTGATATTGGGTTTTCTTCTGTTCTTATTCTGATCTGAAATTAGAAGTATAGTATCTGTTATGTACTGATTGTTTTTAGTTTACTATGAACAATATCATCATTTAAGTTCTTATTTTTTGAATATGCAACTATCATTTTCTGCTTATAGACATGGGGGAATTTCTCTTGAAAGCTCTTATAGTGGGCATTAACTATCTTGCTTGCTCGATTGCTGGTTGTATTAAACGGGACAACAAAGGGTACTATGCCTACATTATGATGAATATTTAGTCCTATAGGTCTTGCTGTATTCAATGTCTCAATCCAATGGGCTTCCCTAGATTGACGGAATTTGGTAGTTTCATCTTCGGGCAAGTCAATTTCTATACGCTCAATTGGGATTATGGCGAGATCGTCTATTGAATGGTCGTCGAGGTTGAAATGATTAGAAACAGGCTTGTCTTTCTTTAATTTGATGTCTGACCTATGAGCATTAAAGCGAGTTCGTAAATTATTCTTAGTTTCTCCTAAATATTGTTTGGGGCATTTCTTGCATGAAATTAAATATATTACATTCGAATGTTACACAATCGATCCTCGTAACTGTCCTATTTCATGCTTGTTCTAAGGTTCATCTTTATTATTTTCTCATCCTCTACTTATTCAAATTGTAGTGATAGATTCTATCAGAGTAGGTACTAGAAATAATTTCAACCACTAATTTTCTATAGTAGCATATTTTTAGCTAAGGCCATTATATATATAGACGTCATTTGTTTAGCCTTTCAGCTTTTTTATGGCTTCGTTGGTCCAATATCATCTTTAGAAACCAACACAATCGGGCAAATAGTCACCAAAGTTGGTGACCGTAAAATTTATTGTAAAATCGAAAGTAGAATCTACGGGATGGTGTTATCAAAAATGTGTCACGTGGACTTAAAATACACTTTTGCCTACTATTAAAATCAAATTCGAGATCTTTGTGAGCCATGAACAAGAATGGATTCTCAACATCTGTGTTTGCTTCCTTTTTTTAAAATATTTTTTGGCAGTGCGCCTTCAACCCTTTTGAACATCAAAAGTTCTGCAGACACCACTGCGTGACCCCCTACCTCAGACTTTGGGCTAGCTACAGGCTTGGGTTAAATCAAGAGTTTAACTCATGCAGTTTAATTAGAATTACACCTAACTTCTGTTTGTATTTTATTAGTTTCGTTTGGAAAGGGCATGTTATTGGTTAAAACAGAGGTCAAGCGAAGGTTAACAGAATGAAAAGTCAAGAAGGATAGTTAATGAAACATTCGAAACGAAACAAATAAAATACGAATTTACGTTAACAGATAGAATTTAACATAGATATTTACTTTGCCTTAATGAGATTGTAAGGAATCAATCTGGGATATTTATTGATAATTGGTCATTTGATGCTTAGATGTAGGAATGATATATGAATGTAAGAAAAAAATACCTTAAAAACCACAGTGGCATTTTTTCAATACAAAAAATCTCGCTTGTGAGGTATATTAGCTGTGGTTTCTGTTTATGCCTTCTTTAATTTCAAATTATACATAAAAACAGAAGTGACAAAGTTGTGAATGACAATATACATTTATAATTTTTCAGGGTCTAAATTTCCTAGTAAAAGTTTAGATGTCAATCTAACCGCTTCAATACATTTTACAGAGAAAAGCGTTCATGCTAACAGCATATCAGAGTCTGATTTATTCTGCACTGGATCAAATTCATACTGCCAGGTATGTGTTAGAAATTTTGATTTCTTATTTTCCAAATGTTATTTCAGACACACAAACCATTTCACAAAGTTTTTTACTGGTCCATTTTTATACGCCCACATGAAATGGAGGGCGTATATTGCCGTCACCCATGTCCGTCCGTCCATCTGTCCGTCCACAATTGCTCGTAAACACTCTACAAGACACAATTCTTGACGGATTTTGACAAAACTTGGTGTGAGTGTTCCTATTGAAAATCAGAAGAATCGAAAAATATTAAGTATAAGTTATTGCCCTTGTCCTTGAAACCGCATTCAATTTTTAGCTCGTAAACACACTAGAAGGCACAATTCTTGACGGATTTTGACGAAACTTGGTTTTATTATTCAGTCCCGCGCTGAAGATCGAATATTTGCCTTCTAGAGTTTTCACGAGCTAAAAATTGAACACATTTTCAAGAACAAGGGAAATAACTCATACTCAATATTGTTCAGTATCGCCCTAAAGAGTTCAAAAGAAGTGTATGACTGAAGGTTGAATATTTCATACTGGTGATTGTTACTGTACTGCTAAATATTTTTATTCAAAATCAAAGCTGCCAGTGGGCATATATTACCTTGCCTGGCAAGCTATCTTTAGTTAATCCAAATAATGTGGATACTCTACAGCATGACTGACACATGGGTAAACATTAAAAAAAAATAATCTGCTATAGAAAAAACTAAGTAGGCCTAGCCGTAGCCTCTGTCTGTCGATCTGTCTGTTGTGGACGGGATTGAGAGCTGGTTTCTTGATGGATTTTGACGAAAATTAAGAGTGAAATAATTAAGAATATGAGTTATTGCCCTTGTTCTTCAATTTATTGTGGACCTGGTTTCTTAATGGATTTTGACAAAATTTGGTATCAATGCTTGTTATCACCTAAGGATGACCTATTGAAAATGAGACTAATCGAAAAATATTTGCTATGAGTTATTGCCCTTGTTCTTGAAAAGTGTTGTGGTCACAATAGAGAGCTTGATTGAGGGATTTTGATAAAAATTTGGTGTCAGTGTTTTCTATCATCTAAGGATAAACCCTACTGAAAATCAGACAAGTTGAAAAGTTATTCCCCTTGGTCTTGAAAATATGTTCAATTTTTAACCTGTGAAAGGTCTAGAAGGCACAATTCTTAATAGATTGAGACAAAATTTGGTTAGATTGTCAATTATTTCCCAATGAAATACCCATAGATATTTAAAAAAAACCTTAGAAAGTATTTAATATGATTAAGTAGTAATAATGCTTACAGATTTACAGCACTACCCCACTTCGCTTCGTAGTCCTGTAACTCTGTAAGCACTATTTATTACTACTACTAGCAGATATCTGAACACAACTTTATTATTATCAATTCATTAAAAATATTCAAATAAAAAATGTTGTTAAGAGAATTCCACACTCCCATCACTTAGTTTGGCTCAGGAGTAATTCAAAAATCTCTAAATTAACTTCCTGGATTTCCTCAGGCGAAAAACATCTCCCAGGGCATAACTACACCGGCCAAGGAACCCATTTAGATTTACAATTAGATTTAAATAATAATCCCAACCCAGGCAACCTACTTCCCTTTAATGTTATAAGAGGAGTTTCCAAATCACCAATTATAAATACATTCCTACATAAATCTACTAAACAACCAAATTTCCTCATAAAATCAGAACCTATAATAAACTCACAGATCAAAGACTCTGCAATTATCACTGTATGTTTAAAAGTTCTACCTGCAATGACAATATATGTATCTGATAACCCAGGAACCTTAACATTATTAACTGTTGTCTGAATAAATATACCTTTACAACAGTAGGATATTCATTCTTATAATGCCCATAACCTGAACAACCAAAACACTGCAACCTTTTCTCTTCTGACTTATCACTAAAATCTGAAATCCTATTTACTTGACAACCATTTTTGTCCTTATTCTTATCAAAATGATTATCCTTACTAAAATGTCTATATTCGTTACGTCTATTTTCATATCTGTCCTGTCGGTTCTCAAATTTGTCATGTCTATGTCTACGATATCTATTGTCAACATCATCTCTATTTTGTGGTTCAACATCTTCATAAAATCTTCTCTGTCTTCTATGATTTCTGTCATGCTCTATAGCAGCGACTCTACTAGATCTTGATTTTCTTCTTTCCTCTATAGGTTTACTCTCTGGTTTTAAATATTGAGCTGTTTGATCTGCAAAACGAGCAATGTAATCTGGATCTTTTCTCAATCTTGGATCACGATTTAATTCTGATATAATTACACCTTTTAAAGTACGATCAGTAATACACTGGATAAATTTATCAGTTATTCTTCGATTAAGTTCAGCATGTTCCATCACAAGACCTCCTTCACTATCAAATGTAATTTCGTGTGAAAACACCTGGTATGACAAACTCCTAATCTTGTCCATGAATGTCCAATTTCTCGTTTGACTTAAGTTCTATATTGGCCAATGACTTCGCAGCATGAGCTTTATCTGCCTCTGTACAGAACATTGTTATTAACTCATCACGAAAAAGTGTCCATGAATCCCAATATTTGGCTGCAGAACGGATAAATGATCTAGCAGGCTCAATGCATTGCATGATACATTATTTGGCTGAATTGTCTTTGAGATTTTACGAATTCAGCATTCTACCTCAAAAATCTTGATAAAGTGAATCAAAGTTATTCCATCACAATCTGTAGAACCAGAAAAAGCAACTTTTGGTAAAATACGATGCAACTTGGGTTGTTCAAATGCCCTAAAAATTGGAACTGTTGAATTTGATTCAGGATTGGTACTATGACTTGAAGCTGATGCATTATTCACTACTCTACTGTCTGTAAAATTGGATCTATTAGTATTAGGTCTATCACCATCTCTCAGGGCTAATCTTGTAATAGTATCAGATAGGCCTGTCACTTTATTCAACTCACCAACGTTTTCATGTAAACCTGTCATCACTTCAGATAACTGAATATTTTCATTCCCTGCACTTTTAGGATTTCCACAAGTTCGTTTGGAGTCTTGCTCTGTTTCTGAGTCAGACATTTTTGAAACGTTATTCCTACGACTGTTCTAGAATTCCATGACAACGTGGTTCAACATTTGGCTTCGATAAAATTGTCAACTGATACACATAAAAGCAGAAAAGTTCACGGTTCATCAATAACATCGATGATTGTTGATTTGAGATCAAATTATTAAATGTTTATCCGTTTTCACTGTCAAATTACTTTGAAGGATCCCATCCTCGTCGCTATGGTTTGTCACACACCCATAGGCGCCCATATGTAACAAATTTCCATATCCTTCAGTCTTATGTTTTCTTTCGACAGTGAATACAGGTCTGCACTAATATATATACAGTTTAATAAAGATAAAAGGTTCATTCACACAGATTAATATAGATTGATACTCAATTTAGGCTAACAGCCAACATCGAACATATATCCTGTGCGGCGATTTAGTTGGATTGTAGGCGTTACGTTAGTGAAAACAGCCAATGACCTCTCGTATTTTTATTGATTCCGACTAGCATCGTCAAAACCTCTCTATGCCGATAGCCAACTTTTTTATGACCCCGATGTGATGACGGTCCGATAGGCCAGCCGATGTTAATTGCTTCAAACGGTGGCACTTTCCCTAGGCTGTGAGGCATATTTTAGATATATTTGATCTTTTTAACGATGTCAAGCCGAATTCCTTCCATCATGAGGTCGTTGGCATTTCACAACAATCATCCGACAACCTAATGCCTATAGGCCTAGCCTACACGATTCTAATTTGTAAAAAACTGACATCAGGGAGAAATCGGCATTCGATGTACATTTTTGGCGATATGGGTGTGTTATCATAGGAGATTATCATCGTACAGTTCTAAACCTTCTTTTTACCGCCCATCAACAGATTCTTGTTGTCTACCAGAAGATCAGAGAGGTCTTTGATCTAAGCAACTACCGGTTAAGGTTAAAGGGAATTTGGAGTATCTATCATTTTTGGTTATACACAATAGACTATAATTTGATATTTATATCATTCTTTTTTTAAACGCCCACATGAAATGGGGGGCGTATATTGCCGTCACCCATGTCTGTCCGTCCGTCGGTCCGTCCACAATTGCTCGTAAACACTCTACGAGACACAATTCTTGACAGATTTTAACGAATCTTGGCATGAGTGTTCGTAATCACCCAAGGATTAGCCCTATTGAAAATCAGAAGAATCGAAAAATATTTTGTATGAGTAATTGCCCTTGTTCTTGAAAATGCAATATTTAGCTCGTAAACACTCTAGAAGGCACAATTCTTGATGGATTTTGATGAAACTTGGCATGAGTGTTTGTTATCAACCAAGGATAAACCCTATTGAAAATCAGAAAAATCGAAAAATATTTAGTATGAGTTATTGCCCTTGCTTTTGAAAACGCGTTCAATTTTTATTTTCACTGACTACCAAATCAAATATTGTCTCTTGATATAAATCAGTGCTATAGCTAGCAATGCTATAAAACGTAACTAACTATTCTTGGTGCAGTTCTATAAAAAGCATTAAAATAAAAACATTATGAGTAAACAGAATAATTGAGATATAGGCTATACTTCATTATTTGAGAAAAAAGAAATGAGTGTGGCGTATCTACTTAGGAATGATAATAGGAATATGAACATTACCGATTTCTCGGAATCGCTAAGGATTTTCTTTTGTAGTTTCCTTCAAATCTGGATTTGTACTTAAAAACAAAATTCTGGCCCGCCTAACTTTATTCTGAAATATACATGTTCTGGTGATATTGTTGTATTCATTCATTCATTCAATAAAGTCTGTATTGGAAAAGATACACTTCAACAAAATATCCAAAACATAAGTTATCGTGTCAAAACTACGCCCCCATTCGTCATGCTTCCTCCAACCACAGTTAAATCTTTGAAATCTTTTACTCTATCGTCTAGGATTTATTCTTTAATAATAATATGATACATGGGAGGTAACTCTTGTAGTTCTAATAAACCGTGGTAATATAAGACTAAAAAAAATACATATTGTCCGATCAAAATTGCCCCTGCTGTATTGGTAGTAAAATTTCAAACATCCTTTAATATCTTTGATATAAATGTGTTCTTATTTTCTTTAATCGGGTGACGGCAAAGCGACAGTGTGTTTTGTTTACACGATCTTATTTCTGTTCTACCGATCTGATTGATCAGGTTTAAATATCTCCAATACATTTCCACGCCTGCAAAACGAAGTGTACCTGACTTTGTTTACTTCAGGTCATAAGGATCATTTATAACCCTTAGTCGTGATACGATGCAAATAACTAAGCCATATATATATTCTATACTGCTTTCTTGTCCTTCAATCCTTTCATATTGTTTCATAAATAAAAAAAAAGTGCAATGGATTTGGAGACTCTTTAACTACCATTTCATTCCATGGGGAAAGTGTGAACATATTGAAAGGTCCCAAAAAGACCTAAACACCCTACATTTCATAAATTCTTACACCAAAAAACACCTAAACACCCTACATTTCATAAATTCTTACACCAAAAACACCTTCAGTCAATTCCTACTCCTACATTCCATCAACCCCCACCCCAAAAAAGAACCTATTCACCCTACATTTCATTAAATTGAACGAAAAAAGCATATTAAAAATACCCTTATATAAAATAACATCCTTGTTTCGCTTAACATCCGGTTTTTTAATAACCTCGTTTTAAATAATGTTATTTTTAGTCTAGAAACTTCTAGAAGGAAGATAACTCTTGTTTTTGGGGAACAATAACAGACCACAATTTATTCATTAAATAAACTCATTTAAAAATAGGATGACTTTAATTCTAAAACACGAACAACACAAATTCGAAGATTATTTGGGCGACGGTATCTTTTCATCAATATTTTCTCTAGGTAAAACAATAATTCCAAAAGTAGCTAGCTTTGTTTCAAACAACAAATCACTTATTTCAACCGGAGCGAAAGCCGTCGGCTCAATCGCGCAAGTGGGAAAGAGTTTAAGCGACGCAATGAAACAATCTGACGAGTTGAAAGAATTACAACTAATAAGAGATTTGCGAAACAGGAGATTAGAAGAAAGGAAAGGAAAACGTTTTAAAGTTATAGGATAAAAATGATTGTCGCTCACGCTCCAAAAACTTATTTTGGTTCAGGAGATATACAAAAATCATTGGGTTCTCTTCCTGGATTTCCATGGGCAAAATATCCCGGAGAAAAACATCTTCCCGGTCATAATTACACTGGTCCAGGTACCAGGTTAGATCTGCGACTTGACAAAAACGATAAACCCAAACCGGGTAAAGAGCCAGTCATTAGAGTTGACGCCGCTGCGCTTAAACACTACATACTATACAGAAACAAAGACATAAACTTCAGACACGAAGAAGACAGGCAAATGATAATCGATAAACTGGGAATGGGATTAGCGGATGAAATTCATAAAGAATTTAGAAAAACTAAAAACTTTTTAAAAGTTAAAGTGTTTGAAAAAGATAAAATATGGTCAGCCGATTTAATTAATATGCCAGTCGATAGAGGATATAAATATTGCTTAACAGTTATAGATTTGTATACGAGATATGCTTGGGTTATTCCTTTGAAAAACAAATCTGTCAAACACACATTTGAAACGATTATGAAACAATCTAGCCGACATCCAGAAAAACTGTGGGTAGATAAAGGAATTGAATTTTATAACAAAAATATGAAATCTCTGAGATTTGAAATTTACTGCATGCATAATGAAGGTAAAGCTGTAGTTATTGAGAGATATAATAGAACTCTAAAAAATAAATTATTCAAAAAGTTCACAGAATTGAAATCTCAAAATGGCTTAAAATATTACCAGAGGTTGTAGATGAATACAATAACAAAATTCATTCATCAATAGGTGTCACACCAACACAAGCCACAAATAATCCAAATATTATAAAGTCAATTAACGCACAACATAACTACGAAAATGAAATAAATAATTTAAATATTAAACCCAAATTTAAAGTTGGAGATCGCGTTCGTATTTTCAAATATAAAAGTAAATTCGAAAAAAGTTATGTTGGATACTGGACAAATGAAATATTCATCGTTGACCTCCGACATATGAATTAATCGACAAGACAAAGAACAAATCATAGGTAGGTTTTATGAAAACGAACTTCAAAAAACTGACTTTTAAAAATGAATATCTTTCTCGATAAATATGGAACTGATACAACCACAAACTTTCAACTTATGAGATGGGTGAATGAGTTAAATATAACACCGTTTTATTATTGTATGAGAGATGAAATAAAGATCTCAAATATAAGAAAGGTAAATTTTATGCTATAACAAATATACACTACAGCATGGATAAATAAAGCGAAACCTTACTTTGTGGATCAAATCGGAGACACTCTTCAAGGTGATTTAGATATGAACAATTTCAAAGTAACTAATTTAAAATCTCCGGAAAATGATAATGACGCCGTTCACAAGAAATTTTTACGGGAACAAATAAATTCAATTAAAGTAAATAAAAACCATTTAGAAGATAAAATAAGCAATGTGAAAAGATTCTTCAAACGTCAACTAAATAATAAAAATTTTGTTAATGAAACTAAACTACAACAAGAGGTAAAAGGTTTAATAAGTTTGGTCAACGTAGTGAACAAAACTGAGTTACAAAATTTAATTTCATTAATATCTAAATTAGAGGATAAGAATGCAAAACAAAAATTAGACATTCAACAATTAATAGATAACATTCCAGATGAAAATGAAGATACGTTTCAATAGGAATTAAATGCACTGGAAACTAAACTTAACAGTGAATTACAAAAAGAACTAAGAAATATTAAACAACAAATACAAAACATAGATGATAGCGAAATCAAAACCTATATTCAACAACAAATACAAAACATTGATGATAGTGAAATTAAAACCTATATTCAACAACAAATACAAAATATTGATGATAGTGTTATTCAACAACAGATAACCACTATTAATAACCTAGTTTTAAAACAGGACAAAAATATACTCGCATTAGAAAAAAAGTATCTCAAGCAAGAAAATAAATCATATTATTTCAATCTTCCATTTAAAATGATGAGAGACAGCAATACTTCTTTTACTACTAATATTGATAATCAAAAGACTATGAATATAAAAAATATGGATTTACAGTAAATATTAGAGTATATAAACATAGTGTTGTTAATCCCTATGAAATGTTTCTTGGTGATTTTTCTACTTTTATTTTCAAAGGAAAACTTATAATTGAAATAACTTTTCCTTTTCAGGTAAAAGTTGATTCAATATTCTTTAAACAAAACTTATATATATATATATATATATATATATATATAAAAAATTTAACGCCCAAAATTCTTCAGTTTATCAATGGTACAAAAAATGTAGAAATTAAAGAATTTGAAATTAACAATGAAAACACCAGGAATAGTGACTTATATGAAATTAAAACGACTGGAAAATATATAGATAGGTTTAGAATGTTAATCATACCAGTTAATGAAGAAGATGATCTTTCATTTACTCATTTTGATATGATATTGGAAACGGAAACTCTTCCATCAGTAAGTATTATTAGAAATCCAGAACCACAAAAAGAAGGAAATATGAGTTATCAGTTTTTACGAGCAACACACTTTGAATACGTAAAACTATATTTTGTTAATAATGATATATTTACCTCAATTGATATTCATGAAAGTCAACAAAAAAAAAAATTTTTTAATACCAACAATAAGAGATGATGATGCATATGTTTTTATATCATTCTCTATTGAAAACCCAAATTTTTAAATTCATCTGAATAAGATTAATGATTCGAAAGAACAAATAAAATTGGAAATTTAAACAAAGGACTATCTAAAAGACTTTTGTCAAAGATATTCAATTCAATACCTAATTTATTTTCGCGTAAATTTGATGAAGAAAAATTTAAAATATATAGTTGATAGGACAACCGATATTTTTAAAAATGCGGAGAATAAAATTAAAATATCAACCACAAATATGCTTTTTTCAGAATTAATCAAGAGAATAACTATTCTATTTAATGATTTTAAAATTAAAGGTCAAATTGAAATAAATGGTCAAATATATGAAAAGGGGGAATATAAACAAGACATGAGATTTTCTGGATTCAATGCTCAAACTTTCAAGATTAATCATTCTAAGATGCATGATAAATCTGACGCCTCTGATTGGTATTTTACAGGAGAGATTATTTTCCACAAAAATAATTTTAGAATAGTAAAAAGATCTAAAACTGGCAGAGGTGGTAATCTACTTAAAAAGATAAATGAAATTGTTACATACCAAGCGATGGTTATTGTTTTATAAAGTGTGTAAATCACTTCATGAATAAAGACTTAATAAAGGAATTTCAAGATTTCGTCAACAGTTTTCAAAAAGCAAAAAGAAAAGGAGTGATGGCAGTTGGAAGAATTAAGATATTCAACGATCGATTTAATACAAATTTTCAAATCTATAACCCTAAAGACAGTCATTTTCAACCGAGATATGTAAACATGACTTAGATTGGGTTTTTTATTTACACAAAGAACATTTCTGTTTGATAAGAAGAAATAACAAAGCTTTAGGTATTAAAGAATTAGAAGATAATTACAATGAAAATGTATGGAGAACCTGCGGGGATGATGATGCAGTAACATGTTTTCTCAGTTAAAACTAAACGTGATTTCACAACCCCATGATGAGACTTTATTCGCTTGGGATTGCGAAACCTGTAGCGAAAAAGAAACGAATAAAGCTATTCCTTATTGTTGTACTTTAGTCAATTTGGAAAAACTAAGGAAAAAACTAGAACTAATTAAAAGAGTATTCCCAGATTTAAAGCCAACTGATCCCATTCCAGAAGAATATTACAACAAACTCATGACTGAAATAATCAAGAAATAGAAATAATTGTAGGAAAATAACCTTAATTTCCCATAACGGCAGTGGTTTTGACAACTGGATTGCACTTCAAATAAACTAACACAATGTCCACTAGTAACAGATAACAAAATTCTATCTCTTCCTTTATCTAATCCATATACAGAAGAAAGATTGCAGAAAAAGTGGAAAAGAGAGATAAAAATATCTGATGAAAATAACTATTTACAAAACATATGTCTCACTTGTTCCTATCAACATGAAAAATCTAGTTTAGCGGCATGGGGTAATTCATCCAATTTACCAATGAATTTAAGAAAAATAATGAATGTAGACATTGTTAAATGCACCGAAGATAATTGAGAATCTTTAAGACACGAATGGGAACATTACGCTAAAAGAGATACGTTATGTCTCGGAGCTTGTTTGATAAAATACAATCAAGCAATGAAAGAAATTGTATTTCAGAACATTTCCAATAATCTAACGGCTCCTTCTTTATCTTTAAAGGGTTGATATTATTTATATAATTACCATAAAGAAATGGTTGAAGAAGAATGGTATCAAACTACTAGAATGATTCCGAAACACACTGAAAAAGAAAATATAGAAAAAGTTTATTCACATACTCATCCTTTTATAAGATATTTTATCAGACAATCCATTAAAGGAGGAAGAGTTTCTTTACTTATTCACTTTAAAGAAACTGGCAATCATCCGGATGAGGATAAGATAGCAAGGTATATCAGAATCAGAGCAGAGGGATATGAGATAGAAGAGGGCATCCTTTACTATTATGTTCAGTTAAAACAAAGAGGACAAGAAAAAACTGATAGATTACGTAAATTGATTGCAGTCCCTTACTCTTTATGACACTGTTCTAAAATCATATCACGATTCCATGTTTGGAGGATGCCATCAGGGACAGGAAAGCCTATACGCAACTATTTGTATGAAATATCATTGGCGCACGCTAAATGCTGACGTCATCAAATATGTCAAAACCTGCGAAGTGTGCCAACAAATAAAGAGAAATGTGCATGCTAAAAGTGTTCCTCTCACTCCACTGCCGGTACAAGAAGTTTTGGTCGATGGCATATGGACATCCTTCAAGTGACGCGCACTCCGGAAGGGTATCAATATATATTACTCGTAGTGGATAGTGCAAGCAAGTGGCCAGAAGCTATTCCACTAAAAACCCAACAAGCACCTGAAATAGCTAATGCCCTTATCCGAGAAATATTCTCAAGATACGGTGCTCCAAGAACATTGTGTTCAGACTAAGGAATTTCATGTCAAATTTAGTCAGTGCCTTGTTCAAATGTTTCAAAAAACACGAGTTCATACAACACCATATCATCCACAGACTAATGCTACCTGTGAAAGAATGAACTCGTTTATTGTACAATCACCGAGGGCTTATTGTGATGAGAACCACACTAATTGGCCCAAAATACTCCCTGGGGTAATGATGGCTTATCGTTTAAGTCCAGCCACCCAATCCATTGGTTCATCTCCATTTGCCATGCCATGCCATGCCATGGTAGAGAAATGAGACTGCCCATGGATGTCCAACTTATTCCAAAGGAGACACTACCAAGAGCAACTCAGGAATATATCCAAAGCAAGATTTAACTCCTCGATATAACAAGGGAGATAGCTGCGGAGAATATGAGACAAGCTCAGATCAAATACGACAGCATGACAAGAAATCTTCAGGAGCCATCTTTCAAGGTTAAAGATAGGGTGTGGTTATTCTGCTCCAAGTTTAAGCAGGGGTTAGCACCAAAATTGTGCATGAAATGGCTGGGACCTTACTATATAGTAGATAGTAAACCAAACCATACTTACAAACTACGAAGATGCTCTGATGACAAACCTTTAAAATCTCTTGTCAATGCTGCTCGTTTAAAACAATACCATGATCCACACAATACCGTCCTACAAATATTCCAGAAGCGTCGGAAGATGAGATTGATGCTCAAGAAATAATGATGAACCCTCGCAAGTATTGGATGACCATCCAAAAAGAAAACATTGATACAAAGAGTGAGCTAAATTTATCATATTACAACATGTTAACAAAGGTGACAGCATGCATTGCAAAGCATGAAAACAAAAGAGTAGCTTCCAAAATCATGAAACTGAAATAGGAAAATACCATAATAAAACTTGAAGTAGAAGTATTAAAAAGAGACACTAATATGTTCAGAAATAAGATGGAAAACGACCATTTAAAAATACATAAAAAAGTAGAAGGGTTAAGAAATGGAAATGTCCACTTCATACGTCATTATAAAAAAACAGGTTAGAAGTGTTCATCAGGAGTTGGATGACAACAGACGAGATCAAATTGCCTAAGAGACGATTTACAGATTGCAACAGATAGTAACGAAAAATTTCAATATGCCACAAAGGACATTTTAACAACGTTAGCAATGGGCACGACGGAGGGTTTCAAACTGTTCAAAGAGATGATATGTATGTTCAACATAATAATGAATGCTAATAATACTTACTATTTTAATATTAATAAAAGCTTATATATACACATTTCATTATTATAGTGTAATTAATTGTATCATATGATATATACTTTTTATATATATACTTAGTTATTGAAAATCAATTAGGAACTTAAATTTAATTCTAATATAAGATGATTTGGTTTGTGAAGCTAGTAAAAAATGAACATGTCAATTTGTACCTGTATTTTATGTTAGTGCAACGTAATTAATATAAAATTTCAAATGAGTATATCTATAGATTTTCTTGGTCATGAGAGTTGTATACGTGGAGCGTCAGTGGGCATTAATGGTATTTGCTCAAGCTTAGAGAGCACATTTGCGTGTTATTGGGATCCTGATGATTGTCGAATATAATGTGATACATGCTTATTGTTAATCTTTGAGTTGAGCAAGAAATATTTCAGGAATCACAAGCCCAGACGCAACTTTATGAAAAGATCACCAATATCCAGAAATAGATGCAACCAAAACAGGAGGGGTAGATGAAAATAGTTTGATGATGCCACCCTAATTCACCGAAAATATATGAACTAAAATGCAAAACATTACGCGAACATTATATTGTGTTTATAAAGATAGAACATTAACATATTATTTCATAAAAGATTATTATTATATTATTATTAGTATATTAAATAGAGTATTATTTTTCATACTCCCTTATGGAAATGTGGACTTATAATGCCGTTGCCCCTGTCCATGGAACTGTCCATCCGTCCGTTGATCGGTCCGTCCGTTCACATTTCTTGTAGGCGTGATAGAGGCTACAGTTTTTATCCAATCTTGATGAAACATGGTATGCATGAATACATTGATGAGATCTCGATTAAGTTAAAAAAATGGTAATAATCGGACGATTGGTTCCAATGTTATTAATGGTATGCATGTATGTATTGATGAGATCTCAGTCAAGTTCGAAATTGGTAATAATCGGATGAACTGTTTCAGAATTATTGCCCCTGACTTAGTAAAAACGCGTCAAATTTGCCTTGTAGGCAGGATAGAGACAACAGATCCAATCTCCATGAAACTTGCTATGCATGTATATTTTGATAAGATCTCAGTCAAGTTCGAAATTGATAGTAATCAGACGATTGTTCCAGTGTTATTGCCCTCGACTTAGTAAAAACGCGTCAAATTTGGATTGTAGGCACGATAGAGACTACAGTGTTTATCCAACCTAGATGAAACTATGTATGCATTGATGAGATCTGGTAACAATTGGAAGGAGGGTTTCGGAGTTATTGGCCTTGATTTAGTGAATATGCGTCAAATACGGCTTGCAGGCACGTTAAAGACTACAGTTTTATCCAATCTTGATGAAACTGGATATGCATGTATGTATTGAGATCTCAGTCAAGTTCGAAATTGGTAATAATCGGATGAACAGTTTGATGTACTGTTTCAGGTATTTGCATTGACTTAAAGAAGATTTTAAGATTATTTGAAAATTCATTATTTTCACTAAAGCCACTAAAGATTTTATTATCATTTCTGACAACTGGTAGTGGGCGTATGTTACCTTGATCTTCTGATTTTCAGTAGCGTTCATTCTTGGGTAATTACTAACACTGACACCAAGTTTCGTCAAAATCTGTCAATAATTGAACCTTCTAGCTGGCGTGTTTATGAGCTAAAAATTGAATGCGTTTTTCAAGAACAAGGGCAATAACTTTTCTTTTCCTGATTATCAAGAAGGTTCATCCATTGGTGATAACAAACACTCATCAAAATCTGTCAAGAATTGCGCATCCTTGTTATCATGTTTGTAATAACCTAAGAATGATCCTCATCGAAAATCAGAAAAATCGAAAAAATATTTAGTATGAGTCATTGTCCTTGTTCTTGAAAATGCGTTTAATATTTAGCACATAATACTCCATAAGGCACAGTTCTTGACGGATTTTCACAAAACTTGGTGTGAGTGTTTGTAATTACCCCATGGAATCTAGTGTTGAAACGGTTAGTGAATTTTACAAACCGGGTAATTTTTGTCAATAACCTTTTGTTACCTAGTTAATTCCTGTTAATTAACACGATCCAAAAACCATATTGGCAGCAGTTACATAGTGTAAACTAAACAACAGTAAGTGCAAATGAGTATCAAGAAAATATGACCTAGTTGGCACCAGTTCCCAATGAATTGTCGGTATTAATCTACAGATTCCCAACAACCCATTGAAGACGACCGTCTGCTTCAATGTAAGATGAAAAGCCTACCCAAACCGGCTATGGCACCAACAGTCACCCATTGCTTCAGTCTAGAGACGATCAAAGGTTTTTATATACGTGGAATAATTGTATGTCATAAAAGAGGTCATTACTAGAAATGTAGAGGATTGTATAAAATATACCAAGTAAGTTTAAGCCACTTCAATAAGCAACGGACCTCTGAGAATGGAACACAATTAGCATGGAATAAGGTTAACTATAAAATGTATCATCGTAGAGCGAAAAGAATTTTTAGTAGATCAAAAGGAAATAGATTGAGTAATATTCGTAGGTCAAATCCAAAACAGTTTTTCAATATTATTAAGCAGAAAAGAGTGAACAATACAAGTATTTTACTTGGCGAATTTTATGAGTATTTTAAGTCCCTTAGCTCAACTCCAACTATAGAAATCAGTTGAGTTGTAATACTAATAGTAATAGTTTAATGTCTTTATCTTTGAAAAACCTTAAAAACAATAAATCGCCTGGAATAGACAATATGATCGATGAATATTTTTCTAAATATAGTGATTTTATGATTCCATGCCTAAGTATATTGTTTAATTTCTGGACAAATGGTCTGAAGCTATTATTATAGTTCCCGAATATAAAAAAGGTGCTATTAACTCTGTCCAAAATTATCGTGGTATATCGCTTGTCAGTTGTTTATCTAAAATATACACAAAGAAAAAAGTTAAGCACATCCCAGTTTTATCATCATAATCAAAATTATATGATGCACTAAGCGGAAATCGAACTTGGTAACTAAATTTTTCAAATTGCATCGGATCCATCGCACATTTAACAACAAAGAAGACCATTTGATTTCGGGGAAGGGAGGGTTTGATTCTCCCAAATGTACAGGCCTAGGGTGGAGCAGACACTTTATTTAGAAATTAGGATTAAGGGTCTTGATATTGGGTTTTCTTCTGTTCTTATTCTGATCTGAAATTAGAAAAAATAACTCGCCCAATGGGCGAGAAGTATAGTATCTGTTATGTACTGATTGTTTTTAGTTTACTATGAACAATATTATCATTTAAGTTCTTATTTTTTGAATATGCAACTATCATTTTCTGCTTATAGACATGGGGGAATTTCTCTTGAAGGCTCTTATAGTGGGCATGAACTATCTTGCTTGCTCGATTGCTGGTTGTATTAAACGGGACAACAAAGGGTGCTATGCCTACATTATGATGAATATTTAGTCCTATAGGTCTTGCTGTATTCAATGTCTCAATCCAATGGGCTTCCCTAGATTGACG
>NW_008710370.1:2102500-2130106 GCF_000327385.1 Lottia gigantea
CTACATATTGTTTGGGGCATTTCTTGCATGAAATTAAATATATTACATTTGAATGTTCACATGTTAGATGTTCCTGGATCGGGTACCTTTTATTTGTAGAGTTGCTTACAAAATAATGAGTTTCTGATATAAAGGGACATGTTTTGCATCTACTGGACAAACATGGAGCACTTCTTAAACCTGGAGGTACTTCGGCATAAAGTCTGTTTTTAGCTGCTATCTGTGCTAAGGTGGAATTTTTTATGTTTCGTAAAAATCGTTTAGAGTACCCACGCTCTCTCAGTTTTGAGAAAACAATCGTACAGGCTTGGTTGAAATCAGAAGATCTTGTACAAATTCGATGAAATCGTAAAACTTGTGACTTAATTATACCAGAAAAGGTATGTTTTGGGTGAAAGGAACTCTTGTGCAAGAGTTGATGAGTATCAGTTTCTTTGAAATACACTTTAATATCCAGTTTATTTGTTTCTGCTATGGAATCTCCCTTAAAGACTGTGGTATCGAGAAAGTCTATGCTTTTGTCACTCACGTTTGCGGTTAGTTTGATAGAAGGATGGTGGTTGTTGAGAATTTCAAAGAATTTCCAAAACTGTTCGATAGAATAAGTCCAAACCATAAAAATGTCATCCAAAAAGCGTCCGTAAAAAAGTGGGTCAAATGGACAGAGGGGCAACACCTCACGTTCCCACTCTGCCATGAAAAGGTTTGCGTACGAAGGGGCGAATCGTTTGCCCATTGCTGTCCCTGAAGTTTGTAAATATGTTTTACCATTAAATGTGAAATCGTTTCGACTAAAACAAATCTCTAAAAGCTGTAGAATTGCATCGTCGGGTCTGTTTGGATCTGGGTTTCTATTAAAGGCTTTACGAACTGCCGTTAAACCAGTAGTGTTATCGGCATGCTAGAGGTAGTAAGAAATGATCAATGTATTCTGACACTGCATATGACTCACTCCCACAGTCAGATATAATCGGGCGGCCTTTAGGGATGTTATTCGAGATAAACCACTCCTTGGTTGGATTCTTATGGATTTTAGGCAAAGTGTACAAATGTCTCTCGCGACAATCAGGTTTGGCAGACAGATAGTCATATTGTTTCTGTTTGAGATAACTAGTTTTGACTAAATCGGCAAGAATATTATTAATCATGTTAGCAGTTTCTTTGAAAATTGGTTTCGGTAAAATGGCATAATGTTTAGGATTATTCAGTTGATTCCCTGCTTCTGTAACGTAATCCTCCCTATTCAGAATGACACAACATGCACCTTTGTCACTCTTTTTAATAACAATGCTATCGTCTTTCTTAAGTAAGTTTAATGCTTCACGTTCCACTCGTGTGAGATTAGGCTTTTCGTGTGTTATGGAAAGGTTCACTGTTTGGCTATTCATACTCGCAAATGCTTTCAATATTTCAGGATGGATGGCGGCCTGAGGGGGTGTCCACGTGGATTTAGGAATAAACATTGTTCTAGCACCACGTGGGGGGTGATTTCGAAAAAAATATGTGCAGCTAAGATTTCGTTGAAATCGTTCAATGGATGGTCGGAGATAATTCAAGTTAGCTATCTTTGGTGTGGGAATAAACTTAAGTCCCTGGTCTATGATTGAATGCTGAAGGGGTGTGAGAATTTTGCAGCTCAAGTTAGCTACAGTTTGGCCTAGCGGTGGCCTCTCAGTATTTTTATCCCCAGTATTTAGTTTAAAGACTTACTCGATGCTTGAACCTGGTGTATCCAAAACAAATAAATGCTGTTTGCTGTTTCTGGAGACTAATGAAGATTATCAACTGTTTCGAATTCTTCTTCGTAGGGTGGTAAGATTGTTGCGCTGTTGATTTTATTTGAAATGGGTATACATGTGAAGAGGATCTTGGAGTTTGGGAAGGTTTTGTTGGCTGTGGCGATTAATTTCTGGGCTTGGTTAAAGGAGGTCTTTGGTATCTGATCACGGTTGTTGAGGCCTACATGAAGAATAACGGTATTAGGTTTGGGATCATGGTCGTATGATTCCAGGATTGACTGTATGTGATGGATTTGGGCACCGGGGTAAGAATGTATTTCGGTGTCTGAACTGGTTTTGGTAATTCGATTCAGGTTAGATGATCCAATTATTAAGGTAGATTTCTTTAACGATTTGTCCTTGGTTTGGTGATAATACGGTTTGGTAGCGGATATAATGGTCGTCGACGGTGTGTTTGGTACTGGTTTGGTAGTTGTTAGAATTGTAGCATTGGGAACGGACTGGGATCTGGTTCGAGGAGGGGAAGGTCTGGATACACGTCTCGACTTGGATGGAGACTGAGGGGTTGTTTGCTGGTCCAAAAACGCACAGAAGGGAGAAAGGTTGGCGGATTCAGATGGTGTGGAAGGGGAAGACGAGTCTGAAAGTGAAAAGAGAAGGGGTGTGCCCTCTCTACGAGCGTTTACCTATGTCTGCTGGACTAGGAGTAGGTGAACTTCGGGCTCGTTTAGGGGTTTGGTTCGGCAGCGTGGTGGCTCTAGATGGTGCAGATGTAGTGTCCATTTCAGTTGGTAGAGATATGGTTACTCTGGTTTTTGTTTCGTTGATTGTTTGGTAGAATTTTGAGATTACAGCTTGAGTGAGACGTTTCCCATAGGAGCGACGGGCCCAGGACAGGGCATGAGAAACGATGCGGTCGACGGCAGGTGATGATAAAGACTTGGTACGAATGGTGGTCAGCTTCTCTTGAAGTGTGGTTTGGTAATGGTCGATCAGGACCTGCGTAACCTTACAGAGCCATGTCCGATTGAGGGATCTAATATTCGCGCCGACAGCTGATGTTTTCATTGCTGGACGGATAAAACTATCCAACTCAGAGACTTTGCGTTTGAAGGTAAACGCTGGTTGGCCTTGCTGTTGAAGGGTAAGGATTGCCAGATGATGGAGGCACTGCAAAACTTGGAAGAACACCTTCACAAAGGGTTCTTCCTCCTTATGAGTGGGGACTGGTTGGCGTCGGTGGGCTGGTAGTCGTTTCTGTTGTTGGTCAGGTCGATGGTTACCTCTTGATTGGTAGGCTGTGTTGTGGGTAGGTCGGCGATGGGGTGGGATATAGCTGGATGGGTTGGTTGGTGGTCGGCGATTGGTAGGTGGTAGAGGTCGATGGAAGACAGGGCCGTTGTAGGGTACGTGATATTGGTTTTGGTTGACGATTAGTGTTTCTATTTCTGGCTTCTTGCCAGTGGTTGTTGTAGTTGGGGAGCATAATGAAAATAACTTGGGGTTAGAAGGGAATGTACAGCGGATGTAACAGGAGGAAACTGTATATGCTAGCGTGAAAATGTTGGGATCAAATTATGCAAATAAGTCAAACTGGGTTTGGGGATATATAAAGCAAGATGAAAAATGCAAAAAAATATATATTTAGGTGATAAATAATGCTAACAATGATGTGAAAAATTATAACAAGTAAAACAAAAACTTACGCAATTGACACGAACCGGTTTTCGAAATATTATCCTTTTTCAAGTGTCGAGGAATTGTTATGAAATGACATTGAATTTGCGATTTATATAGTAGTCAGTTAATACAGGTTTTTGATTTTCTAAAAATTATTGAGTGAATCATGTCATATCTTTGATCAGTTGAGGATTAGGATTATTTTTGATTTCTTAATTAGTTGAGTCATATCTTTGATCAATTGAGGATTATAGAAATATTGGATTAGATTTTGATTATATCTGAGTAATAATTCAGGAGGATTAGATTATCTCAGAGTACAATTTACATAAATGAAAAACATAAATAATCAGAAATCAAGAATACAAAAATATAAAATAAATAAACATGAGAAATATTTGATAAAATAAGCGGGATTAGTGAATGGTAAATTGATTAGAACTAACTTTGAATTTTGATTATACCCGAGTAGTAATTTAAATGGATGGATTATCTCGGAGTATAATTTACTTGAAAGAAAAACATAAATAATGGCAATTAAATTTACTTGGTTAGATTAAAAGATTAATGCAAATTTTGTTGAAGAAAGTTTGTTATATGCACGAGAAACAAATGTCAAAATCCTAACATATACAATATATACAAAAAAAACAAAATATATAAATATATATAAGATGAAATAAAATATACCAAAGTCAAAATAAATTGTCTGATCTGGCCTGGCACGGACAGTATTAGATTTCGGGGAAGGGAGGGTTTGATTCTCCCAAATGTACAGGCCTAGGGTGGAGCAGACACTTTATTTAGAAATTAGGATTAAGGGTCTTGATATTGGATTTTCTTCTGTTCTTATTCTGATCTGAAATTAGAAAAAATAACTCGCCCGATGGGCGAGAAGTATAGTATATGTTATGTACTGATTGTTTTTAGTTTACTATGAACAATATTATCATTTAAGTTCTTATTTTTTGAAAATGCAACTACATTTTCTGCTTATAGACATGGGGGAATTTCTCTTGAAGGCTCTTATAGTGGGCATGAACTATCTTGCTTGCTCGATTGCTGGTTGTATTAAACGGGACAACAAAGGGTGCTATGCCTACATTATGATGAATATTTAGTCCTATAGGTCTTACTGTATTCAATGTCTCAATCCAATAGGCTTGCTTTGCTTTGATTTGCTTTGAGATTTAATATTGGAAATGACATTGGCAGAGAGGTACTCATTTTTGACATTTCTAACACATGAAAAAGTACAGAATTTACAGATAGAGTTACAATTTGCACTGGAAATGTTATTATCATCATCATCATTTTGACCTTAAAAGTTCAAAACATCAATAACGTGTGTAACCTGGTAAAGTTGTAATTGCACTGGTCCTCAATAAAATCGTTGACTGCTCATGAACGATGTGGTCTAGCATTATCGTCCATGAATTGTGGTCGACTCACAAGTGTGTTGTTGTCAAAATGAGGAACCACAATCGGTTGCAACACGTCACGGATGTACTGTTGTACTGTCAAGTTACCCCTGATGTTGACCAAATCCAACTTGCAGTCATGGGAGATACACCCCCATATCATGACCGACCCCCCCTACCATATGGAACTGTTGGTCTGATGTTTCTTGGAGTGTAGGCTGTGTTTCGGTGCCTCCACACTCTAGTTCTGCCATCTGTTACATGGAGCAGGAACCGACTTTCATCTTTCAATTTTATGATGTATGTCGAGTAAGGGAGATATATGTAACACGGAGATTTTTAAATATTGGTTAAAAATGTCAGCCAGTGAAAATTGTATTTTAAAATATGTATGTGAGGGTATGCTTGATAATATTACTACTAAACCTAATTGGCTAGGAGAAATAAAGGGTTTACTTTTCACTTTGGGTCTTGGTAATATATGGCAGATACCCTAGATAAGGCTGTGTATATTAAATATTACACTTAAAGATATATTTCTCCAAGAAGTGGTAGCCTCTTTTGAATCTTCCTCAAAATGTATACTATATAAAAATCTACCATTTCAATTTTCCTTACAATATTATTTATCTATCATTGTGTTACCATCAATGATAAAACTTACAGAACTTTTTTCAAGGCTAAACAAAAAGCAACTATGTAATCTTGCGAGATACTTGAAATGTTCAGTGAAAAAGAGAGATTTATAGGTAATTGATGTTGTCATATAGTTTCATATTTCTTTAGTATTTTTGTAATTAGCTTATATTTATTCACATTATTAATATTGTATTATCAATGTATTGAATATTTATATATTATGATGATGAGTCTTAATGACATTACATTACATTACTTTACTAATGACCTCTTTTATGACATACAATGATTCATTAGAGGTCATTAGTACCGATTCCAATATGGAAATTTAAATTCTCATGAATAGGAATAAGCTTGAAGCAGATTGACAGGCAAGCAGCAAAACACAGCCAACCAGAGGAGAGTTATTAAAAATGAAAACGCTCTTTTTGATGGCACCGATGTCGCGGGTAGTCCTTAATATTTTCGTGCCAGTTTAGCTAAAGTCCGATACCTTACTTGATATTTTCTACCATTCAAGATGAACGTGCGTCTGCGCCAATCAAAAATTCTAATGCTGATTTCTTTTTTGGGGCGGTTAGTGGTATTCCGTCACTTCCTCATCAGGTCCTTCTTCATAACTATTTTTCTAAACCATGTCTTTTTGCCTGTCAATAAGAAACATCAAAGTCTTTGTATCTGGGATCCAAAGCTGAGCTTTTGACCAATATGTTATTTGTCAGAGTATTATCAGCGTGGGACAAATATATTTTTGATAAGTTTGCCTTAATTTTACTCTTGACATTTGTCATTTCTGTAGAATCATCGTTTGAGGGTGCTACGATTATTAGTCCGTGAATGATAGGATAAACCATACTAATTGTAGGAAAATCAGCACCTATTACGGTTGTGGTGACTTCTAATGGCTTCAATATTATGACAATATCCTGAATTATTGTCAAATCTCTGTCAGCGACATCTAAGACTTTGGCGTCAGCAGATTTGATTATGGAAGGGTCATGGAGTACTGCGAGAATGGCCAGTCTTTGTTCAAGCAAACTTGTCAACATGTAATATGAATACTTCAAGATGGCGGTAAAGAAAAGCTACACGATATAAGCTCTGACAAGTTTTATGATATAAATGTCTACACGTTATTGTGTTTGATATTATGTGTTGCCGATAAACCAACAGCCAAATTAGATTGAGATTATGTTAAATTCTGCTAAAAAATGTGTTTTATTTGAAATGAAAGTCTAGTTGAAATAATAGTCACGACTCTACTCTACTTGGTTGTTTTGCTGATTAGTTGTCATCTTGTTAGATTTAATTTCAAGTCTGGAGCGTTTGGTGTCTGTCTTAATTTCCTATGTCTATTTTCCAGAACTTAAAGAAATGCATTGTTTCGGAATCAGACGCTCCACTCACGGGTCCTAAGAAAGGTCGTGGTGATTTGGAATCCATGGATGAGATCCCCAATTAAAACACTGTATCTTTTGAATCAATCCAGAAATTGAATGAGCATGTTAATGAGTTGCAGAAATCCAACGACGATAAAGACAAAATAATTTCATCTTTTCATAATTTCAAATTGAGGAGAAAATTGACGATCTTGAGCAGTATAGTCGCCGCGAGGCAGTCAGAATTATCTGGATCCCCGAATTGCCAAATAAAAACAGGGATGCCCTTGCAATTAAAGTAACTGCGGCTGATGGTATTACTGCAACCACAAATGACATCCATCGTAGCTACAGAGTTGGTGATCCATCGAAAAGGGCGAGACAAATAATAGTTAGATTCAAACATTATTATCTTAAAAGGGACTTGACGAAAAACCGCTCAAACCTGAAGCAAGTAAACTCATCAAATAAACTTGAAAGATTGTTTGCCCCGAGATCTGAGCCCGCCAAACCCCCATTGGAAGTCTTTATCCAGGAGGACTTGACGAAAATTCGTGCAGAAATCGCATATAAGGCCAGAATGCTCCTTAAAGACAAAAGGATTGAGCGTACATGGACATCCGATGGAATTATCTTTATGATAATTTTTTTTTTTTTTTTACACTCAGAGTCCGTTCAAGGCATCTACAGCACTAGGCAATAACACAAGCTTGGATCCCTAACATTAAAATATTTTTGTCATTGACTAACATTATTTACATATGATTTAAAACTTACTTTAAAAACATGTAGACAGATAGTATTATTATTGTTAGTCAGAAGGGGTGCAGTGATTAAAAGCCTAACACTATATACATGACCATAACAAGGTTCTTATGACTGATTTATCCAAGCTTATGCCTCATCACAGTGTACTTTTCTTTTGCTTTTATATATACAACATATATACAAGCATTTACATGAAAAATATCCAGCAACACAGAGAAAAAGAGAAATATATATACATACATAAATTAAATTAGAGGAGAAGAAAGGAAAAGTGAAAGCAAATGAAAAAAAAAAATAGAAAAAAAAAAAGATAAAAAAAATATTGTACGCATTATATTCGGAAATATACATTTTAAGTTGAATTTTTGAATTTTGAAATTTTTTGTGTTAATTTTTAAATTTTTGAATTTTGTTTTAGGATTTGCCAATATGAAATTATTCTAGAGTTTTCCGCCAAATATTAAGAGATTAGAGCCAAGAATAAAATATTAATATGACAAAACAAGTTTGCAGAGTTAAATTTAGTTACAAAAATAGAATAGGATAAGTGAAAGATAGAGATATAAGAAAATGTACAATACAATTAAAAACATAAAAAACTACTATTTGTAGGTAATAATATACATATAAACATAAATACAGAATGAAAATAGAACAATCTACTATCTTATTGACGTTTAAAGTTTTTATAAAATCGGTAAATTAGTTCGTTGTTTAGAAGTGCAGTGTTTAATTTCCTATTTTGCCAGACAGTGAAAGTGAAAGTATAGATAAAAGGAAAGAATTTTGGGTCAGTGTTAAGAAATAAAGAAGTTTCAGAGATAGAGAATGTGGAGGTACAGAGAAAGTTATTTATAAAAGTATTTACAAAGTGGCAGAATGGTTCAATGGCTGTACAATTTAAAAACATATGCTGTAATGTTTCTACCCCATATTTACAGTAATTACAAGTTGTAATAAGGTGCCTTAAACGTGCTGATAAAACTTTCTTTGTGGGGTGCGCATCATGCAGAGAGAGAAATAGGAAATCTTTTTCTTTACTAGAGTGTATTGTTGATAAATTTTTCCAAGTTTGTTTGAAATCTATGAAGGGGTGCATAGTAACAGTTTTTAAATTAACAGTGCGTGTGGCAAGAAGTGCTTGATATATTTGTTTGCATTTTTTCAAATTTCTAAGGTTAAAGTTGTGATCTTTTTGAATTTTGAGTAGTATTTTGAATTTTGAAGGGTAGTATAAAGTATGTGAATGTGCCAAATTGAAATCAATAGTATTTTTAAGAGGAAATCCGAGCCAATAATTAAAGAGTGACACCCACGGATTTTGATTGTCAATTATGACTTGGGATATTTGTTGAAATTGCATTGCCAAAACTTTTAGGTCTAAATTAGGGATCCCAAGTCCACCTTGTTCAGGATTTAATTGAAGGGTGTCACGTTTGATGAGTTCAAAGTTGTTATTCCATAGAAATTTGAAAATCGCAGAGTTTATTTGTTTCAGTGCGGACTTGGATGGTGGGACAATTCTTGAAACGTACACGAACAGACTAATGATATAAGTATTAATGACAATTAGTTTTTCCCTGAAACTGAGTTGTCTGTCTGTCCACCTTAAAGCCATACTTAAAGTCTTAGCCGCTATTATATCCCAGTTTTTCCCAGTCTGACCCTTACCAAACCAAATACCTAACAATTTTATGACGTCGCGGATTGAATGTTGATTTTGAACGGGTATAAAGTTCCTGGAATTGTTCATACACAATATTTTGGTTTTCTCTACATTTAATTTGGACCCTGATACCTTACTAAATCTATCAAATTCCTGTAATATCAAGCCAAATGATTGTTTCGAAGTGGTAATAGAAGATAAATCATCCGCGTGTTGAAATATTTTAATTTCTCGACTGAAATTAGGGACCTTAATACCTTTAATACCATCATTGTTCTGAATATAAACTGCCAACGGATGAATTGCAATGGAGAATAGTGCCATGCTGAGAGGGCAACCCTGTCGGACACCTCTGGCTATGACGATATCACCAGTGAAGGCACCTGAAACCTCAACCTTACTAGTGATATCTTTGTAGAGTATGCTTACCCATCTGATGAAATATTGTGGAAAATTTAGATATTCTAATAAAATGATAATGTAGTTAATCTCGATTCTGTCAAATGCTTTTTCTTGGTCAAAAGTAGAAAGATTAGAAGGAATGTTTTCTGATTGATATAAAGAAGAAGATAGTCAATGGATAGTAGATTGTTGATAATAGTCTTGTCCTCCCCCGCCCCAGTCTGAATGTCATACACAATAGAATTAATCACCCTCTTAAGTCGCTTAGCCAGTATCTTAGTAATAATCTTATAGTCAGAACAGAGAAGAATAGTTTTTGAGTAGTCTTGTCTGTCCTTTCCCCTTATACGCCAAAGTAATAACACCCTCCCTCATAGTTTTAGATAATTCCCCTTGAAAATAACTATTATTGTAAAGTTCACACATATCATCCCCTAAAATGTCCCAATTTTCTTCATAAAAAGCCTTACTTAAACCGTCAACCCCCGGAGTTTTACCATTCTTGAAGTCCTTTATTGCCGCCAAAATTTCATCTTTCGAGAAAAAAGGGTCGCTGATGAGGGATAGATCAGTGTCAGTGAGGGGTGTAAGTGGACAGTTTGAAAGATAATTGTGAATGTCGTGTTCTTTTACATGCTGTGAAGTGTAGAGTGTTCTGTAAAAGTCATGAATTATGTTAAGAATATCTTCTCGGTTTGTACAAATATCCCCCCTTAAATTTTCAAGTTTATCTATACACTTTTTTTTACCATTTTTTATTTCTATATCTTTATACATATGTACATTTTCAACATTATTATTTACATGATCCGCTTTAACCCTTATATACACCCCCTTAACCCTTTGGTGCTCAAGTGTAGTTATATCGTGCTTAACTATATTTATAAGTGATAAATTATAGTTGGTGTCATTTTCCAGTTGTTCTAGAGTGTTATATTTATGAATTAAATCCTTTTTTCTCTCTTTACTTAATATAGCCGAATAATCTTTACAAATTTTGCTTAAACGCTTTTTGCCCTCCTCCCAAAATTAAGATAATTTTGAAACTGTAACTTTTGATCTTGCCATTCCCGCCAAAAGAATGAAATAGTATTTTTTAAGTTGGTATTGTATAGAATAGATTCATTTAATTTGAAATAGCCCCTCCCCCATCTAAATTTCTCAATGTCTGTCTCCAGAACAACTGCTTTGTGATATGTGCTATTAACAGGAATGTGTGAGATATTTATACAGTGTTGTGCTAGTGATTTGTTGGTGTAGAAGCGATCAAGTCGACTTCCATCACCCTGTGAGTTAATATAAGTGTATATACATTTTGTGGGGTGTTTTTCTCCAAAAATATCTACAAGTGCCAATTTAACTTTAAAAGAGTGAAAAAGACTTCTTGTGGCTGCTGGTGTGTTATAAACATTTTTATTTTTTGAATCTAAAATATTATATATACAGTTAAAATCCCCAGTTAAAATTAAAAGTTGATCAGGTTTTACTGTAAAAGAAATATAGGAAAAGAGTTCTGTATAGAAGAGAGTTTTTTGGTGAAGATAGACTGGTGCATAGATGTTATAGATGTGTGTCAGAGAATTATTGATAAGAGTAGAGGTATGCAACAGACGGCCAGAGAAAAAGGGTGGGGTGGGGATATTGGTGAAAGAGAGAGAGTTGTTAAAGATTGTGCATACGCCATTATTATTGTTATTGCCATTATTTACAGTGAATTTAAAGTTGGTATCTTTTTCTAATTGCGTTATTTTTGCATTTTTAATGAAATTGGTCTCTTGGAGGCAAATTGTACTACAATATTTAAATTTTAAAAGAATTTGATCGATTTTGGTTTTAAAACTTCTATTTACATTAAGGGTGCAGATGTGCATTATATTAATATATAAGTATATTTAAGGAGATATGTACAGTTAAAATTTAAGATTAAATATTTTCCAGATTTAAAAATATATCACAGTTTATGTATCACCGAGACTTTAAATATTGCACTTAGTTATTATCCCCATAAACTCCCTTACGTGCTTTTGTAAGTAGGCTTGTGATAAAACTTTTATCCTTTCTTTTTTGGGGGTTTTCTATGGGCTCGGTGGTTTGCCTATAATGGGAGGCCTCAACTCCCTGGCCGCACATAGCATGCTGGGGTTGAGCCTTAGCTGATAGGGTAGGACTTATGCTAGAGATATCTTGAATCTTTTCAAGACCTGATGGCGGTCTTTCATTTGCGATGTCATCGTGAGGCGTTGAGGCATTCCGCCTCCTTTCTAGCATTTGATGGTTGAGTTCAAGATATAGACTGGAGTTTTGCTCTGATTCAGATATTGCTTCCGATGTATAGCTCGATGAATCACTATCATCAGTTGGGTCTTGATCTGACATTAAAGATAGATCTGACAAGTCCTGAGAGTTCAGCCTACTGCTTGCAAGGTCCATGCCTGGGTTTGGATTTTTTTCTATATTTACTATTTCTATTTTATTTTCATTTTTATTACCATTTTCACTTGTTTCATTTTTAGAAGTATTTACATTTTTAGATTTTTTAGATTGTTTTGTAACCTTTTTGGATTTTTTATTTTCTTGTGCAATATTTTTTTCTTGATTATTTACATTTTTTTTTTTGTATTTACAATGTTTTCAGTTTTATCATTTTTTTGTTCAATTTTATCATCATTTTGTTGCTTATTTACAAGGTTTATTTGTGATGACGGACGGGGGAGTCTCTCCACTCTGTCATTAGGACAGTTATTTGCATGGTGGCCATACTGCTGACAATTATAGCAGCGTTGGTTTGGGGTTTCCTGACCTTCATATTTCACGTTGAGTCTCCATCCTTGTACGTAAATGGTGGAGGGTATAGGCTTTTTAATTTTGCCCGTCTTCACATATCTGACTCCATTTGATATGTGACTCCCTATATCTTTAATATAACCCTTATTAATATTCGGGCTATCACAATAGATTTGCAGCTTTGATAATATATACTTATCCTCTAGTTCGTAGGGCGCACCAAAAACCGTGATGGTAATGAACTGGGGGATATGTGGGTCAGGGAACACATTCTCAACATAGTCGATTTTAGAGTTTACCTCAAAATAGACAGTGTCTAGAAATTGGAATTCTAACATGAATTTTTCTGCATCCTCTTTGCTCCCTAATGTAACTAGGATTCGGCCTTGACCTATATTTTGGAAGCAGAGCATCTGCCAAATATCCACTCCACGTTCAGAGATAGTTCGGAGGAATTCTGTCGTATTTGGTTTAACATCTCCCTCTGGCATGAGGATTAGGGTGTTTTCTCTATTAAGTTTTTCCATTGTGACTTTTAAGTTGTCTTAGGATATAAAAAAAAAAAAAAAAAAGTCTCACCTCAGGGACAGCAGAAAAACTACTTCCCGGACTATACTTTATACCGGAAGTTGCTCTGTTTACATCTTTTTCCTTCTGTTATTCCTTGATTTTTACATAGTAAATCACATAAAATAATTATATAGATAAAATAATTATATAATTATGAAGACAAAACAACATGAAAATCCATTCCGAAATCATTGTGAATTCGACATGGTTGCCTCCAAATTAAGGCTTTCTATGAGAACTTGATTGGTAGAAGCTGACACTGAATTTAATTGAAACCTCAATATTATTTATTACCAATGTGTGATATACTTATACTTAACTAGTAATATATTGTATAGCTAATGATTGGTAGAAACTGACACTCAATTTAATTGAAATCTTAATATTATTTACTATCAATGTATATTATACTTATATTTACCTAGTAATATATTGTATAGGTAATGATGTATAGACAGTGACACTCAGTTTAATTGAAATCTCAATATTATTTATTATCAATGCCTATGAATTTTTTTAAAGATACCAAACACTACCGTTTCTAATAAGTAACACCTTCTGTTTTGGAATTTTATTAGCTTTCACATTGTTTTGCACAACAAACCTCGAAATAAACGCATCTCTATTTCTTTATTTTGGCCACTTATATATTCCTAGTCTTTCTTTTCATCATTCCAATTACACATGTAATTTTAACAAACTGCCCTCACATAATATCAACACAATACCGTACCCAAAATCAGACACGATTATATCCCTGTACATTATAATTTTTTGTTCTTCCTCTATCGCACCATAAAATATTGTACCATAAGCACACCAAATATACTTTTCTCGCTTTTCGTTTATTTGCTCTTTATATATTCCAACCCACTGTTAACAAAAACTTCTCCGCTCCAAAAATTGTATCACCTTCAACAGATTTACTGCTTGTTTTGCTCATCAGTCCCCTCGGCATTCTTCATGTCTATCCATAGCCAACCCTGGTCGATCGAAGTCTTGACTTATCCAACTCAATACTATCTTACCCTAATGGGTCTATACCTCCTAGGATCTTACTATGTGGTGACATTCTTCCAAACCCTGGACAAAAACCAGAAACTTAACCATCACACACCTAAATTACCCTTGAATTGGGTGACTGAGAAGTGATAACCCTCTCTGAAACTTGGACAACAGACTACCAGTTGTATATAGCTGTGGTCCAGGCAAAGTTGGTCAAAAACACCATCTTCTAGAAACAACGCACTGACCCCCTAATTGCTTGTCTAGAAGCTACATGGGTAGAAATTATAGTCAATAAATAAAACTTCCCGATTTGTTCTTTCTATAGGGCACTTAACACACTAGTTGCATACTGGGATCTAGTTAGGGAGAGTATCTCACAGGCCAAGACTGAATGCAAGCCATTTATCATCCTTGGTGACTTAAATACTTTCTTTCCATAAAAACTGGGCATCTACATGAAATCATCCAACATTTTGATCTCACCCAGTGCAGTATAGGTCCAACTAGGATAACTGCTCCTAGATATAGCTCTAGTCTCTTGCCGAATAGATTAGCTGAGGCAATTTTTTCTATACTGGTAGATGGCATTTACAAGTTTGTACCCCATAAAGAAGTTACTATCAGAGTAAGGTACCCAGATTGGATGAGCGGTTATATTAGACGTATTCTACATAAACGTAACCGGATCCACAGACAAGCTAAACTCTTTGACTTGCCAAATTCATAGTCTGAGTTCCGAAAGTTCAGAAATTTTGTCACATCCGTAATTTGATAAGTCAAGTTAGAATACCATACCAAATTGGACGATAAAATAAATGAGTGCAAATTCAATGACAAAGACTGGTGGAAGCTAGTCAAATTCGCTGCACTTATACATTATTCCACAAGACTTCCCCTGTTTGCTCACAAAAAAGGCCAAAGGCCGAAGCACTCAACCAGCACTTTATAAGTCAATCCAAACTACCCAACCCCAATCAAACCCCACCTGAACTAACACCAACCCTTATCGAAATCGAAGAACCTATCTACACTCCAAGTGATGTTCATGATATCTTGATCTCCCTTGATACAAACAAGGCCTGCGGTAGTGACCACATAAATAATGCCATTGTTACTCAAACGACAAAATTCGCTACGTGTGCCCCGTGGTGACGATGCTTCTGTGAGTGGAGATGGGTCGCAAAACGAACTAATGGTCTTTTTGTCATTTGACCATAAATTGTTTGAATAATGTGCCGCAGGAGGAACCATGACACCGTTGAAAATTCGACTTTATACTACCGAATGTTAACACCTTTTAGTACCGAATGGTATCACATTCATGACTGTGTCTCTTCACTACCGAAAGTTAAACGGTTTAAACGATATTTTTAATATTGAATGTTTACATGAGTTTCCTTCCGTTAAGAAATCCCATTGTGACTTCAAAATACAACGTTTCACCGATGTATCTGATTGGATGCGCACTTCTTCGGTACCGTAGCACGGCTCTAGTTTATTATTATATTCGTCAACAACAATTGGTAATGTTTTAAGCCATTTTCAGAATTCAATACTGTGCACTTTTTGTTCTTCAGAGTTCTATTAAATCTCTCGATAACTATGGCTTTATAAAACTCAGTTACTTTATCTACCGATAAATTTTTGGGTTGTCTGTCAGATTGTTTCATAATTGTTTCAAAAGCATGTTTGACTGACATTCCTGATTTGTTTTTTTGAGGAATAACCGAAACATATCTTGTATATAAATCTATTACTGTTAAACATAATTTATATCCTCTTTCAACTGGCATATTCATTAAATCAGCTGACCATATATCATCTTTGGCGTAAACTTTAACTTTTAAAATTTTTTAGTTTTTCGGAATTCTTTATGAATTTCATCTGCTATTCCCATGCCTAATTTCAGTTTTTGATTTTTTGAAGTCTTGTGACTAGAGCTCTTTCAACTTTTTCTCTAAAAGTATGATTTGGAATAGATTCTAGTTCATTAATCATTTGTTGAACCGCTTTATGTCTAGATTCTAAATCTGTATGATCTCTGTATAGAATATCATGTTTTAGCGCTGCTTGGTTTATTCTGTTAATAGGTTCTTCTCCTGGGTTGAGATTCTCATTTAATCTAAACGGGTTCCTGGGCCAGTGTAGTTATGTCCTGGGAGATGTTTTTCGCCCGAATACTTTGCCCACGAAAATCCAGGAAGTTTATTTAGAGATTTTTGAAATATGTTTTGGGAGTGTAGATTATTTTTTAATGAATTGATAATATTAAAGTTGTATTCGCTCCGTGGTAGTAATAGTGCTTACAGATTTACAGGACTGTTGACGATTCTTCGATCAACATTTTTTGAGTTATTGCCCTTGACTTAGGAAAAACGTGTCAAAATTTGCTTGTGAACACAATAGAGACTACAGTTTTCATTCGATTTAAATGAAATTTGGTGTGATCATTTGTAGTGAATTTTGCTATCTTGCGATCAACGGTTTTGAGTTATTTGCTTTGACTTGGGAAAAACTTGTCAACATTTGTTGGTAAACACAAAAGATACTGCAATTTTCATCCGATTTCCATGATATTTGGTGTGATCATTTGTAGTGACAAGATCTTGGACAAGTTCGAATTTGTCTATCTTGCGATGAACGGTTTTGAGTTATTGCTTTGACTTAGGAAAAACTTGTCAAAATCTGTTTGTGAACACAAAAGAGACTGCAATTTTCATCCGATTTCCGTGAAATTTGGTGTGATCATTCAAATTTGAGTTACTGCCCTTGACTTAGTAAAAATGCCACACAATTTAAAGATGGGTTTCCTTATTTTCATTTATGAAAATGACAATGCTAATACTTATATGAAAGAAAGTAGAGGTGTTCTAATGACTTGGAAAAATACCAGTTTGTCTCACATGTTCATAATTAGCTAAATTAGAAGAGAATTGACAGCAGAATTCCATTGATTGAACAAGAAAGATCAAAAAGTCTTTTTTTGTTTATCCAGACAGTACATACATGGATTTTTATGATTGGTTAAAACTCTTAATTCTAGGTAATAGAAGAACATAATGATATGATTAAGTACATATGATAATTGATTAGAAACACCAATTAATCATAGTTTGCTTAATTTGAGAGTAAAAAATAAGGAAACCCATCTTTAATGGCGTGTTAACGCGATAGAGGTGACAGTTTATGTCAGAATTTTATTAAATTTTGTGTGTTTGATTAAATCAACAATATCTTGCACAAATTAGATTTTTTGACAGATTTGTGACTTCCCTTGATATACAGAAAATGTATCAGGAAAGTAGGTGTATCTTGCTAGACAACCACTTGTGTTTGTATTTGTAAATATATCAATTTTAGTCATATGATTAATATTTGAGTAAAGCAGTGTGTTCAATATTCACAATTCTTTATCTTTCAGATATAAGTAATAATAAAATGTAGAAATCAATAATACATGCAACAAAATTATTACACAATCTACTGTCTATGTCAGTAACGTGAACCAAATGTGAATGGACAACAAACAATGATTTGTACTTGCAATCAAAGCTGCTGGTGGGCGTATGTCACCTTGCTTCGCAAGGCTATCTTTTGAATTTTCAGAAAACATAGTGTTTACTTTCAGTTATTCTTCAAAATAAATGACTTTACCTATTCTGGTTGCTATATTGATCCTAAATCTATTCAAGTTTCACCCAGTATCAAGCTTAAATTGAATTCAAGTATGTATTTTTTCTTTTAAATAATATTATCAAGAGTAATGTAAAGTCTTACGTTGGTGATTTATACTGTATTTCATCAGTTGAACTTGCCAGCATCGTGTCCAAACCACACCCCTATTTGTCATACTTCTTCAGGGCTGTGCTAACACAAGTGATAAGAAATACATATTCATAGATAAATATTGTCCAATCAAAATTGGCCCTACTGTATTGGTAGCAAATTTCGGTCAATCAAAACAAATCACTCGTTTAGACGCTTTGTTTGCGAACGTATTTACATATTCTGATGAATATGTATGGTACAGAATTGAGTCAGATTTTCGTTAAAGAATTAAACCCGAGAAAAAATCAAACCTTACTTTGGAATATTTACTTGGAAAGAATGTGGTCTTATCGATTCAAACGGGCAGTGTCAAAGAGGTGTTGTGTTTTGTTTACATGATTAGCGGAATTGTTTTGCTTCTACAAATTTTTATTCAAACAGAGGCGGCAAATCTTTTGACATTCCTGATCCTCCTCATCGTCAGAAGAATCCTAAAGAAAAACATACAAGAAAGTGAAAGTACAGTCATTGCTTTGTTCTTGGCTGTTCGTAACTGAGCACTTGAGTCGGCTGTTCTGGGTACCCATTAGGTTGCGGGGACGGGAGGGTTTGATTCTCCCAAATGTACAGGCCTAGGGTGGAGCAGACACTTTATTTAGAAATTGAGATTGATATTGGGTTTTCTTCTGTTCTGGTTCTGATTCTGATTTTAAATTAGAAAAATAACTCGAGAGAAGTATGGTATCTGTTATGTACTGATTGTTTTTAGTTTACTATGAACAATATTATCAAGTTCTTATTTTTTGAATATGCAACTATCATTTTCTGCTTATAGACATGGGGGAATTTCTCTTGAAGGCTCTTATAGTGGCCATGAACTATCTTGCTTGTTCGATTGCTGGTTTATTGAACGGGACAACAAAGGGTGCTATGCCAACAATATGGTGAATATTTAGTCCTATAGGTCTTGCTGTATTCAATGTCCCATTTTAATCTTCGGGCAAGTCAATTTCCAGCGCTCAATTGGGATTAGGGTGAGATCGTCTATTGAATGGTCGTTGAGAAATTGAAAACAGGCTTGTCTTTCTTTAATTTGATATCCGACCTGTGAGCATTCGAAGAATGCACTGCATTGTTTTGCAAATGACTATTTTTTTTTTTTTTTTTTTTGTCTACTTCTGGTCACGCTCCCCAGCCAAAACTGCACATACCATCATCATCTCTTACACTTAGCGTGTCGCTATTGTTTAAATGTAAAATGACGCATCTTCGCCCAACCGGAAATGACGTAGGACTTTAACCGTTCATTACGTCTTTCCAATACCTGCTATTATTCTGAATCTATTTTGAACATAATTTTTGTTTTGTTCATTACTTTGAACTAATGTCTAAAAGATAGCAATTTAAGAAATTTCAAATTTTGACTTTTGTCGCTGACTTTTTGAGATTTTATTTAAAGCATTTTTTAAACTTCCACAATTTTATTGCGATCGATCTGAAAATTTTCATGTAGATAAACATTTTGATTGTGAACAAAAATATGCTTTCAAAATTTCGATATCACGTCCGGTTTTGACGTCATTCGCCTCCAAACTTCAAATTTCAACTTCCGGAATTTTGTAGATATTTGAAAAATTCTTTTTGAAATTAGTTATAATTGTCCCCGTAAAGATTTTGGAATCAAAAAATTTGACCCGGAAATATTGTGTAAGACGCCATCTTCATATGACTCATTTTTATAAAACTCAAAATGGGGCCTCAGGGTAAAATTGGATGTGCGTAAATTTGATGTTTATGTAAACTACAATCGATTGCTAACAAAACATGGGAAGCTGATTTTTGAATTTTGGCTTTGTATTTTTTTTATTTCCGGTTTTATGTTTTCAGTAATTGTCAAAACTATTAAGGCTCATATCTAGTGACTTTGACCTTTGGTGACCTTGTGACCTGAACAAAAGTTGTTGCCTCTTACGAGATCTATCCGATTATATCCCCACTTTTGTTGTGCATCGTTAACTTCAGGTTCTACAGCCATTGGAAAATCGCGATTTTTAACTTTGAAGAGCTCTGTCACGTGACCTAATTAACATACGACAAAAATTCTTATATATTCTTTGAGTGCATGAAATCTCCTTTTTGGTGATATATCACACTTGATATTTTGATCAAAATTGCGCGTTTTAAAAATTAATAATTTTGTATTGACTTCTATAGTACCGAAAGTCACCGTTGCCTTAAAAAAACTTTTAACTACGAATATCTCATAATCTAATAATTGTAAACACTTGAAATTTTGAACATTATTTAACAATGTACACATCATTACAGACAAATTAAAATTTTTGAAGTGGGCGTGGCGCATTCGGTGTGCATTTACTTTATCTGTAATATTTGCAATTGTCATAACTCCATAAGTTTCCAAGTGTTACCTTTGAAATTTTGCATGAAAATAGATCACTATTTTGGACAATTTGTGATAAGATAACAGTTGTTTGCGTTCTTTACTTTAAAAAAGGGAATAGGTTTAACAATTTTAAAAATGTTCAATTTTAGAAACTTTAAAGACTCGTATTACTTTTATTTGACCTTTGTTGACCTTTTGACATGAACAAGGACGATGGGGGAAACACGTCGAAACGTTGCATAAAAATTTAACCAGTGATTGTTGTTCCATAAAGCTGTGTCTATATATCGTACTCACAATTGCTAAATGCCATTCAAAGACTTCTATAGTAACTGTGCGTAATTTCAACGGTTTCTTTAATCCACCCACAGTCACTGTTGCCATTTAAAACTTTTAAATACGAATATCTCATGATCAAATCATTGTAAACACTTGAAATTTTGAACACTATTTGACATTGTACACATTATTACAGACAACAAAAAATTTATGCAGTGGGCGTGGCAAATCCGGGTTACTTTTACCTTTACCTTAAATTATTCAAATCGTTATAACTCGCAAAGTTTGCATTTGTCACCATCGATGTTTTAAATAAAACTAAAACACTATTTGGGACAATAATTGAAAGAGTTAAATTTTGTTTGGGCCTTTTACTTTAAAAAAGGGAATAGGTTTTACAATTTATCAAATGTTGATATTTTGGCCATTAGCATGCATGACCTTGGTCTTTACAAGGTCAAAGGTTATTGATCTACGATGTCCATTCATACTTTTATCTTTGATGACCGACATAGATTTTCGCCTTTACAGACGTCCCAAAACAGGAATTTTCAACACTTTTAAAGCTTATATTTCTTTTATTTGACCTTTGTTGACCTCTTGACCGTAACACAAGTTATAGTATCTGACAAAACCTTTCCAAAAATAATTGCATTTTTGTTGTGCGATTTGTTTTTTTCACTTTACAGCTATTTGAAAATTCGACTTTTTACTACCGAATGTTAACACCATTTAGTACCGAATGGTATCAAATCCATGCGTCTTTTCACTACCGAACGTTAAACGGCTTAAACGATTTTTTTTACTATTGAATGTTTACATGCTTTTCTTTCCGTTAAGATATCTCATTTTGACTTTAAAATACAACGTGTTATCGATGTATCAGGTTGGATGCGCACTGCAACGGTTCTAGTTGTGGGACTTTGCTTTCAGCAAAGTCCCAGTTTGTTATCGAAATGTCTATTCTTTTTATTCTTTTTTTTTTTTTTTTTTTTTTTTTCGAAATTTACACACCTTCCTGAGCTTAGACTACAATAGTTGCAGCAACCATTCAACATTCACGAACCTTAGATATAGGCGACGATGTGCATAAATATATTTTGGATCTTTTTTGCAAAACCGAAAGTGCCACAGTTCAATATGTGCAAGAATAGTTAATCGGCTCTAGTGCATTTTTGGAATCTACTGGCAAAATCTGAAAGAATAGCAGTTTCAAAATTCGAAAATTTGTCGCAGACATTTTTTTTGCCAAATTTTGCATTTTTTTCATTTTTTTTGCTTTTTGTCTGATTAATCTGAAAAAAATTGAGCAAAGACAGTTTAAGAAAGTAAACAAAATGGTACAGTAAAAATTTCAATTTCACTTCCGGTTTAAACAGGAAATCGATGTTCACTTCCGGTTGAATATCTTCCGGTGTAATTTGTATAGGACAAAAAAATTTATGCTGATAGATAGACAAAGTTATGACCAAAAAACGAAGAAAAAAAAATCCGGAACAGACGTGAAACTTTGGCCACCACTTCCGGTTTAAACAGGAAATCGATGTTCACTTCCGGTTGAATATCTTCCGGTGTAATTTGTATAGGACAAAAAAATTTATGCTGATAGATAGACAAAGTTATGACCAAAAAACGAAGAAAAAAAAATCCGGAACAGACGTGAAACTTTGGCCGCCATTTTGATTTCCCTGAAACTCTTCGATTTTTATTCAGCCAATTTGGCTGAACCGAATTTCAAATTTTGGTGTCAAATGAAAGAACATAAAATTAAGAGAGATCGCAGGAAGCCGATTTTTGAATTTCGATTTTGCTTTTTTGCAATTTGCAATTGAATTTTTTCAATATTTGATGGCGTATATCTCGTGACCTTGATCTTTGATGACCTTGACCTTCATAGGGTCAAAGGTCATTGACCTTGGCTATCATTTGATACTTTGACCTTTGACCTCCGACATGTACTTCCGGTTTTATAGCTATCCGTAAAAAGCCAAATTCGCAACTTTGGACTGCTATAGCACGTGACCTAATTAACCTAGAGGGTTAATTTTTTCGGTTTTCTAATGTGCTTCTCATGCACTTTACATAGATATAGAACAATTGCTTTTTTAAAGCAAAATTGAAATTCGTGATTTTTTCAAATTTGAGTTTAGTTTTACCATATTTGTGTCTTTTTGATCTTCGTGTATGTATATCTTATGACCTATTCTATGTAGAACCTTGATATTTGGAATACAACTAGACACTTTGAATATGAATTCACCTATGACAAAAAATTGGGGTGGGCGTGGCACATCCGGGTTGAATTACTAATTGTTTACATTTTGCGGCTGGGGCATAACTCGCATAGGATGCGTTTGTTCAAAAAGGGACGTTGCACACAATTACCTCATCCTTTTGGCCAGTTTGTGTTAACAGCTCAGTTGTTTCAGCTTTATAGTTCCAAAAAAGGAGCGGGTTTTAACATTTGGATATTTTCATTTTTCGATTTTGACCTTTATTGACATTTGTTGACCTATATCTTTTGACCTGAATAATGTAGAAGCTTGAAATTTAAAACACAACGTAACATTTTAAATATCAATTACCCTATGCAAAAAAATTAAGGTGGGCGTGGCACATCCGGGTAATATTACTCATTAATGATATTTTTGGCCAGGAGCATAACTCGCAAAGTATATGTTTGTTCAAAATGGAACTTTGCATACAATTATATCATGAATTGAGCCACTTTGTCTTAGAAGTTCGGTTGTTTCCGCTTCTTAGTTCAAAAAAAGGAACAGGTTTTGGAAATTCAAAATTTTCAATTTTTGACCTTGACCTTTGATGACCTTGACCTTTATTGGGTCAAAGGTCATTGACGTCTATTAGTTTATGCTTTCATATTTGACCTCTGACGTCTACTTTCGCTTTTATAGCTGTCCAAAAACATCCAAATTCGCAACTTTGGACTGCTCTAGCACGTGACCTAATTAACCTATAGAGTAAATTTTTTCGGTTTCCCAATGTGCTTCTCATGCACTTTACATAGATAAATAACAATCGTTTTTTTAAAGCAAAATTGAAATTCGTGATTTTTTCAAATTTGAGTTTTTTTTACAATATTTGCGACTTTTTGAGCTTGGTATATGTATATCTTATGATCTATTTGATGTAGAACCTTGATATTTGGAATATAACTAGACACTTTGAATATGAATTCACCTATGACAAAAAAATTGGGGTGGGCGTGGCACATCCGGGTTGAATTACTAATTGTTTACATTTTGGGGCTGGGGCATAACTCGCATAGGATACGTTTGTTAAAAAAGGGCCTTAACAGCTCAGTTGTTTCAGCTTTACAGTTCCAAAAAAGGAACGGGTTTTAACATTTGGATATTTTCATTTTTCGATTTTGACTTTTGTTGACATTTGTTGACCTATATCTTTAGACCTGAATAATGTAGAAGCTTGAAATTTAAAACACAACATAACATTTGGAATATCAATTACCCTATGCAAAAAAAATTGAGGTGGGCGTGGCACATCTGGGTTATATTACTCATTATTGATATTTTTGGCCAGGAGCATAACTCGCAAAGTATACGTTTGTTCAAAATGGAACCCTGCATACAATTACCTCATATTGTGAGCCACTTTGTCTTAGAATTTTGGTTGTTTCTGCTGAACAGGTTTTGGAAATTCAAAATTTTCAATTTTTGACCTTGACCTTTGTTGACCTTGACCTTTGTAGGATCAAACGTCATTGGCATTGGCTATCTATTTGTACTTTCATATTTGCTGTCCTATGTCAACTTCCGGTTTTATAGTCGTGTGCAATTAGAAATTTTGATGACGTATATCTCTTGATCTTGACCTTTTTAGACCTTCTCTTTTACAAGATCAAAGGTCATAGACCTTGGCTATCTGCTGATACTTTCATTTGTGAGGTCTGACGTCTACTTCCGGTATTAGAATCTTCTAAAAAATGAAAATTTCTTAACTTTAGACTGTTCTTGCGCTATTCAAATTTCATAGACCTTCTATATAGGTGACGATGTGCATAAATATAAATTGGAACATTTTTGCAAAACCGGAAGTGCCACAGTTCAACATGTGCAAAAAGTCGAAAATCGGCTCTAGAAGGCGCATTTTTGCATCGATTTTCTTCGGGTTTTCATTTTTAAAATCTACCTGTAATTTCTGACCTGATAGCACTTGAAAAATTACGAAATTCGAAAATTCGTCGCTCACTTTTTTCGATCAAATATTTCGATTTTTTTGCAACTTTTTTGCTTTTGCATCGATTGATCTGAAATTTTAAATGCAAAGAGACTTCACTAATGTTAATAAATGATACAGTCAAATTTTGTACGTCATTTCGGATTTTCAACAGGAAAGCGACTGAACTTCAAATCTACTTCCGGTTGAATAACTTCCGCTGTAATTTATGTAGGTCAACAAAATTTGGCTGATCTTTGGCAAATAAAATTTTATGGCCGATTTTAAAATAAAATCCAGACTGGAAGTGATACTTTGGCCGCCATATTGAAAAAACACACTTTTGTAAAACTCAAAATGGGGCCTCAGGGTAAAAGTTGATATGCTCAAATTTGATGTGAATGTATTCTGCAATCGATTGCGCAAAAAACATTGGGAGCCGAATTTTGAATTTCGCTTTTGCTTTTTTGCAACTAACGGTTGAAATTTTTTAAAGCTTTAAACGATCACATCGTGTGACCTTGACCTTTGATGACCTTGACCTTCATAGGTCAAAGGTCATTGACCTTTTGATACTTTGACCTTTGACATGTACTTCCGGTTTTATAGCTATCCGTAAAAAGCCAAATTCGCAACTTTGGACTGCTCTAGCACGTGACCTAATTAACCTAGAGGGTTAATTTTATCGGTTTTCTAATGTGCTTCTCATGCACTTTACATAGATATATAACAATCGTTATTTTAATGCAAAATTGAAATTTGGGATTTTTTCAAATTTGAGTTTTTTTTTACAATATTTGCGTCTTTTTGAGTTTGGTATATGTATATCTTATGATCTATTTGATGTAGAACCTTGATATTTGGAATACAAGTAGACACTTTGAATATGAATTCACTTATAACAAAAAAACTTATGTGGGCGTGGCACATCCGGGTTGAATTACTAATTGTTTACATTTAGAGGCAGGAGCATAACTCGCATAGGATGCGTTTGTTCAAAAAGGGACTTTGCACACAATTACCTCATCCTTTTGGCCAGTTTGTGTTAACAGCTCAGTTGTTTCAGGCTTATAGTTCCAAAAAAGGAACGGGTTTTAACATTTGGATTTTTTCATTTTTCGATTTTGACCTTTGTTGACTTTTGTTGACCTATATCTTTTGACCTATATTATGTAGGAGCTTTACATTTCGAACATAACGTAACATTCTAAATATCAATTAACCTATGCAAAAAAAATTGACGTGGGCGTGGCACATCCGGGTTAAATTACTCATTATTGACATTTTTGGCCAGGGGCATAACTCGCAAAGTATACATTTGTTCAAAACGGAACTTTGCATACAATTACCTCTTATATTGAGCCACTTTGTCTTAAAAATTCGGTTGTTTCCGCTTCGAAGTTCAAAAAAAGGAACAGGTTTTGGAAATTCAAAATTTTCAATTTTTGACCTTGACCTTTGTTGACCTTGACCTTTCTAACATCAAACGTCATTGGCATTGGCTATCTATTTATACTTTTATATTTGCTGTCTTATGTCAACTTCCGGTTTTATAGTCGTGTGCAATTAGAAATTTTGATGACGGATATCTTTTGATCTTGACCTTTTTAGACCTTCTCCTTTACAAGATCAAAGTTCATTGACCTTGGTTATCTGCTGATACTTTCATTTGTGAGGTCTGACGTCTACTTCCGGTATTAGAATCTTCTAAAAAATAAAAATTTCTCAACTTTAGACTTGTTCTTGCGCTTGACCCAATTATCGTCGATGGTTGATTTTTTCAGGGTCTTTAGCAAATTGCTACATTTGCAAATTTCCACTCTGTGCCTCAGTGGCTCTAGTTGTGGGACTTTGCTACGGCAAAGTCCCAGTTTGTTATCGAAATGTCAAGAGCTTAGACTACAATAGTTGCAGCAACCTTTCAACGTTCACGAACCTTAGATATAGGCGACGATGTGCATAAATATATTTTGGATCTTTTTTTCAAAAGCGGAAGTGCCACAGTTCAATATGTGCAAGAATAGATAATCGGCTCTAGAAGTCGTATTTTTGGGTCGATTTTCTTTGGGTTTGCATTTTTGGAATCTACTGTTAAAATCTGAAAGAATAGCAGTTTCAAAATTTCAAAATTCGAAAATTTGTCGCAGACATTTTTTTTGCCAAATTTTGCATTTTTTTCATTTTTTTTGCTTTTTGTCTGATTGATCTGAAAAAAATTGAGCAAAGACAGTTTAAGAAATTAAACAAAACGGTACAGTCAAATTTTCAATTTCACTTCCGGTTTAAACAGGAAATCGATGTTCACTTCCGGTTGAATATCTTCCGGTGTAATTTGTATAGGACAAAAAATTTTATGCTGATAGATAGACAAAGTTATGACCAAAAAACGAAGAAAAAAAAATCCGGAACAGACGTGAAACTTTGGCCACCACTTCCGGTTTAAACAGGAAATCGATGTTCACTTCCGGTTGAATATCTTCCGGTGTAATTTGTATAGGACAAAAAAATTTATGCTGATAGATAGACAAAGTTATGACCAAAAAACGAAGAAAAAAAAATCCGGAACAGACGTGAAACTTTGGCCGCCATTTTGATTTCCCTGAAACTCTTCGATTTTTATTCAGCCAATTTGGCTGAACCGAATTTCAAAATTTTGGTGTCAAATGAAAGAACATAAAATTAAGAGAGATCGCAGGAAGCCGATTTTTGAATTTCGATTTTGCTTTTTTGCAATTTGCAATTGAATTTTTTCAATATTTGATGGCGTATATCTCGTGACCTTGATCTTTGATGACCTTGACCTTCATAGGGTCAAAGGTCATTGACCTTGGCTATCATTTGATACTTTGACCTTTGACCTCCGACATGTACTTCCGGTTTTATAGCTATCCGAAAAAGCCAA
>NW_008710370.1:2130156-2135429 GCF_000327385.1 Lottia gigantea
CCGTTGTCTTAGAAGTTCGATTGTTTCAGCTTTATAGTTCAAAAAAAGGAACAGGTTTTGAAAATTCAAAATTTTCAATTTTTGACCTTGACCTTTTTTGACCCTGATTTTTGTAGGATTAAAGGTCATTCAAATTGGTTATCTATTTATACTTTTATATTTGCTGTCCTATCTCAACTTCCGGTTTTATAGCCGTATATATTTAAAAATTTTGATGACTTGTATCTCGTAACCTTGACCTTTGTTGACTCTCTCCCTTTCAATGTTAAATGTCATTGACCTTGGCTATCTTCTGATACTTTCATTTGTGAGGTCTGTCTACTTCCGTTATAACAATCTTCCAAAGAATTCTTCCCAACTTTAGACTGCTCTTGCGCGTGATGTAATTATCGTAGAAGGTTGATTTTTTCAGAGTCTTTTGCAATTTGCTACATTTGCAAAGTCCCACTCTGTGCCACGTGTGGCTCTAGTTTTTTTTTTTTTCGATTTTTACACACCTTCCTGCGCTTAGACTGCAGTAGTTGCAGCAATCATTCAACTTTCTTGAACCTTAGATAATGGCAACGTTGTGCATAAATATAAATTGAAACATTTTTGCGCAACCGGAAGTGCTACAGTTCAACATGTGCAAAACTCGAAAATTGGCTCTAGAGGGCGCATTTATGCGTCTATTTTCCCGGGGTTTTCAATTTTAACATCCGGTGGCTAATGTCGACTAGAAAGCACTTGAATAATTTCGAAATTCGAAACTTTGTCGCAAACTTTTTGCGATCAAGTTTTTCAATTTTTTGGCTACTTTTTTGTTTTTGCATCGATTGATCTGAAATTTAAAATGCAAATAGACATCACTTAAGTAAATGATATGATACAGTCAGATTTTTTACGTCATTTCCGGTTTCGATGTTTGAGTCACTTGAAGTCCAAAATCGAATTTATCGAATAACTTCCGGTGAAATTTATCAAAATGAACGGAATTTCGTTGATCGATATAAAATAAAAATCTATGGCCGATTTTAAAATAAAATTCTGACCGGAAGTGATACTTTGGCCGCCATTTTGATTTTCAACTTTTCTTAAATTCGAAATAAGCCCTTAGGAATAAACTAAATCTGCGTAATTTTGGTGTCGATGTAATCTGCTGTCGAAAGTCTACAAAACATTGGGATCCGATTTTTGAATTTCGCTTTTGCATTTTTGCAATTTCCGATTGAATTTTTTCAAAGTTTGAAAGCTTATTTCTTGTGACCTTGACATTTGATGACCTTGACCTTCATATGGTCAAAGGTCATTGACCTTGGCTATCATTTGATACTTTGACCTTTGTTCAAAATGGAACTTTGCATACAATTACCTCATGTTTTGAGCCACTTTGTCTTAGAAGTTCGGTTGTTTCCGCTACAAAGTTCAAAAAAAGGAAAAAGGTTTTGGAAATTCAAAATTTTCAATTTTTGACCTTGACCTTTGTTGACCTTGACCTTTGTAGGATCAAACGGCATTGGCGTTGGCTATCTATTTGTACTTTTATATTTGTCGTCCTATGTCAACTTCCGATTTTATAGTCGTGTGCAATTAGAAATTTTGATGACGTATATCTCTTGATCTTGCCCTTTTTAGACCTTCTCCTTTACAAGATCAAAGGTGATTGACCTTGGCTATCTGCTGATACTTTCATTTGTGAGGTCTGACGTCTACTTCCGGTATTAGAATCTTCTAAAAAATGAAAATTTCTCAACTTTAGACTGTTCTTGCGCTTGATCTAATGATCGTGGAAGGTTGAATTTTTCGGGGTCTTATGCAATTTGCTACATTTGCAAAGTCCCACTCTGTGCCACGTGTGGCTCTAGTTGTTATCGAAATGTCCATTCTTTTTTTTTTTTTTTTTTTTTTTTTTGAACGCACTGCTTTGTTTTCGAAATGACTGTTTTTTTTTGTTTTTTTTTGTCTACTTCTGGTCACGCTCCCCAGCCAAAACTGCACATACCACAGATTATCTGACATCATTATCTCTTATACTTAGCGTGTCGCTATTGTTTAAATGTAAAATGACGCATCTTCGCCCAACCGGAAATGAAGTAGGACTTTAACCGTTCATTACGTCTTTCCAATACCTGCTATTATTCTGAATCTATTTTGAACATAATATTTGTTTTGTTCATTACTTTGAACTAATGTCTAAAAGATAGCAATTTAAGAAATTTCAAATTTTGACTTTTGTCGCTGACTTTTTGAGATTTTATTTAAAGCATTTTTTAAACTTCCACAATTTTATTTCAATCGGTCTAAAAATTTATTAGTAGATAAGCATTTTGATTCCTGACAAAAATCTATTTTCAAAATTTCGATATCACTTCCGGTTTTGACGTCATTCGCCTCTAAACTTGAAATTTCAACTTCCGGAATTTATTAGGTATTTGAAAAATTCTTTTTGAAATTAGTTAAAATTGTCCCTATAACAATTTTGGAATCAAAAAATTTGACCCGGAAGTATTGTGTAAGACGCCATCTTGATATGACTCATTTTTATAAAACTCAAAATGGGGCCTCAGGGTAAAATTGGATGTGCGTAAATTTGATGTTTATGTAAACTACAATCGATTGCTAACAAAACATGGGAAGCCGATTTTTGAATTTTGGCTTTGTATTTTTTTTATTTCCGGTTTTATGTTTTCAGTAATTGTCAAAACTATTAAGGCTCATATCTAGTGACTTTGACCTTTGGTGACATTGTGACCTGAACAAAAGTTGTTGCCTCTTACGAGATCTATCCGATTATATCCCCACTTTTGTTGTGCATCGTTAACTTCCGGTTCTACAGCCATTGGAAAATCGCGATTTTTAACTTTGAAGAACTCTGTCACGTGACCTGATTAACATACCACAAAAATTCTTATATATTCTTTGAGTGCATGAAATTTCCTTTTTGGTGATATATCCCACTTGACATTCTGATCAAAATTGCGCGTTTTAAAAATCGAAAATTTTGTATTGACTTCTATAGTAACTGTGCGTAAATTCACGGTGTCTATAATCTACCGACAGTCACCGTTGCCTTAAAAAAAACTTTTAACTACGAATATCATGATCTAATGATAAACACTTGAAATTTTTAACATTATTTAACAATGTACACAACATCACAGACAAATTGAAATTTTTGAAGTAGGCGTGGCACATCCGGTGTGCATTTACCGTTACCTGAAATATTTGCATTTGTTATAACTAGCAAAGTTTGCAATTGTCATCCTAGAAATTTTGCATGAAAGTAGATCACAGCTTAGGACAATTTGTGATAAGATTACAGTTGTATGCGTTCTTTACTTTAAAAAAGGGAACAGGTTTAACAATTTTAAAAATTTTCATTTTTGAACTTTACCGTAAATGACCTTGACCTTTGCATGGTCAAAGGTCATTGATCTAAGATGACCATTCTTACTTTGATTTTTGATGTGCATCATATACTTCCGGTTTTACAGACGTCCGAAAACAGCAATTTTCGAAACTTCATAGGCTTATATTACTTTTATTTAACCTTTGTTGACCTTTTGACCTGAACAAAGGTTGTTGCCCATTACGAGATATATCCGATAATATTTTCACTTTTGTCGTGCTCCGTTAACTTCCGGTTCTACAGCCAATTGAAAATCGCGATTTTTAACTTAAAAAAAAGGTCTATCACGTGACCTAATTTACATAAACGAAAATTTATCTTTCAAATGATATATAACACTTGGTATTTTGATTAAAATTGAATTTGAAAATTTTGTATTGACTTCTATAGTAACTTTGCATAATTTTAACGGTTTCTATAATCCATCAACAGTCACCGTTGCCTTAAAAAAAACTTTTAACTACGAATATCTCATGATCTAATGATTGTAAACACTTGAAATTTTGAACATTATTTGACATTGTACACATTATTACAGACAACACAAAATTTTTGCTGTGGGCGTGGCAAATCCGGGTTACTTTTACCTTTACCTAATAATTCAAATTGTTATAACTCGAAAAGTTTGCATTTTTCACCATCGAAATTTTACAAAAAATTAAAGCACTATTTAGGACAATACCTGATAGAGTTACATTTTGTTTAGGCCTTTTACTTTAAAAAAAGGAATAGGATTTACAATTTATAAAATTTTGATATTTTGACCATTTACATGCATAATCTTGGTCTTTGGAAGGTCAAAGGTTATTGATCTACGATGTCCATTCATACTTTTATCTTTGATGTCCGACATATATTTTCGCTTTTACAAACGTCCCGAAACAGCAATTTTCAACACTTTTAAGGCTTATATTCTCTTTTATTTGACCTCTGTTGACCTCTAGGCCGAAACACAAATTATTGTACCTTTCCAAAAATATTTTCATTTTTGTTGTGCGAATTGAACTTTTAACTGTACAGCTATTTGAAAATTCGACTTTTTACTACCGAATGTTAACACCTTTTAGTACCGAATGGTATCAAATCCATGCGTCTTTTCACTACCGAACTTTAAACGGTTTAAACAATTTTTCTTACTATTGAATGTGTACATGCTTTTCTTTCCGGTAAGCTATTTCATTTTGACTTTAAAATGCAACGTGTTATCGATGTATCAGGTTGGATGCGTACTGCTTCGGTATTGTTATAACGGTTCTAGTTGTGGGACTTTGCTTTCAGCAAAGTCCCAGTTTGTTATCGAAATGTCCATTCTTTTTTTTTTTTTTTTTTTTTTTGATTTTTACACACCTTCCTGAGCTTAGACTGCAGTAGTTGCAGCAATCATTCAACTTTCTTGAACCTTAGATAATGGCAACGTTGTGCATAAATATATTTTGGATCTTTTTTGCAAAACTGGAAGTGCCACAGTTCAATATGTGCAAGAATAGATAATCGGCTCTAGAAGTCGTATTTTTCGGTCGATTTTCTTTGAGTTTGCATTTTTGGAATCTACTGTTAAAATCTGAAAGAATAGCAGTTTCAAAATTTCAAAATTCGAAAATTTGTCGCAGACATTTTTTGGCCGATTTTCGAAATTTTTGGACCATTTTTCAGTTTTTTTCGGATTAATCTGAAATTTTGATAAAAGATGCATGTCACTAATGTAAACCATTTGACGTATTCAAAATTTTTGCGTCACTTCCGGTTAAAGTGGAAAATCGATTTTCACTTCCGGTTGAATAACTTCGCGGTGTGATTGAAATATTTCAACGAAATTATTAATCTTAATTCTATGGCCGATTTTAAAATAAAATTTAGTCCGAAAAAAATACTTCGGCCGCCATCT
>NW_008710370.1:2137899-2139354 GCF_000327385.1 Lottia gigantea
AAAAATTATGAAATTCGAAAATTCGTCGCTCACTTTTTTCGATCAAATATTTCAATTTTTTTGCAACTTTTTTGCTTTTGCATCGATTGATCTGAAATTTAATATACAAAGGGACATCACTAAAGCAAATAATATGTGGTTGTCAAATATTTAACTTTACTTCCGGTTTTAAACTGGGAATCAATTGAAAGTACAATCCACTTCCGGTTGAATAACTTCCGGTGTAATTGAAATAGGTCAACGAAATTTATGCTGATTGTAAGTAAATGCTATTACAAAAAAACGAAGAAAATAAAATCCAGACCGGAAGTGATACTTTGGCCGCCATATTGAAAAAACACTTTTTTGTAAAACTCAAAATGGGGCCTCAGGGTAAAAGTTGATATGCTCAAATTTGATGTGAATGTATTCTGCAATCGATTGCGCAAAAAACATTGGGAGCCGAATTTTGAATTTCGCTTTTGCTTTTTTGCAACTTCCGGTTGAAATTTTTTAAAGCTTTAAATGATCACAACATGTGACCTTGACCTTTGATGACCTTCATAGGGTCAAAGGTCATTGACCTTGGCTATCATTTGATACTTTGACCTTTGACCTCCGACATGTACTTCCGGTTTTATAGCTATCCGTAAAAAGCCAAATTCGCAACTTTGGACTGCTCTAGCACGTGACCTACTTAACCTAGAGGGTTAATTTTTTCGGTTTCCTAATGTGCTTCTCATGCCCTTTACATAGATACATAACAATCATTCTTTTAAATCAAAATTGAAATTCGTGATTTTTTCAAATTTGAGGTTTTTTTTACAATATTTGCGTCTTTTTGAGCTTGGAGTATGTATATCTTATGATCTATTTGATGTAGAACCTTGATATTTGGAATACAACTAGACACTTTGAATATGAATTCACCTATGACAAAAAAAACTTATGTGGGCGTGGCACATCCGGGTTGAATTACTAATTGTTTACATTTTGGGGCTGGGGCATAACTCGCATAGGATGCGTTTGTTCAAAAAGAGACTTTTACCACATCCTTTTGGCCAGTTTGTGTTAACAGCTCAGTTGTTTCAGCTTTATAGTTTCAAAAAAGGAACGGGTTTTAACATTTGGATATTTTCATTTTTCGATTTTGACCTTTGTTGACTTTTGTTGACCTATGTTGACCTATATCTTTTGACCTCTATTATGTAGGAACTTGACATTTGCAATATAACGTAACATTTTGAATATTAATTAACCTATTCAAAAAAAATTGAGGTGGGCGTGGCACTTCCGGGTTAAATTTCTCATTATTGACATTTTTGGCCAGGGGCATAACTCGCAAAGTATACATTTATTCAAAATGGAACTTTGCACACTATTACCTCAAATTTTGAGCCATTTTGTCTTAGAATTTCAATTGTTTTTGCTTCATAGTTCAAAAAAATGAACAGGTTTGGAAATTCAAAATTTCAA
>NW_008710370.1:2146309-2148175 GCF_000327385.1 Lottia gigantea
TTATGTAGGACTTGACATTTGGAACATAACGTAACATTTTGAATATTGATTAACTTATTCAAAAAAAATTGAGTTGGGCGTGGCACTTCCGGGTTTAATTACTCATTATTGACATTTTTGGCCAGGGACATAACTCGCAAAGTATACATTTGTTCAAAATGGAACTTTGCATACAATTACCTCATATTGTGAGCCACTTTGTCTTAGAATTTCGTTTGTTTCCGCTTCTTAGTTCAAAAAAAGGAACAGGTTTTGGAAATTGAAAATTTTCAATTTTTGACCTTGACCTTTGTTGACCTTGACCTTTGTAGGATCAAACGTCATTGGCATTGGCTATCTATTTGTACTTTCATATTTGCTGTCCTATGTCAACTTCCGGTTTTATAGTCGTGTGCAATTTGAAATTTTGATGACGTATATCTCTTGATCTTGACCTTTTTAGACTTTCTCCTTTACAAGATCAAAGGTCATTGACCTTGGCTATCTGCTGATACTTTCATTTGTGTGGTCTGACGTCTACTTCCGGTATTAGAATCTTCTAAAAAATGAAAATTTCTCAACTTTAGACTGTTTTTGCGATTGATCTAATTATCATGGAAGGATGATTTTTTCGGGGTCTTTTGCAATTTGCTACATTTGCAAAGTCCCACTCTGTGCCACGAGTGGCTCTAGTTTTTTTTTTTTTTTCGAAATTTACACACCTTCCTGAGCCTAGACTGCAGTAGATGCAGCAACCATTCAACTTCTCTAGACCTTCTGTAATGGCAACGTGTTCCTTAAATATATATTGGAATATTTTTGCAAAACCGGAAGTGCCACAGTTCAACATGTGCAAAAAGTCGAAAATCGGCTCTAGAAGGCGTATTTTTGCATCGATTTTCTTCGGGTTTTCATTTTTACAATCTACCTGTAATTTCTTACCTGATAGCACTTGAAAAATTACGAAATTCGAAAATTCGTCACTCACTTTTTTCGATCAAATTTTTCAATTTTTTTGCAACTTTTTTGCTTTTGCATCGATTGATCTGAAATTTAATGTGCAAAGGGACATCACTAAAGCAAATAATATGTAGTTGTCAAATATTTAACTTTACTTCCGGTTTTAAACGAGTTATCAATTGAAAGTACAATCCACATCCGGTCGAATAACTTCCGGTGTAATTGAAATAGGTCAACGAAATTTATGCTGATCGTAAGTAAATGCTTATACAAAAAAACGAAGAAAATAAAATCCAGACCGGAAGTGATACTTTGGCCGCATATTGAAAAAAACACACTTTTGTAAAACTCAAAATGGGGCCTCAGGGTAAATGTTGATATGCTCAAATTTGATGTGAATGTATTCCGCAATCGATTGCGCAAAAAACATTGGGAGCCGAATTTTGAATTTCGCTTTTGCTTTTTTGCAACTTCCGGTTGAAATATTTTCATGCTTTAAACGATCACACCATGTGACCTTGACCTTTGATGAACTTGACCTTCATAGGGTCAAAGGTCATTGACCTTGGCTATCATTTGATACTTTGACCTTAGACCTCCGACATGTACTTCCGGTTTTATAGCTATCCGTAAAAAGCCAAATTCGCAGCTTTGGACTGCTCTAGCACGTGACCTAATTAAGCTAGAGGGTTAATTTTTTCGGTTTCCTAATGTGCTTTTCATGCACTTTACATAGATAGAGAACAATTGCTTTTTTAAAGCAAAATTGAAATTCGTGATTTTTTCAAATTTGAGTTTTGTTTTACCATATTTGTGTCATTTTGATCTTGGTGTATGTATATCTTATGACCTATTTTATGTAGAACCTTGATATTTGGAGTACAACTAGACACTTTAAATATGAATCCACCTATGACAAAAAAATTG
>NW_008710370.1:2148725-2150310 GCF_000327385.1 Lottia gigantea
GCATTGACCTTGGCTATCTGCTGATACTTTCATTTGTGAGGTCTGACGTCTACTTCCGGTATTAGAACCTTCTAAAAAATGAAAATTTCTCAACTTTAGACTGTTCTTGCGCTTGATCTAATTATCATGGAAGGATGATTTTTTCGGGGTCTTTTGCAATTTGCTACATTTGCAAAGTCCCACTCTGTGCCACGAGTGGCTCTAGTTGTGTTTGTTATCATATTGTCAATTCTTTTTTTTTTTTTTTTTTTTTTTTTTTCGAAATTTCCGCAGGGCACACAGCCTAGGCTTCAATAGCTACATCAACATTTCTACATGTGTAAACCTTCTGCAGTGGCAACGTTTAAAATGAATATAAATTGGAACATTTTTGCAAAACCGTAAGTGCCACAGTGCAACATATGCAAAAACTGGTAAATTGGCTCTAGAAGGCGCATTTTTGCATCGATTTTCTTCGGGTTTTCAGTTTTAAAATCTGGCTGGAATTTCTGATCAGATAGCACTTAAAAAATTACGAAATTCGAAAATTTGTCGCAAACTTTTTTCAATTGAATTTTGCAATTTTTTTGCAACTTTTTTGTTTTTGCATCGATTGATCTGAAATTTAAAATGCAAAGAGACATCACTAAAGTAAATGATATGATACAGTCAGACTTTTGACGCCACTTCCGGTTTTAAAGTTGGAATCAATTGAAAGTACAATCTACTTCCGGTCGAATAGCTTCCGGTGTATATTAAATTGGCCAACGGAATTTATGCAGGTCGTAAGTAAATGCTAATACAAAAAAAGGAAGAAAATAAAATTCAGACCGGAAGTGAAACTTTGGCCGCCATCTTGATTTTCTTTTTTTTCTTAAAATCGAAATAAGTCCTTAGGAATAAACTAAATCTGTGTAATTTTGGTGCCGATGTAATCTGTTGTCTAATGTCTACAAAACGTTGCGAGCCGATTTTTGAATTTTGCTTTTGCATTTGCAACTTCCGGTTGAATTTTTTCAAAGTTTGAAAGCTTATTTCTTGTGACCTTGACCTCTCATGACGTCAGACGCCTACTTCCGGTTTTATAGCTGTCCAAAAACAGCCAAATTCGCAACTTTGGGCTGCTCTTACGTGACCTAATTAACTTAGAGGGTTATTTTTTTCGAATTCTTGCTTTCAGCAAAGTCCCAGTTTGTTATCGAAATGTCAATTCTTTTTTTTTTTTTTTTTTTTTTTCGAAATTTACACACCTTCCTGTGCTTAGACTGCAATAGTTGCAGCAACCATTCAACTTCCTTAGACCTTCTGTAGTGGCAACGTGTTGCATAAATATAAATTGCGGATTTTCAGCGGACTTTTATTTTTAGAATGTGTCTGTAATTTCTGATCTGATAGCACTTAAAAAATTACGAAATTCGAAAATTTGTCGGAAACTTTTTTCGATCAAATTTTGCAATTTTTTTGCAACTTTTTTGTTTTTGCATCGATTGATCTGAAATTTAATATGCAAAGGGACATCACTAAAGCAAATAATATGTAGTTGTCAAATATTTAACTTTACTTCCGGTTTTAAACGGGGAATCAATTGAAAGTACAATCCACTTCC
>NW_008710370.1:2150957-2158386 GCF_000327385.1 Lottia gigantea
TAGCTTTATAGTTCTAAAAAAGGAACGGGTTTTAAAATTTCCATATTTTCAATTTTCGATTTTGACCTTTGTTGACTTTTGTTGACCTATATCTTTTGACCTGCATGATGTACAAGCTTGACATTTTGAACATAGCATCACAATTTGAATATCAGTTAACCTTGCAAATCGGCACATCCGGGTTAAATTATTCATTATTGACATTTTTGGCCAAAGGCATAACTCCCAAAGAATACATTTGTTCAAAATGGAACTTTGCTCACAATTACGTCATCCTGTGAGCCACTTTGTCTTAGAAGGTCAGTTAGTTCAGCTTTATAATTCAAAAAAAGGAACAGGTTTTGGAAATTCACAATTTTCAATTTTTGAACTTGACCTTTGATGACCTTGACCTTTATTGGGTCAAAGGTCATTGACCTTGTTTATTAGTTTATGCTTTCATATTTGGACCTCTGACGTCTACTTCCGCTTTTATAGCTGTCCAAAAACACCCGAATTCGCAAATTTGGACTGCTCTAGCTCGTGACCTAATTAACTTTGAAGGTAAATTGTTGTGGATTCTGAATGTGCTCATCGTGCTCTTTCCAGTGATATATAATGCAAAATCGAAATTTCTGAATTTTTGAAATTTCGGTGTTTTTTTACAATATGTTAGCTTCTTTGAGCTAGTTCTATGTATTTCTTATGACCTATTTGCTGTAAAAGCTTGGAATTTGGAACACAACGAGACATATTAAATATGAATTGACGTATGACAAAAAAGTTGAGGTGGGCGTGGCACATTAAGCTTAAATTACTTATTATTTACATTTTTATCAGGGGTATAACTTGTATAACATACATTTGTTCAAAACAAGACCTTGCACACAATTACCTCACCCCTTTGGCCATTTTGTGTGAAAAGGTCAGTTGTTTCCGCTTCGTAGTTCAAAAAAAAGGAACAGGGTTTAAATTTTGCATATTTTCAACTTTTGACCTTTACCATTGATGACCTTGACCTTTGTAGGATCGAAGGTCATTGACCTTGGCTAAAGATTTATTCCTTCATATTTGATGTTCATCGTCAACTTCCGGTTTTATAATGTTTGTATATTCAAAGTTTGATGAATCATATCTAGTGACGTTGACCTTAAATGACCTTCCCCTAAACATGGTCAAAGGTCATTGACCTTGGAAATTTAATCATATTTTCATATTTTATGTCTGGCTTTTAACTGCTTTAGCACGTGACCTAATTGGCCAAGAACGTTGATTTTTTCAGATTCTCTAACAGATTGGCACAAGAGCAAAGTCCCACTCAGTACCACGAGTGGTTCTAGTTTGTTATCGAAATGTCCATTCTTTTTTTTTTTTTTTTTTTTTTTTTTTCGTTTCGTCCACACCTTCCCGAGCTTAGACTGCAGTAGTTGCAGCTACGTTTCAAATTTCATAGACCTTCTATATAGGCGACGATGTGCATAAATATAAATTGGAACATTTTTGCAAAACCGGAAGTGCCACAGTTCAACATGTGCGAAAAGTCGAAAATCGGCTCTAGAAGGCGCATTTTTGCATCGATTTTCTTCGGGTTTTCATTATTACAATCTACCTGTAATTTCTGACCTGATAGCATTTGAAAAATTTTTCGATTTTTTTGCAACTTTTTTGCTTTTGCATCGATTGACCTGAAATTTTAAATGCAAAGAGACTTCACTAATGTTAATAATATGATACAGTCAAATTTTGTACGTCATTTCCGATTTCCTGTGTAACCTTAGAGAGCCATGTCCGATTGAGGGATCTAATATTCGCGTCAACAGCTGATGTTTTCATTGCTGGACGGATAAAACTATCCAACTCAGAGACTTTGCGTTTGAAGGTAAACGCTGGTTGGCCTTGCTGTTGAAGGGTAAGGATTGCCAAATGATGGAGGCACTGCAAAACTTGGAAGAACGCCTTCACAAAGGGTTCTTCCTCCTTATGAGTGGGGACTGGTTGGCGTCGGTGGGCTGGTAGTCGTTTCTGTTGATGGTTACCTCTTGATTGGTAGGTGTTATGGGTAGGTCGGCGATGGGGTGGGATGTAGCTGGATGGGTTGGTTGGTGGTCGGCGATTGGTAGGTGGTAGAGGTCGATGGAAGACAGGGCCGCTGTAGGGTACGTGATATTGGTTTGGTTGACGATTAGTGTTTCTATGTCTGGCTTCTTGCCAGTGGTTGTTGTAGTTGGGGAGCATAATGAAAATAACTTGAGGTCAGAAAGGGAATGTACAGCGGATGTAACAGGAGGAAACTGTATATGCTAGCATGAAAATGTGGGGATCAAATTATGCAAATAATTCAAACTGGGTTTGGGGATATATAAAGTAAGATGAAAGTTATGATGAAAAATGCAAAAATATATATTTAGGTGATAAATAACGCTAACAATGTTGTGAAAAATTATAACAAGTAAAACAAAAACTTACGAAATTGACACGAACCGGTTTTCGAAATATTATCCTTTTTCAAGTGTAGAGGAATATTTTTATTTAAAATCAAAGCTGCTAGTGGGCGTATATTACATTGCCTGGCAAGCTATCTTTCTATGATTTTTGAGTTATTATTGCCTTTGAATAAGGAAAAACACAATAAATAATTTTAATGGTACGAAATTATGTTAAATGTGGCTTGTAAAAAGAGGTGACAGTTTTAGATCAGAATTTCAGTAATTTTGTGTGTTGGTTTAAGTCTTGGAAAAGTTAGATTTTAGGTAAGATTTGACACAGATTGTTGACCGCCCTTGATATATTGAAAATTCGTCAGGGAAGTGGGCGTATCTTACTCGGCAACCACTTATTGTTGCTCTTAGCTTTTATTTCTAATAAAGCCATTTCAATTAAGGTCTAACGACAGCCCTCTTGAATAAACTATTTGACCTAACCTGATAGTGTACGAACATAATAGGTGCATAATAATGGTTGAATTTTTAATAAGACACAACAACAAATTTTATATTATTTCAGAACGAGAGTTTGTGTCATCATCGTATCGAATATGGAATTCCAGCAGTACTGTTTTAGCCAGTTGAACTCGAAGATAGCCAATTAAGGCCATTCCAGCATGTTTTTCGGAAAAGCATACAATATATATTTTGTTTAAGTTAGAAATGTTACCATATTATGAATTTTAAGATGATAATCATTTTTGTCATTATTGATAAAACAGTTTTATTATATCATCAACAAAAAATAAATTGTTTTTGTAATTTGCTTTGACTCTCTTGACCGTATGCAACACTCCGTCGCTCGTATTTAACCTTAATTTGGTCTTAAAGGGTCAGAACATGTAGAGGAAGATACCCCATTTCAACTTAAAATATCCAAGCGTTAAGTCAGACAGCTACAAATGTCTAAACCGGTTTTAGTAAGTATTTTGAAACCCCCTGTACCAGCAGATACTTGATTATGAGAAATAAATTCTGAACCACCAATAGGTAACAATTTCACAAAGCTACCTCCAAAAGTGAAGAGTTGCAGGTCTATTCAAAGCTCGTATATATAATACCATGAACAATAACCCGAGTTCTGCACGTTGACATTCAATCAAATGCCCCTTTAAGTTAATATTCATAGCTCAAACTTGACGAAAGTCATTCATATCAGTTACTTTCAAAGGTATAAAATGAAAGCTATGGTAAAGTTACCTACGTAAGCTTTTTAGGCACATCTTTAAAAAAATATATTTATTTATAATTTTCTGAATATTTCTGATTCCACAAGTCGAAATCTCGAAGTTTCTGATTTCTAAAGATAGTTTGTAACTGCTATACATGCCAGAGTTTCTACCCGAATAAGCTCGATGGGTTATGGGTTTGGTAGTTAAGTTAATATTCATAGCTCAAACTTGATGAAAGTCATTCATATCAGTTACTTTCAAAGGTCTAAAATGAAAGCTATGGTAAAGTTACCTACGTAAGCTTTTTAGGCACATCTTTAAAAAAATATATTTATTTATAATTTTCTGAATATTTCTGATTCCACAAGTCGAAATGTCGGATTCCACATCTCGAATTTTCTGATTTCTAAAGATAAGTTTGTTAATGCTATACATGCCAGAGTTTCTACCCGAATAAGCTCGATGGGTTATGGGTTTGGTAGTTCTAGCAGCATGATGGGGGAAATTTCAAATACAAGGAAAGAGGAAATAGACTCTTTACGTGAAGAAATGACTCAAATAAGCAAAGCTCACGAACAATCATTGAAGAAATTAATAAGCGTTTCATAGAGCAATCTGCTAATAAGGGTCTAATGACTTAAATAGTAAATAGACCAACTCTGAACTCGCAGTCAGAATCTGCAAGAAAAAGGTCTTATCACAAGATGTGATTGGACAGTGAAACTGCTTCTGATTCGTTGGCACTGACCCAAGATAGGTTGTTGATCAAATCAATCAATTACTGGAAGATTCTCAAAATGAAGTACCTAGTACAACTGGTGATACGGATACAGGTGATTCCTCTGAAGATAATTTGGTTATAGAAAGCGTTACTAGACCTTTCAATATGTTCGCAAGGGGATTCCCCATTCCATTTCATTCCATGGGGAAAGTGCGACCATATTGAAAGGTCTCAAAAAAGACCAAAACGCCCTACATGTCATAAATTCTTACACCAAAAAACACCTAAACACCCTACATTTCATAAATTCCTACACCAAAAAACACCTTTAATCAATTCCTACATTCCATCAACCCCCAAAAAAGAACCTATTCATTAAATTAAACGAAAAAAGCATATTAAATATACCCTTATATAAAATAACTTCCTTGTTTCGCTTAACATCCGGTTTTTTAATAGCCTCGTTTTAAATAATGTTATTTTTAGTAAACTTCTAGAAGGAAGATAACTCTTTTTTTGGAAAAAAAAACAGACCACAATTTCTTCGTTAAATGAACTCATTTAAAAAATAGTTGTTTAATTCTAAAACACGAACAACACAAATTCAAAGATTATTCGGGCGACGGTATCTTTTCATCAATATTTTCTCTAGGTTCAAAAATAATAATAGGTAAAACAATAATTCCAAAAGTAGCTAGCTTTGTTTCAAACAACAAATCACTTATTTCATCCGAGGCTAAAGCAGTCGGCTCAATCGCGAAAGCGGGAAAGAGTATAAGCGACGCAGTGAAACAATCTGACGAGTTGAAAGAATTACAACTAATAAGAGATCTGCGAAACAGGAGATTAGAAGAAAGGAAAGGAAAAGGTTTTAAAGTTATAGAATAAAAATGATTGTCGCTCACGCTCTAAAAACTTATTTTGGTTCAGGAGATATACAAAAATCATTGGGTTCTCTTCCAGGATTTCCATGGGCAAAATATCCCGGAGAAAAACATCTTCCCGGCCATAATTACACTGGTTCAGGTACTAGACTAGATCTACGATTAGACGAAAACGATAAACCCAAACCCGGTGAAAAACCAGTCAATAGAGTTGACGCCGCTGCGCTTAAACACAACATACTATACAGAAACAAAGACATAAACTTCAGACACGAAGCCGACAGACAAATGATAATCAAACTTGAATATATTCCAAATCCAACTTTCAAAGAGAGAATGCAAAGGGCTCTAATCGTAAAACTGTTAAAAGCAAAGATGAAATTGGGCATGGGATTAGCGGATGAAATTCATAAAGAATTTAGAAAAACTAAAAACTTTTTAAAAGTTAAAGTATTTGAAAAAGATGAAATATGGTCAGCCGATTTAATTAATATGCCAGTCGAAAGAGGATATAAATATTGCTTAACAGTTATAGATTTGTATACGAGATATGCATAGGTTATTCCTTTGAAAAACAAAACAGGATTATCAGTCAAACACGCATTTGAAACAATTATGAAACAATCTAACCGACTTCCAAAAAAACTGTGGGTAGATATAGGAAGTGAATTTTATAACAAAAATATGAAATCCATTGGGTTTGAAATTTACAGCACGCATAATGAAGGTAAAGCTGTAGTTATTGAGAGATATAATAGAACTCTAAAAAATAAATTATTCAAAAAGTTTACGGAATTGAAATCTCAAAAATAGCTTAAAATATTACCAGAGGTTGTAGATGAATACAATACAACTGATACAACGACTCTTCAAATAACTTATATTAATAACTTGTAATAAATTTAACTTAATAAAAATTGCGAACAAGTTTGGATTAGGTCCTTTATCTTTAGAAACTAAAAAACCTAACACTACAGCATGAATAAATAAAGCGAAACCTTACTTTGTGGATCANATCGGAGACACTCTTCAAGGGGATTTAGATATGAACGATTTCAAAGTAACTAATTTAAAGACTCTGGAAAATGATAATGACGCTGTTCACAAGAAATATTTATGGGATCAAATAAATTCAATTGAAGTAAATAAAAACCATTTAGAAGATAAAATAAGCAATGTTAAAAGATTCTTCAAATGTCAACTAAATAATAAAAATTTTATTAATGAAACTAAACTACAACAAGAGGTAGCAGGTTTAATAAGTTTTATTCAAAAACAATTAGTCAACGTAGTGAACAAAACTGAGTTACAAAATTTAATTTCATTAATATCAAAATTAGATGATAAGATTGCAAAACAAAAATTAGACATTCAACAATTCATAGATAACATTCCAGGTGAAAATGAAGATACGTTTCAACAGGAATTAAATGCTCTGGAAACTAAACTTAATAGTGAATTACAAAAAGAACTAAGAAATATTAAACAACAAATACAAATTATAGATGATAGCGAAATCAAAACCAATATTCAACAGCAAATACAAAATATTGATGATAGCGAAATCAAAACCTATATTCAACAACAAATACAGAACATTGATGATAGTGTTATTCTACAACAGATAACCACTATTAATAACGTAGTTTTAAACAAAAATATACTCGCATTAGAAAAGTATCTCAAGAAAGAAAATAAATCATATTATTTCAATCTTCCATTTGTAAATTTGAGTTATAGACATAGCGATGCTTCTATTACTGATAATATTGATAAATCAAAAGATTATGAATTGAAAAAATATAGATTTACAGCAAATATAAGAGTATATTCTCCAGATTTAACCTCCCCCTATGAAATATTTGATTCTCAATTTTTTTTCCGAGGAAAAATTGTAATTGAAATTATTTTTCTTATGCAGGTAAAAGTTGAATCAATATTCTTCATATAAAACTTATATTCATCTAGTCAATTCACCGCTCGTAAAGTTCTTCAGTTTATCAATGGTACAAAAAATGTAGAAACTAAAGAATATGAAATTAACGACGAAAACAACAAGGTTAATCACTTATATGAAATTAAAACGAGTGGAAAATATATAGATAGGTTTAGAATGTTAATCATACCCGATAGTGAAGAACATGAACTTTCATTGAGTGATCTTGATATGATATTGGAGACGGAAATTTC
>NW_008710370.1:2160570-2165948 GCF_000327385.1 Lottia gigantea
ATATTAAAAGAAGCTGGGTTGGTGTCCGAAAATGATTATTGTAAAGGAAAGAATGATGGCGGAATTATATATGGTTTATATTTAGCGCCAAAAGTTAAATATAATATTATTCTAACTTCTGACGGTATTCTAAAAGAAAAGAAAACGTTTAAGGGTTCTCTAATGATAAGACAGCTGTAGAAGATTATATTCGAGTAGCTAGTGGACATGATGTGACGAATGAATTTAAGAAACCATGGGAAAAAAGTTTCACCAATGGAGTAGTTATTCCAAAGGATGATGATAAACAAAAGAAAGTTTTAAATCTTGTTAAGAGAAAGGCACTGGACAGCAAAGGAATCATGTATCCTTATAGTGATAAAGATGACTTGAGTTTGGATGAAAACTACAAATTTGATGATTTCGATTACCTTACTATTCAAGAAGAGAATGAAGAGTGTTTCATTACTCAACAATTCTTTTGTTTTAAATGAAGTTGAATAACAATTTCCTCGTTACCAAAATCTTTTAGTAAATATGTCGTTTGAAATGGTTTCTCTATAATTCTATATCCTATCGGTACAGTGAATGTTGGAAGACTGTAAATAATCTGACGTTTGTATTTATTGAAAAATCCACCGTTTATCAAATTGCAATGTATATTTATCACATCGATATCATTCTCGATATTATCTTTGTGTGGTGCTAAAGTGGATTGAGTGTATATATGTTTATCAAATCCTAGTAACGCATTCAATGAATTTTATACGTTGAAATCAACTTGACTATTATATCTTAATATCAATTTTATTTTGTTCAGATTCAAATTACCTTCGAATTCAATATTGTTTTTACCATTTACACTTCCTCCATATTCAGATAGGTATTCGTTAATGGCTACGTATTCGTAGCTTCCTGGTAGTAAACGTATGGTTTTGAACGTAACTCCATTATCTGTTGATATTTTTATTTGGTTATTTTTTTCGTTGATATTTCTAATGGAATTGTAAACAGAGAAATACTTTAATCCCAATTCATATTCTTGATTGCGATCGAGTTCATACTCATAATCTAGAGACAATTTAATGTCCGATTTATTTGAGGTAATAACGAATAGTTGTTCTTTATTTGACATTTTTAATCACGCTTTTATAATCATTTTATCTATAATACCTTTCTGTAGGAGTCTTTTTAGTATACAATTCACTTCATTAAATTGTCTGTTTGATCGATGTCCTTCCTTCATTGCCGCTAATATTATTTGTAATCTATTAAGTAGTTCCTCGTTGTTGTCGGATAAAAACGTTATACCTTGTCCAGATACCATATCTTGGAATTCGTCTATTTCTTGTCCAGATACAATATTTTTGAATTCGACTATTTCTTGTATGATTGGTGGATAATCTTCTGCATAATCATCTACCTCCTCTTCATCTTGCTCAATAACTTTTGTTATATATAAATCAAATTCTTTCAATCTTCTGGTTTCGGGTCCTGACTTTCTAATTGCATGTAGAAATTTTGAGTATGCAACTAAATCCTTATAATCAACAATGCCAACATCCTCGCCATTCATTAAATCTATTAATCCTTTTGTTAATGTGTATATAAAATCTTTTGTATCGATTTTGAATTGTGGTGAATTTGGACTAAATCTTATACTAAAACCATTAAACAATAACCCCACATCATCATCGATTGTTGAAATTTGGTAAAACTGTGTTCGGGTTTGAAAAATAATATTTTATATCATCTAATGTCCTAATTATAATACCACCATATTCAATCGGTTTGGGGTGATGAGGGGTGGATATATATTCCAAAGCTAATTTTTTTTTAATATCCTCTTGAGATTTTAATATTGGTTGAAATAGAGTTTGTAGATTTTCTGTTAATCCAAGTTGTTGGAAAATTGTTTTTTTCAACTTGGGTCTTTATTTTATTCTTAGCTTTGATATATTCTTTATTTCTTTTTAAAATATTTTTCAATTATCCATTTTTAAAAAAATAAAATTAACATATGTCGATCATAAACCTTTCAACCGCAGGTTTTCTAGTATTTACAAATACATATCCATGATCATCTGGATTTCTCCATTGAGCTTTACAAACCTTTTTAAATGTATCTCTATCCATTCCGTGATTTATCGACTGAATGATTTTTAGATAAATCTTTATCGTTTAATTCAAATAATAAAAAACAATTTGCATTTTTTCTAATGAACATAGAATCCACCCCTTAAAAAGATTGGGATTGGTATATGCAGTGACAGTTGTGACGTCTTCCTTTCGTGAAGAATTCCTGTTGAACAGCTTGATTTCTTTGCGCTACGCAAATAATAATGTTATTTTTAGTCTAGAAACTTCTAGAAGGAAGATAACTCTTTTTTTTCAAAAAAAAAAAAACAGACAACAATTTTCTACTCAATTTTTAAACCTTAAAAATGGCAAATAAAATACTAGATCCAATCTTTAAATTATACAATCCGATTCGTTATTCATTTAACAAGAAAAAAGAGAATTATATTATCATCTCAACGACTGTTGGTTCTAAATCCCAGTTGAATGATGTTGGTAGAATTACCTTCAAAATAAATTCATTATCGAATTGGTTGCTTCTTTCTGATGCTTATTTCAGATGTGATTTCAAAATTAAAGATGGAACTCCCAATGAAAATCGTGTACCACAAACAAATACAACGTTAGAAAACAATTTCTTTCCATCTTTATTTAGCGAGATGGTTTTGGAAGCTGGTTCAAGACCGATAGAAACAATTAAACACCCTGGGGAATTCGACACAATGTTGAAAACAGTTTTATATCCTAAAGATTTCGGTTGGAACATAGAAAAGTTTCCGTAGGGTTACCATATAAAATTCATCTACAAAGAGAAATCAACAATGATAAGATATTCTTTGGAGAGAATGCTTCAAATGCAAAATTAGAAATAACGAATTTTCATACCCGTAATAACACCATCAAATGAAGTAGAAACGAGAATATTCAACTCATTAACTAAAGATATATCAGCTCACCAAGAAGATCTTTTCAAAACAGGAGTGAACATAAATATTCATATTGAAAAAGCACAAGGAGATGTAACCGGTTATTGTTTACTACTCGAAGAAGCAAAACATTTAATTAAAATAGCAGATAGAAGAATGATAAGAATTGAGTAAAAAATATACCCTTAAAAATAAAAGTAGAAACTTTAGTTATGAAAATAATAGAAGCTTCCCCAACTGTAATAACTTTCAATGGTAAAAAAATCAGCATAACTAAAAGACTTATTGATAAATACAAATATTGTAAAGTCAGAGACGATATAGACTTAGAAAGAATTGACGCGAACGCAAAAGAAGGTGGATTTTTACCTTTTCTACTACCTTTAATATTTGGTGGTATTGCAGCGGCGGCTGCAGCAACTGGTGGAATATCTGCCGCAGTCAAAGCTGCCAACGCAAAAAAAGCAGCTGATGCTAAAGCCGCTGAAGAACGCAGACATAATTTAATAATAGAAAAGGAAGCCAAAGGTTCAGGAGTGGGAGATATGATAGGCACAATAAAAGAATTTGGAAAAAGATTTGGGGAAGAAACCAAGAAAACTGTTAAACAAGGATTAAATAACTTAGTACATAGTATTGACACAGGAGAAGTCAAAGTCAAACATAAGGGTAATGGAATATACACTGGAGAAGGATTATTTCTTTCAAAGTATAAAGGAGAAGGAGTGATTTTTGGAATAAAATAAAATAATAAAAATTTGGGCAAAAAATGTTATCATTCAGAAATGTTTCCTAATAACCCAATGCTCATGTGTATATGCATTAGGTCCGGTTCTGGGAAAACTCATCTCACTTTTAACATGTTGACAACACCAAACCTTTTAGATTTCGATTCTTTTTATATCTACACAACACCAGAGCAATCGTAAATTATCAATTCCTCAAGGCTTTAGAATATCTACCAAAGAAAGATGTTCAAGACATATTTCAATATTACGAAGAAAACGAAGAAAAAGTGGAAATAAAAGATATCATAGATAACTTCATTAAATCAAAGAATCCAACGGATATAAAAGTTTTTCTTACGAAAAATGTTAATGATCTAGACTTGTCTAATATTGATAGCAATTGAAAGAACTTAATATTGTTTGACGACTGCGTAGCGCAAAGAAATCAAGCTGTTCAACAGGAATTCTTCACGAAAGGAAGACGTCACAACTGTCACTGCCTATACCAATCCCAATCTTTTTACGGGATGGATTCTATGTTCATTAGAAAAAATGCAAATTGTTTTTTATTATTTGAATTAAACTATAAAGATTTATCTAAAAATCATTCAGTCGATAAATCACGGAATGGATAGAGATACATTTAAAAAGGTTTGTAAAGCTCAATGGAGAAATCCAGATGATCATGGATATGTATTTGTAAATACTAGAAAACCTGCGGTTGAAAGGTTTATGATCGACATATGTTAATTTTATTTTTTTAAAAATGGATAATTGAAAAATATTTTAAAAAGAAATAAAGAATATATCAAAGCTAAGAATAAAATAAAGACCCAAGTTGAAAAAAACAATTTTCCAACAACTTGGATTAACAGAAAATCTACAAACTCTATTTCAACCAATATTAAAATCTCAAGAGGATATTAAAAAAAATTAGCTTTGGAATATATATCCACCCCTCATCACCCCAAACCGATTGAATATGGTGGTATTATAATTAGGACATTAGATGATATAAAATATTATTTTTCAAACCCGAACACAGTTTTACCAAATTTCAACAATCGATGATGATGTGGGGTTATTGTTTAATGGTTTTAGTATAAGATTTAGTCCAAATTCACCACAATTCAAAATCGATACAAAAGATTTTATATACACATTAACAAAAGGATTAATAGATTTAATGAATGGCGAGGATGTTGGCATTGTTGATTATAAGGATTTAGTTGCATACTCAAAATTTCTACATGCAATTAGAAAGTCAGGACCCGAAACCAGAAGATTGAAAGAATTTGATTTATATATAACAAAAGTTATTGAGCAAGATGAAGAGGAGGTAGATGATTATGCAGAAGATTATCCACCAATCATACAAGAAATAGTCGAATTCAAAAATATTGTATCTGGACAAGAAATAGACGAATTCCAAGATATGGTATCTGGACAAGGTCTAACGTTTTTATCCGACAACAACGAGGAACTACTTAACCCTTGTGCTAGAACTTGGGGTATATCGGGACCCCAGCATCGATTTTTTTCGAATTTCCAAAATGCCATCGAAGATAGCAGTTTGGTTATTTCAAACATTGTCGCTGAATGAATTTTTAACTTGTTCATGATCAGTCTACTGTGCAACAATCACAATTAGCGGATATGTTACCCT
>NW_008710370.1:2167597-2177557 GCF_000327385.1 Lottia gigantea
TCCGCCAACCTTTCTTCCTTCTGTGCGTTTTTGGACCAGCAAACCACCCCTCAGTCTCCATCCAAGTCGAGACATGTATCCAGACCTTTCCCCCCTCGAACCAGATCCCAGTCCGTTCCCAATGCTACAATTCTAACAACTACCAAACCAGTACCAATCACACCGTCGACGACCATTATATCCACTACCAAACCGTATTATCACCAAACCAAGGACAAATCATTATGGAAACTACCTGCTCTAAAGAAATCAACCTTAATAATTGGATCATCTAACCTGAATCGAATTACCAAAACCAGTTCAGACACCGAAATACATTCTTACCCCGGTGCCCAAATCCATCACATACAGTCAATCCTGGAATCATACGACCATGATCCCCAACCTACTACCATTATTCTTCATGTAGGCCTCAACAACCGTGATCAGATACCAAAGACCTCCTTTAACCAAGCCCAGAAATTAATCGCCACAGCCAACAAAACCTTCCCAAACTCCAAGATCCTCTTCACATGTATACCCATTTCAAATAAAATCTCGAAGAAAGCACAACAGAACCTCAGCACCCTCAACAACATGATGATGGAGTCCAGTATCAACAGCGCAACAATCTTACCGCCCTACGAAGAAGAATTCGAACCAGTTGATAATCTTCATTGGTCTCCAGTACAGCAAACAGCATTTATTTGTTTTGGATACACCAGCTTCAACCATCGAGTAAGTCTTTAAACTAATTACTGGGGATAAAAATACTGAAAGGCCACCGCTAAGCCAAACTGTAGTTAACTTGAGCCGCAAAATTCTCACACCCCTTCAGCATTCAATCTTAGACCGTGGACTTAAGTTTATTCCCACACCAAAGATAGCTAACTTGAATTATCTCCGACCATCCATTGAACGACTTCAACGAAATCTTAGCTGCACATATTTTTTTCGAAACCACCCCCCACGTGGTGCTAGAACAATGTTTATTCCTAAATCCACGTGGACACCCCCTCAGGCCGCCATCCATCCTGAAATATTGAAAGCATTTGCTAGTATGAATAGCCAAACAGTGAACCTTTCCATAACACACGAAAAGCCTAATCTCACACGAGTGGAACGTGAAGCGTTAAACTTACTTAAGAAAGACGATAGCATTGTTATTAAAAAGAGTGACAAAGGTTCATGTTGTGTCATTCTGAATAGGGAGGATTACGTTTCAGAAGCAGAGAATCAACTGAATAATCCTAAACATTATGCCATTTTACCGAAACCAATTTTCAAAGAAACTGCTAACATGATTAATAATATTCTTGCCGATTTAGTCAAAACTAAAAACTACCTCCAGGTTTAAGAAGTGCTCCATGTTTGTCCAGTAGATGCAAAACATGTCCCTTTATATCAGAAACTCATTATTTTGTAAGCAACTCTACGAATAAAAGGTACCCGATCCAGGAACATCTAACATGTGAACATTCGAATGTAATATATTTAATTTCATGCAAGAAATGCCCCAAACAATATGTAGGAGAAACTAAGAATAATTTACGAACTCGCTTTAATGCTCATAGGTCAGACATCAAATTAAAGAAAGACAAGCCTGTTTCTAATCATTTCAACCTCGACGACCATTCAATAGACGATCTCACCCTAATCCCAATTGAGCGTATAGAAATTGACTTGCCCGAAGATGAAACTACCAAATTCCGCCAATCTAGGGAGGCCCATTGGATTGAGACATTGAATACAGCAAGACCTATAGGACTAAATATTCATCATAATGTAGGCATAGCACCCTTTGTTGTCCCGTTTAATACAACCAGCAATCGAGCAAGCAAGATAGTTCATGCCCACTATAAGAGCCTTCAAGAGAAATTCCCCCATGTCTATAAGCAGAAAATGATAGTTGCATATTCAAAAAATAAGAACTTAAATGATAATATTGTTCATAGTAAACTAAAAACAATCAGTACATAACAGATACTATACTTCTCGCCCATCGGTCGAGTTATTTTTTCTAATTTCAGATCAGAATAAGAACAGAAGAAAACCCAATATCAAGACCCTTAATCCTAATTTCTAAATAAAGTGTCTGCTCCACCCTAGGCCTGTACATTTGGGAGAATCAAACCCTCCCTTCCCCGAAATTAAAGACACAACCGATTTTGTCAATAAAATAAAAAATCTTCGAGTTCCCTCTAATGCTATTTTAATTTCTATCGACATTTCTTCTATGTATACCAATATCGATAACACTACTGGCTTAACGGCAGTTCGGAAAGCTTTTAATAGAAACCCAGATCCAAATAGACCCACCGATGCAATTCTACAGCTTTTAGAGATTTGTCTTAGTCGAAACGATTTCACATTTAATGGTAAAACACATTTACAAACTTCAGGGACAGCAATGGGCAAACGATTCGCCCCTTCGTACGCAAACCTTTTCATGGCAGAGTGGGAACGTAAGGTGTTGCCCCTCTGTCCATTTGACCCACTTTTTTACGGACGCTTTTTGGATGACATTTTTATGGTTTGGACTTATTCTATCGAACAGTTTTGGGAATTCTTTGAAATTCTTAACAACCACCATCCTTCTATCAAACTAACCGCAAACGTGAGTGACAAAAGCATAGACTTTCTCGATACTACTGTCTTTAAGGGAGATCCCATAGCAGAAACAAATAAACTGGATATTAAAGTATTTCAAAGAAACTGATACTCAACAACTCTTGCACAAGAGCTCCTTTCACCCAAAGCATACCTTTCCTGGTATAATTAAGTCACAAGTTTTACGATTTCATCGAATTTGTACAAGATCTTCTGATATCAACCTAGCCTGTACGATTGTTTTCTCAAAACTGAAAGAGCGTGGGTACTCTAAACGATTATTCTAAATTATTTTGTAAGCAACTCTAGGAATAAAAGGTACCCGATCCAGGAACATCTAACATATGGACATTCGAATGTAATATATTTAATTTCATGCAAGAAATGCCCCCAAAAATATGTAGGAGAAACTAAGAATAATTTACGAACTCGTTTTAATGCTCATAGGTCGGACATTAAGTTAAAGAAAGACAAGCCTGTTTCTAATCATTTCAACCTCGACGACCATTCAATAGACGATCCCTAATCCCAATTGAGCGTATAGAAATTGACTTGCCCGAAGATGAAACTACCAAATTCCGTCAATCTAGGGAAGCCCATTGGATTGAGACATTGAATACAGCAAGATCTACAGGACTGAATATTCATCATAATGTAGGCATAGCACCCTTTGTTGTCCCGTTCAATACAACCAACGATCGAGCAAGCAAGATAGTTCATGCCCACTATAAGAGCCTTCAAGAGAAATTCACCCATTTCTATAAGCAGAAAATGATAGTTGCATATTCAAAAAACAAGAACTTAAATGATAAAATTGTTCATAGTAAACTAAAAACAATCAGTACATAACAGATACTATACTTCTCACCCATCGTGCGAGTTATTTTTTCTAATTTCAGATCAGAATACGAACAGAAGAAAACTTAATATCAAGACCCTTAAGCCTAATTTCTAAATAAAGTGTCTGCTCCACCCTAGGCCTGTACATTTGGGAGAATCAAGCCCTCCCTTCCCTGAAATCTAATTATCTGCAAAATATTAATTTCATATGTTCCTATCAACATGAAAAATCTAGTTTGGAGGCATGGGGAAATTCATCTAACCTACCGATGAATTTGAGAAAGATCACTGATATCAATATTGCAAAATACACCGAAGATAATTGTGAATCTTTAAGACACGAATGGGAACCTTACGCTAAAAGAGATACGTTATGTCTTGGAGCTTGTTTGATAAAATATAACAAAGTTATGAAAGAAGTTGTATTCCAGAATATTTCCAATAATCTAACGGCTCCATCTTTATCTTTAAAGGGTTGGTATTATTTATATCATTACCATAAAGAAATGGTTGAAGAAGAATGGTATGAAACTACTAGAATGGTTCCAAAACACACCGAAAAAGAAAACGTAGAAAAAGTTTACTCACATACACACCCTTTTATAAGATGTTTTATCAGACAATCCATTAAAGTAAGAAGAGTTTCGGCAAATCGAAAATCATTTAAAACGAATAAAATGGATGAAATTTGTAATATATTAACGAATAAAATGGATGAAATTTGTAATATATTAAAGGAGTTTAGTGAAACACGAAGTGATAATATAATTGATTTATTTAAAGAATATAGTAAAAGTAAAAAAGATAAAACGGAAGTTAATTCAAAACTTAAAAAAATAAAATGTACTAAACTAATGGCCTTTGATGCTAACGGTTTGTACCCTTTAGTCATGTCGGATTTAGACAGCGAATATCCAAAAGCGGAAAGTGGTAGACCGTTTCTACCAGAAGAAAATAAAGAATTTGTTGAGCTCTTTAATGAGCAGAAATTCAGACCTAGAACGGCTATTTTAAAAGTCTGGTTTGAATATCCTACTAACATGCTCTTCCAACCCATACCATCTAAAGATAAAATTACTTTTACGAACAAAGAATGTAATAAGGAAACTGGTATTAAAATCAGGTTTAGAAATGCTTTCTGTCACGAGGTTTTAACATCGGTCGATATTCAAGAAATAGTTTCGTCTAGCAATTGGGATAAATTAAATGAAGCTAGGTTGGTGTCCGAAAATGATTATTGTAAGGGAAAGAATGATTACGGTGATGGTGGAATTATATATGGTTCATATTTAGCGCCAACGGTATTCTAAAAGAAAAGAAAACATTTAAGGGTTACTCTAATCATAAGATATGTGTCGAAGATTACATTCAGTTACTTTGTGGACATGATGTGACGAATGAATTTAAGAAACCATGGGAAAAAAGTTTCACCAATGGAGTAGTTATTCCAAAGGATGATGATAAACAAATGAAATTTTTCAGAAGTTATCTGAATCTCGTTAAGAGAAAAGCATCGGACGATGAAGGAATCGTGTATCCTTATGGTGATAAAGATAAATTGAATTTGGATGAAAACTATGAAATTGATGATTTCGATTATCTAACTATTCAAGAGAATGAAGAGTGTTTAATTACTCAATAAATTTGATTTTTTTTGTTTTAAATGAAGTTGAATAACAATTTCCTGGTAGTAAACGTATGGTTTTGAATGTAACTCCATTATCTGTTGATATTTTTATTTGGTTATTTTTTTCGTTGATAATTCTGTAAACAGAGAAACACTTTAATCCCTATTCATATTCTTGATTGCGATCGAGTTCGTACTCATAATCTAGAGACAATTTAATGTCTGATTTATTTGAGGTGATAACAGTAGTATGTGTACATTACCTTATGCCGTTTTACCATTTACCGGTTTACCAAAATTTTTTTTACCAAATTGACCATCCAGTGTATGTATACTACACCCCCCTTTACCATATGTCGACTTACCATTTCATATACTAAAAACCTAAACACCCTACATTTCATAAATTCTTACACCAAAAAAAGACCTAAATTCGCTATATTTCATACACCAAAAAACACCATCAATCAATTTCCTACATTCCATCAAAAAGCATATTAAAAATACCCTTATATAAAAATAACATCCTTGTTTCGCTTAACATCCGTTTTTTTTAATAGCCTCGTTTTAAATAATGTTATTTTTAGTCTAGAAGGGAGATAAAAGGGAGATAACTCTTTTTTGGAAACCAATTTCTTCGTTAAATTAACTCATTTAAAAATAGGAGTTTAAGAGTTTAATTCTTAAGCACGAACAACACAGATTCGAAGATTATTCGGGCGACGGTATCTTTTCTTCATTATTTTCAATAATTCCAAAAGTAGCTAGCTTTGTTTCAAAAAACAAATCACTCATTTCAACGGGAGCGAAAGCCATCGGCTCAATCGCGGAAGCGGGAAAGAGTATAAGCGACACAATCTAACGACTTGAAAGAATTAGAGCTAATAAGAAAACTTCGAAACAGGAGATTAAAAGAAAGGAAAGGAAAAGGTTTTAAAGTTACGGGATAAAAATGATTGTTGCTCACGCTCCAAAAACTTATTTCGGTTCAGGAGATATACAAAAATCATTCGGTTCTCTTCCTGGATTTCCATGGGCGAAATATCCCGGAGAAAAACAAAAATTACACCGGTCCAGGTACTAGGTTAGATCTGCGATTAGACGAAAACGATAAACCCAAACCAGGGGAAGAACCAGTCAATAGAGTTGACGCCGCTGCGCTTAAACACGATATTTTATACAGAAATAAAGACATAAACTTCAGACACGAAGCAGACAGACAAATGATAATCGAAAAATTCCAAATCCAACTTTCAAAGAGAGAATGCAACGAGCATTAATCATAAAGCTCTTGAAAGCAAAGATGAAATTGGGCATGGGATAAGCGGATGAAATTCACAAAGAATTTGAAAAAACTAAAAACTTTTTAAAAGTTAAAGTGTTTGAAAAAGATGAAATATGGTCAGCCGATTTAATTCATATGCCAGTTGAAAGAGGATTTAAATATTGCTTATCAGTTATAGATTTGTATACGAGATATGTATGGGTTATTCCTTTGAAAAACAAAACGGGATTATCAGTCAAACACGCATTTGAAACGATTATGAAACAATCTAAGCAACATCCAGAAAAACTGTGGGTAGATAAAGGAAGTGAATTTTATAACAAAAATATGAAATCTCTGGGATTTGAAATTTACAGCACGCATAACGAAGGTAAAGTTGTAGTAATAGAAATATTTAACAGGAAAAATAAATTATTCAAAAAGTTCACGGAATTGAAATCTCAAAAATGGCTTAAAATATTACCAGAGGTTGTAGATGAATACAATAACAAAATTCATTCATCTATAGGTGTCACACCAACACAAGCCTCGAGTAATCCAAATATTAACGCGCAACATAACTATGAAAATGAAATAAAGAATTTAAATATTAAACCCAAATTTAAAGTCGGAGATCGAGTTCGTATTTTCAAATATAAAAGCAAATTCGAGAAAGGTTACGTTGGATACTGGACAAACGAAATATTCATCGTTGATAAAGTAAACAGCACATCACCTCCGACATATGAATTAATCGATCAAGACAAAGAACAAATCATATGTAGGTTTTATCAAAACGAACTTCAAAAAACCGACTTTTAAAAATGAATGAATTTCTCGATAAATATGGAACCGATACAACCACAAACTTTCAACTTATGAGATGGGCGAATGAGTTAAATATATCACCGTTTTATTATTGTATGAGAGATGAAATAAATGATCTGAAATATAAGAAAGGTAAATTTCATTAATATCTAAATTAGAGGATAAGATTGCAAAACAAAAATTAGACATTCCACAATTAATAGATAACATTCCAGATGAAAATGAAGATACGTTTCAACAGGAATTAAATACTCTGAAACTAAACTTAACAGTGAATTACAAAAAGAACTAAGAAATATTAAACAACAAATACAAAACATAGATGATAGCGAAATCAAAACCTATATTCAACAACAAATACAAAATATAGATGATAGCGAAATCAAAACCTATATTCAACAACAAATACAAAATATTGATGATAGCGTTATTCAACAACAGATAACCACTATTAATAACCTAGTTTTGAAACATGACAAAAATATAGTCGCATTAGAAAAAAAGTATCTCAAGAAAGAATCATATTATTTTAAACTTACATTTGGAGTAATGGGAATTCATGATGATCCTTCTATTACTGATAATACTGATGAATCAAAAGACTATGAATATAAAAAATATGGATTTACAGCAAATATTAGAGTATATTCTTTTCCAAATTATACTATTTACCCCAATAATATTTTTGATTCAGATGATGAGAATGATTATCATCCAATATTTTTTATTTTCCGAGGAAAACTTATAATTGAAATTAATTTTCCTTTTCAGGTAAAAGTTGATTCAATATTCTTCAGACAAAACTCTCGTTTTTCTAATAAATTTAACGCTCGTAAAGTTCTCCAGTTTATCAATGGTACAAAAAATGTAGAAACTAAAGAATTTGAAATTAACGACGAAAACAGCAAGCCTCGTCACTTATATGAAATTAAAACGAGTGGAAAATATATAGATAGGTTTAGAATGTTAATCATACCCGATAATGAAGAAGTTAAACTTTCATTGAGTGATTTTGATATGTTATTGGAGACGGAAAGTCCACCAGCAAGTATTATTAGAAATCCAAAACCTCAAAAAGAAATAATCAATTATCAGTTTTTACGAGCAACAGACTTTGAATACGTAAAACTATATTTTGTTGATAATGATATATTTACCTCAATCGATATTCATAAAAGTCAACAACAACAAAATTTTTTGATACCAACAAAAAGAGACGATGTATCTGTTACTATGTTTTTAACTATTAGTAAACCAAAATTTTCAGTTCATCTGAATAAGATTAATGATTTGAAAGAACAAATATTCTTAGTAAGTATGCAATTTTTTAGTAAAGTAGCTTTATCAGAAATAATATGATTTTTTCAGAATTAATCAAGAGAATAGCTATTCTATTTAATGATTTTAAAATTAAAGGTCAAATTGAAATAAATGGTCAAATATATGAAAAGGGGAAATATAAACAAGACATGAGATTTTCTGGATTCAATGCTCAAACTTTCAAGATTAATCATTCAAAGATGCATGATAAATCTGATATCTCCGATTGGTATTTTACAGGAGAGATTATTTTCCGCAAAAATAATTTTAGAATAGTAAAAAGATCTAAAACTGGCAGAGGTGGTAATCTACTTAAAAAGATAAATGAATACAAAGGCGAAAATTGTTACATACCAAGCGATGGTTATTGTTTTATAAAATGTGTAAATCACTTCATGAATAAAGACTTAACAAAGGAATTTCAAGATTTCGTCAACAGTTTTCAAAAATTAAACTATTAGTAAACCAAAATTTTCAGTTCATCTGAATAAGATTAATGATTTGAAAGAACAAATATTCTTAGTAAGTATGCAATTTTTTAGTAAAGTAGCTTTATCAGAAATTCATTTAATTTAATTACCTAAAAAATGGAACTCGAAAGTAGACAACAATATATGATAGAAAAACAAAACGAACTAAAACAAAAACTAAAACAATTCAACAAATGTAGAAAAACATGGAGTAGAATCGATACTGTTTTCAAAACATTAAGTACAGTTTTAACAGTAGGGATAACGATGGCAACAGCCGTAACCGGTGGATTAATGCTTCCAATAATTGTCCAAACTGTATAAGCCGCGTTCACTGACGTTCAAACTTCATCTTGTGGTTTGATTACTTTAGGTTTTACATCAAAACAGAAAGCTTATTATAAAAAGAAAACAAAAATTTTAAATACATAACTTAATAAATTATTCATTTTTTTCGAAAGATCGAGAGAAGACAAGAACATAACAGTTGAAGAATTAGAAAAATTCAATGAAATTTTAGATAAATTTGTTGTAGAAATATCATCAATAAAAGTTTAAAATAGATACTTAAAAAAAGAATGGATAAAATTGGAAATTTAAACAAACCCCTATCTAAAACACTTTTTTCAAAGATATTCAAGTCAATACCTAATTTATTTTCGCGTAAATTTGACGAAGAAGATGAAGAAAAATTTAAATATCTAGGACAACCGATATATCAAAATATCAACCACAAATATGATTTTTTCAGAATTAATTAAGAGAATAGCTATTCTATTTAATGATTTTAAATTAAAGGTCAAATTGAAATAAATGGTCAAATATATGAAAAGGGGAAATATAAACAAGACATAAGATTTTCTGAATTCAATGCTCAAACTTTCAAGATTAATCATTCAAAGATGCATGATAAATCTGATACCTCCGATTGGTATTTTACAGGAAAGATTATTTTCCGCAAAAATAATTTTAGAATAGTAAAAAGATCTAAAATTGGCAGAGGTGGTAATCTACTTAAAAAG
>NW_008710370.1:2187494-2188647 GCF_000327385.1 Lottia gigantea
TTGCTGGTTGTATTAAACGGGACAACAAAGGGTGCTATGCCTACATTATGATGAATATTTAGTCCTATAGGTCTTGCTGTATTCAATGTCTCAATCCAATGTGCCTCCCTAGATTGACGGAATTTGGTAGTTTCATCTTCGGGCAAGTCAATTTCTATACGCTCAATTGGGATTAGGGTGAGATAGTCTATTGAATGGTCGTCGAGGTTGAAATGATTAGAAACAGGCTTGTCTTTCTTTAATTTGATGTCTGACCTATGAGCATTAAAGCGAGTTCGTAAATTATTCTTAGTTTCTCCTACATATTGTTTGGGGCATTTCTTGCATGAAATTAAATATATTACATTCGAATGTTCACATGTTAGATGTTCCTGGATCGGTTACCTTTTATTCGTAGAGTTGCTTACAAAATAATGAGTTTCTGATATAAAGGGACATGTTTTGCATCTACTGGACAAACATAAGAACAGAAGAAAACCCAATATCAAGACCCTTAATCCTAATTTCTAAATAAAGTGTCTGCTCCACCCTAGGCCTGTACATTTTGGAGAATCAAACCCTCCCTTCCCTTAAAAAACTTATTGATAAATACAAATATTGTAAAGTCAGAGACGATATAGATTTAGAAAGAATTGACACGAATGTAAAACTTTAATATTTGCTGGTATTACCGCGGCGGCTAAAGTAGCTGGTGCTACAGCTGGTGGAGTAAGTGTTGCCAACGAAAAGAAAGCTGCTATTGCAGAAGCTGCTGCTACAAAAGCAGCCGAAGAACATAGACACAATTTAGCATTGGAAAAGTTGGCAGCAGAGGTTAAAAAACCTAAAACGGAAAAGAAAGGTTCAGGAGTGGGAGATATGATAGGCACAATGAAAGAATTTGGAAAAAGATTTAGTGAAGAAACCAAAAAAACTGTTAAACAAGTATTAAATAAATTAGTAGATAGTATTGACACGGGAGAAATCAAAGTCAAACATAAGGGTAATGGAATATTTTTAAAAAATATACACACTGGAGAAGGAATATATCTTTCAAAGTATAAAGGACAAGGTGTGATTTTTTGGACAAATTAAAATAATANAAAATGGGTAAAAAATTTAATCATTCAGAAATATTTCCTAATAACCCTATGCTCATGTGTATATGCGGTAG
>NW_008710370.1:2189318-2189946 GCF_000327385.1 Lottia gigantea
TTTTTTGTGGGCTAAACGATAAAGGTAGTTTGCTCCCTTCAACTGTTGTTGAATGCAATGTGAGTTGAAGCGATCTGTCGAATATGCTTTGCGTTTGGGCGATCTATATGTGATTATGTTACTGTTACAATACTTTGCGGCACAGTTTTAAGCGTAAAATCAAAACTGTTACGCACTGCATCAGAACCTCGCGAAGCCTGTGTTTTTCTTTTTCGAATTTCACCCTCGCTTGTTTTCTAATAAGGGAACATGCTCCAGACTGCCTGTTGCTTTTTGTAGTCAAAATATTTGACTACTATTTGTTAAATGTAAATTGGCACCATTTTGACCAACCGGAAATGATCGGTGGACAATGGCTTTTTTTCGATTTTTTCCATTAATCAACTTTAATACTGATCTGATATTGCTCAAACTTTACTGTTTATTACTTCGCGCTAATGACTACAAGATAGCAATTGAAAAATCGACAATTTTGACTTTTGTCGCTGACTTTTTGAGCTCTAATTTTAGATTTCGGGAAAGGGAGGGTTTGATTCTCCCAAATGTACAGGCCTAGGGTGGAGCAGACACTTTATTTAGAAATTAGGATTAAAGGTCTTGATATTGGGTTTTCTTCTGTTCTTATTTC
>NW_008710370.1:2189996-2214794 GCF_000327385.1 Lottia gigantea
AGAAAAAGGTATCATAGATAAAAATGATTATAAAAGCGTGATTAAAAATGTCAAATAAAGAACAACTATTCGTCATCACCTCAAATAAATCAGACATTAAATTATCTCTAGATTATGAGTACGAACTCGATCGCAATCAAGAATATGAATTTGGATTAAAGTATTTTTCTGTTTACAATTCCATTAGAAATATCAACGAAAAAAATAAATAAAAATATCAACAGATAACGGAGTTACGTTCAAAACCATACGTTTACTACCAGGAAGCTACGAATACATAGCCATTAACGAATACCTATCTGAATATGGAGGAAGTGTAAATGGTAAAAACAATATTGAATTCGAAGGTAATTTGAATCTGAACAAAATAAAATTGATATTAAGAAATAATAGTCAAGTTGATTTCAACGTAGAAATTCATTGAATACGTTACTAGGATTTGATAAACGAGTATACACCCAATCCACTTTAGCACCACACAAAGCTAATATGGAGAATGATATCGATGTGATAAATATACATTGCAATTTGATAAACGGTGGATTTTTTTGCAATAAATACAAACGTCAGATTATTTACAGTCTTCCAAAATTCACTGTATCGATAGGATTTAGAATTATAGAGAAACCATTTCAAACGACGAAATTCTTAATTCCTTTATGATTAAAGATATAAATCTGGAAATCAAAGATGGTAAAAATAGGTTTATAGATTTTGGTAACGAGGAAATTGTTATTCAACTTCATTTAAAACAAAAGAACTAAATTTATTCTGATGGATCATCATTAGATACATTTGTAAAATAATCAAAATCATCAAATTCGTAGTTTTCATCCAAGCACATCTCCTCTGTATCACTGTAAGGATACATGATTCCTTCATCGTCCGGTGCTTTTCTCTTTATGAGATTCAGATAACTTCTAAATTTTTTAGTTTGTTTTTCATTAGGAATAAATATTCCATCAGTAAAACTTTTTACCCCAGGTTTATCAAATTCATGCGTTACGTCATGTCCACTAGCTAATTGAATATAATCCTCTACCTTAATCTTATAGTTAGAGTATCCCTTAAACGTTTTCTTTTCTTTTAAAACACCATCGGAAGTTAGAATGATATTGTATTTAACTTTTGGAGCTAAATATAAACCAAATATAATTCCACCATCACCATAATCATTCTTTCCTTTACAATAATCATTTTCGGACACCAACCCAGCTTCATTTATTTATCGGTATTCGTATAATATATTTCCGGTTTATAACATCCATCTATCACGTGAATAAAATTATTCATTATTTTTTTACTGTGAGATAATATAAATGTACCTAAATGAGTGGGTGTTAATCTTGTAGAATCCTTAGGAGGAATAAACTCTTTTTCTTCGTCATTAATCTCCACAATGTATTGAGTCTCATTTAGTTTGTCATACTTCTTGACGTGTTTGTCGTAATTAAGGCGGAAGGTTTCTTCATTCCATAAATGCAATAAGGTATTTCTATCCCTCTGAATAGATTTACCATATAAGGAATTACCTAACAACTTCATGCAGTTACTGGCAACCACATCTCCTTCCTTTTTGTATTTATTCCTTAATTCCTTCAAAATTAAAATATAATCTCTATAGGATGGAGTTTTAAAATTTTCTTCGTAAACTATACCATCTAATATTTTAATAATTCGTCCACCGGCTTTAAATATTTCTTGAATATCGACCGATGTTAAAACATCTGAACAGAAACCATTTCTGAATCTGATTTTAGTGCCAGTTTCCTTTTTACCTTTTTATCTTTAGCTGGTATCGGTTGGAAGAACATGTTTTTGGGATATTCAAAGCAGACTTTTAAAATAGCATTTCTAGGTCTGAATTTCTGTTCAAATTTCTTCTGTATATGGATTAGATAAAGGAAGAGATAGAATTTTTTTCATCTGTTACTAGTGGACATTGTGTTAGTTTATTAATGCTTTGAAGTGCAATCCAGTTGTCAAAACCACTGGCGTTACGAGCAATTAAGGTTAGTCTTTTTTGATCTACTGTTCCTAAACGACGCAACATCTGATCGAAACAATCTGTTCCTACAAATATTTCTACTATATTAGTCATGAGTTTGTTGTAATATTCTTCTGGAATGGGATCAGTTGGCTTTAAATCTGGGAATACTCTTTCAATTAGTTCTAGTTTTTTCCTTAGTTTTTCCAAATTGAATAAAGTACAACAATAAGGAATAGCTTTATTTTCACTATAGGTTTCGCAATCCCAACCGAATAAAGTATCATCATGAGGTTGTGAAATCACGTTTAGTTTTAACTGAGCAAAACATGTTAGTGCATCATCATCATCATCATTCATGATTTATACATTTTATAAAACAATAACCATCGCTTGGTATGTAACAATTTTCGCCTTTGTATTCATTTATCTTTTTAAGTAGATTACCACCTCTGCCAATTTTAGATCTTTTTACTATTCTAAAATTATTTTTGCGGAAAATAATCTTTCCTGTAAAATACCAATCGGAGGTATCAGATTTATCATGCATCTTTGAATGATTAATCTTGAAAGTTTGAGCATTGAATTCAGAAAATCTCATGTCTTGTTTATATTTCCCCTTTTCATATATTTGACCATTTATTTCAATTTGACCTTAAATTTAAAATCATTAAATAGAATAGCTATTCTCTTGATTAATTCTGAAAAAATCATATTTGTGGTTGATATTTTGATATATCGGTTGTCCTAGATATTTAAATTTTTCTTCATCTTCTTCGTCAAATTTACGCGAAAATAAATTAGGTATTGACTTGAATATCTTTGAAAAAAGTGTTTTAGATAGGGGTTTGTTTAAATTTCCAATTTTATCCATTCTTTTTTTAAGTATCTATTTTAAACTTTTATTGATGATATTTCTACAACAAATTTATCTAAAATTTCATTGAATTTTTCTAATTCTTCAACTGTTATGTTCTTGTCTTCTCTCGATCTTTCGAAAAAAATGAATAATTTATTAAGTTATGTATTTAAAATTTTTGTTTTCTTTTTATAATAAGCTTTCTGTTTTGATGTAAAACCTAAAGTAATCAAACCACAAGATGAAGTTTGAACGTCAGTGAACGCGGCTTATACAGTTTGGACAATTATTGGAAGCATTAATCCACCGGTTACGGCTGTTGCCATCGTTATCCCTACTGTTAAAACTGTACTTAATGTTTTGAAAACAGTATCGATTCTACTCCATGTTTTTCTACATTTGTTGAATTGTTTTAGTTTTTGTTTTAGTTCGTTTTGTTTTTCTATCATATATTGTTGTCTACTTTCGAGTTCCATTTTTTAGGTAATTAAATTAAATGAATTTCTGATAAAGCTACTTTACTAAAAAATTGCATACTTACTAAGAATATTTGTTCTTTCAAATCATTAATCTTATTCAGATGAACTGAAAATTTTGGTTTACTAATAGTTTAATTTTTGAAAACTGTTGACGAAATCTTGAAATTCCTTTGTTAAGTCTTTATTCATGAAGTGATTTACACATTTTATAAAACAATAACCATCGCTTGGTATGTAACAATTTTCGCCTTTGTATTCATTTATCTTTTTAAGTAGATTACCACCTCTGCCAGTTTTAGATCTTTTTACTATTCTAAAATTATTTTTGCGGAAAATAATCTCTCCTGTAAAATACCAATCGGAGATATCAGATTTATCATGCATCTTTGAATGATTAATCTTGAAAGTTTGAGCATTGAATCCAGAAAATCTCATGTCTTGTTTATATTTCCCCTTTTCATATATTTGACCATTTATTTCAATTTGACCTTTAATTTTAAAATCATTAAATAGAATAGCTATTCTCTTGATTAATTCTGAAAAAATCATATTATTTCTGATAAAGCTACTTTACTAAAAAATTGCATACTTACTAAGAATATTTGTTCTTTCAAATCATTAATCTTATTCAGATGAACTGAAAATTTTGGTTTACTAATAGTTAAAAACATAGTAACAGATACATCGTCTCTTTTTGTTGGTATCAAAAAATTTTGTTGTTGTTGACTTTTATGAATATCGATTGAGGTAAATATATCATTATCAACAAAATATAGTTTTACGTATTCAAAGTCTGTTGCTCGTAAAAACTGATAATTGATTATTTCTTTTTGAGGTTTTGGATTTCTAATAATACTTGCTGGTGGACTTTCCGTCTCCAATAACATATCAAAATCACTCAATGAAAGTTTAACTTCTTCATTATCGGGTATGATTAACATTCTAAACCTATCTATATATTTTCCACTCGTTTTAATTTCATATAAGTGACGAGGCTTGCTGTTTTCGTCGTTAATTTCAAATTCTTTAGTTTCTACATTTTTTGTACCATTGATAAACTGAAGAACTTTACGAGCGTTAAATTTATTAGAAAAACGAGAGTTTTGTCTGAAGAATATTGAATCAACTTTTACCTGAAAAGGAAAATTAATTTCAATTATAAGTTTTCCTCGGAAAATAAAAAATATTGGATGATAATCATTCTCATCATCTGAATCAAAAATATTATTGGGGTAAATAGTATAATTTGGAAAAGAATATACTCTAATATTTGCTGTAAATCCATATTTTTTATATTCATAGTCTTTTGATTCATCAGTATTATCAGTAATAGAAGGATCATCATGAATTCCCATTACTCCAAATGTAAGTTTAAAATAATATGATTCTTTCTTGAGATACTTTTTTTCTAATGCGACTATATTTTTGTCATGTTTCAAAACTAGGTTATTAATAGTGGTTATCTGTTGTTGAATAACGCTATCATCAATATTTTGTATTTGTTGTTGAATATAGGTTTTGATTTCGCTATCATCTATATTTTGTATTTGTTGTTGAATATAGGTTTTGATTTCGCTATCATCTATGTTTTGTATTTGTTGTTTAATATTTCTTAGTTCTTTTTGTAATTCACTGTTAAGTTTAGTTTCAGAGTATTTAATTCCTGTTGAAACGTATCTTCATTTTCATCTGGAATGTTATCTATTAATTGTGGAATGTCTAATTTTTGTTTTGCAATCTTATCCTCTAATTTAGATATTAATGAATTTACCTTTCTTATATTTCAGATCATTTATTTCATCTCTCATACAATAATAAAACGGTGATATATCTAACTCATTCGCCCATCTCATAAGTTGAAAGTTTGTGGTTGTATCGGTTCCATATTTATCGAGAAATTCATTCATTTTTAAAAGTCGGTTTTTTGAAGTTCGTTTTGATAAAACCTACCTATGATTTGTTCTTTGTCTTGATCGATTAATTCATATGTCGGAGGTGATGTGCTGTTTACTTTATCAACGATGAATATTTCGTTTGTCCAGTATCCAACGTAACCTTTCTCGGATTTACTTTTATATTTGAAAATACGAACTCGATCTCCGACTTTAAATTTGGGTTTAATATCTAAATTCTTTATTTCATTTTCATAGTTATGTTGCGCGTTAATTGATTTTATAATATTTGGATTACTCGAGGCTTGTGTTGGTGTGACACCTATAGATGAATGAATTTTGTTATTGTATTCATCTACAACCTCTGGTAATATTTTAAGCCATTTTTGAGATTTCAATTCCGTGAACTTTTTGAATAATTTATTTTTCCTGTTAAATATTTCTATTACTACAACTTTACCTTCGTTATGCGTGCTGTAAATTTCAAATCCCAGAGATTTCATATTTTTGTTATAAAATTCACTTCCTTTATCTACCCACAGTTTTTCTGGATGTTGCTTAGATTGTTTCATAATCGTTTCATTTCAAAGGAATAACCCATACATATCTTGTATACAAATCTATAACTGATAAGCAATATTTAAATCCTCTTTCAACTGGCATATGAATTAAATCGGCTGACCATATTTCATCTTTTTCAAACACTTTAACTTTTAAAAAGTTTTTAGTTTTTTCAAATTCTTTGTGAATTTCATCCGCTTATCCCATGCCCAATTTCATCTTTGCTTTCAAGAGCTTTATGATTAATGCTCGTTGCATTCTCTCTTTGAAAGTTGGATTTGGAATTTTTCGATTATCATTTGTCTGTCTGCTTTGTGTTTATGTTTATGTCTTTATTTCTGTATAAAATATCGTGTTTAAGCGCAGCGGCGTGAACTCTATTGACTGGTTCTTCCCCTGGTTTGGGTTTATCGTTTTCGTCTAACCTAGTACCTGGACCGGTGTAATTTTTGTTTTTCTCCGGGATATTTCGCCCATGGAAATCCAGGAAGAGAACCGAATGATTTTTGTGTATCTCCTGAACCGAAATAAGTTTTTAGAGCGTGAGCAACAATCATTTTTATCCTGTAACTTTAAAACCTAGAAAATATTTTATCAGCATTATTTATAATATTTGCGGATGCATCAACAGGTTGTAAACATGAGTTTCTATTTGTATCACATGTATATCTTCCAATATTTTCATCCACCAAGTCTAAATCTGAGTCTGAATCTGAGTGTGATGTGTTGTCAGTGATATCATTTATCAAGTTATCTAGCACGGATAAATTATGATCCTGTTCTTCTATCCATTCTTTATTCAAAATAACATCGAAATAATGACTATTATTGTGTTTTAGATAAGACAAAGCATTTTTAATATGATTTTTTATGATTGTCTGGAATTCATAATGTCCTTTATTATTATTTATCTTTTTTTTAATTTCACTCTAATTATTTCATCGTCATTTCTGCATCTTGGTAAAATGTTTGTCATTTCAGTAAGATTCGAGGGAACACAGACAGTTTCTCCAATAATTTTTTGATCATTCTGTGGGGAAACTTGAACCATTTTCAAAAATACTATATTTTTGGCTATTAAATGCTTCTCTAATTGATTTAAGCAATTCAATTCGTCGTCCAGGATCCATTTTGTTAACATAAGATTCGGTTGGCACTTTACCTTGTAAAAGTTTTTTATGACATGTGAAACATATCCATAGAGATTTATAATTTTCAGAATAAGAGCATGTTTTTAGGCAAAGGTCATTGCACTCATGAAGGTACGTCTTTGTTATACACTTTTTAGCAACCATTTCAATTCTTTTAGTTTTTTGTTCATATAATTCCTCTTGACATTCTTTAACTAGATTCTTAAATAATAATCGGTTGCAAACGCAACATATATATATAGGACCTTCGGCACTATCATTTTTAAATTTTTGTAAGGCTTTGTTAACGTTTGTCTTTTCTACTTTTATCGTTTGTTTTCGTATTTGAGTTTTAATTTTGCCTTATATATCTCTTTGTATTTGTTTTTCAATTTTAATTTTGATTCATGTTTATATCTCTGTTTAAGTTTCAATTTCAATTCTTTTTCATATTTCTGTTTTAGCTTCTTGGCTAATCCATTTTGGTATTTCTTTTTAAGTTGAAATTTCAGAAACAATATATATTTCAGTTCAGTTCGATATTTATATCGGGATTTCTCATCTTTCTTATTTAATCTATATAATTTTCTCTGTTTTTTCTTTATATAATGGATTTGCTTTTTTCTTTTACCTTTATAATATGTTTTATTGTCTGGCTTTGTGTGTGTATTTTCGTGTTTATATTTAGCTTCTCTTTTCTTAGATGACCAATTATGTTTAGTTTTTCTTTTCCTCGATGTTTTTTTAAGTAATGTATCATGGCATTGTTTATATTGGTCAATATTTTATAGATTGATATCATTATTTGCGCTTATTTTGTTACATCTTGTAACATTTTGTACAATTTCATAATGATTTCCGTTTTTGTGGTTAAGATAGATGGACTCTGTAGTATGTTTTGAAATAATGTGCAAAACTGGTATTTTCAACCATTTCCCATCGGAAAAGGTATAAATTTCCGTTTGTAGAAAATCAGCCGTTACAAATAGTTTCATTTCAGTGCTCCATGTGCCGAATGTTATTATTTTAGATTTTATTATGTAGTCAGCAACAGAAGCATATCGTTGTGGTAGTAAGGCTACGTAATGTTTACTGTTTGGTCTCATATGTTCTATAATGCATATTCTTATTTTATAATGAAATTCTTCAGTGCCTGATATATGATATACTTCTGAAGAAACAATTTCCATCACCCTTAATAGGAATGAATTGCGTTGGCGTCGTTAATGTACATTTTTCTATATTTGAATTTTGATTTATATCAGTAATAGGTAATTGAAATAGTTTTGATAATTGCATTTTTCTGTTGTAAGTAAGTGGTTCAAATATGAAAGGAGTTTTATTTTGATGGGTTATTGTAATATCTCTGTCTTCATTTCTTATATAAATATCGTCAGTGTTTATTCCAGGCATTTCTGGTTCAATTATACTTGGATTACTATCCATATTTATTAAGTTTTGAACATTAATACGTGTTATTGCTCTTGTTCGCCACACATCATAGATTGACTGAGATAGTAACAATGCATATAAACATCTGTTATATTACAATATTCAATCAATGTGTCTCGTCCGTGAGGATCAAATACAAAATATCTATCATTTTGTGTCATAACAGCAAATGTATTATTTTTGAATGTAATAAAACAAACTTCAAAGATGGCTAAACATTCATGGAGAGCTTTTTGTAAAGGAAGACCGAAATCAGCTTCCGAATCCAGCACGTGAATTTCCGTCGATTTCTAGTTTAAAACAATTTCCATCAATCTCTACAGTATTGAGTAGTTCGTTTACAAGTAAATATTCGTGTTGGATATGTGGCAAAGTTTGGATATATCTATAATACTCATTTCCCATATCTAGTATTCTATCTAACGTAGCGCTTGTCCAGGATCTAATTTTAGTTATTTTGGTGTAAACAATGGCTATCAAAGAATTAGAAACACATTGTCTGCCTGCATAATTGAAATATTTTTCTATATTACCTTGGTTATAATTACCAGAGATACACACTCTGTTATCTTTAAATTCGTTTAATTCCTTTTTGATTTGATTATATACGTGTTCATTTGTAGTAATTTTTTTAGATGGTGTTTGCAACTTGTAGCTGGTCGGTACATGGTGATCACTTTTGCTGATATTTTTAGTTTGTGCTTTTTGAATTTTTTCAAGTTTACATTTTGTAAGGTTAGCTATACTGGTTAAGACTTTCTTTTTTTTACGTGCCATTATTGCAAATCTTATTAATAGAATAAACTCTGTCCTTTCTTTAATATTATATCATGCAGGCGAATCAATTAATTCTATCAGGGCATTAAGTGTTATATTTCCACTTTATCTAGTTGTTAATTCTAAGTAAGTTTTTAGTAGTAATTAGTTGGTTTGTGTGTTGTATTTTCATTCAAGTTCGTTTGGTTTATAGTTACTTACATAAGACAGTAGTGCCACGTACTGAATTTGGCTAGATTGATTCAACGTAAAGTTTTGTAGCCATTAACTTTACAAGCTGACGTTGTTTTTTGTTGCTATTTTCTAGACCAAAAGGCCACAGAGACTAAAGAATGGCTTTAAATGCTAATATTGTTTTATTGCGGTTATTTGAAAAACTGCCGATCAATAGTGTGCCAACTAATGGATTTGTTGGAATCAAGTAGATTGTGTATCGATACAGTGTTCAAAACTGTTAATTGGTTTATTCTTTCTCTCTGAAAATAAAACTTCTTTCAGCTATCATATTCAACACAAAAATAGAAGATCAAGAGGATTTTAAGTACATCATTATTATTGTGAGTGTTATATTTCATTTGTCATAAAGTAATGTTAGTATTTGATGTATTGACAAATACCCGGTATGCGTATTTGTAATATTGGTCTGTCTGTAGCATACAGATTATCTATAGAGTAAGTGTCCAAAGTTAGTTTTTGAACTGTTTATTATATTATGTCATTCGTTTTTGACTGCGAGTGCTATTACCACATTTATAATCACGATTCACTTTTATTCTGTGATAATTTACACTTAATATCTAGTAGTTTATAAGTGTACAAATATTGACATGAATTGTATTTAATTCCAATTGTCTTTTCCAGTCTAAAATGAATAAAAAGAAATAAATAAGTGTCAAAGATGTTAATGCTGCAAATCGTTGGTGGTCGAGTTTCAACGTTGCAGTAAAATAAATCCGTATTAAATTTTGTACTTGCACAATATTTGTGACGAAGACTATCTTACGCTGATTATACTCCTATTTTTTTTTAATCATGCGTATTACTGAGCCTGTTTGCCACAAACATTTACTGTTTTATAGCGTTAAACATATCAAGTGCCAAAACGTTTCTATGCGGTTGCTGTTATGTGTGAAGTAAGTCATGAATATTACTTCTAGATGCAAGTCTATACTTCTCCGTATGCTGGTGATAACTATATACATGTATATAATTAATAAAAAGAAGTTTGCGGATCAAGCTAGAGAAAAAATCCTACCTGTTAAATTTGTAGTTTTGCTGTATTCCAAATATTACTGATATACATCTTTGTTATATAACAAATTAAATTATCATCAGAAATCAAATATTGCTGACATACTATGATCAATAATGATCAACAATATTAAAAAAAAAAACAAAGTAATCTAACATATGTATGTATCACGTAATGGGTATGAGTAGGTTACGATCTAACGTTATAAGTCGAAATGAAGGATATATACACGAGAATTCGTGTATATTGGAGAGAGCGCCAGTTGTTGAAAGGCTTGACATGTGATAATTTTTTAGTCAATCTGTATTATCTTAATCCATTAATATTAATTATATATATATTACATAGATATTGATTTATAAACATCACTTGACTTTAACGGTGTCAAATGAATGGATGTAAATCAAGAGTTGACTGTTTAGAGTCAATGATTTTTTAGATTATGTAAGCAGGTGTATTAATGATGCCATACCATTTACAACTGTATTAGAAAATGGCGTATTCATTTCCTATTTAAATTTATTGCACAAAATATTATAAGACAATAAGTTTCAATAATTTTTGATAATATATACTAATACCTCTGATTTCCTGTCGCACCATGATTTTTTTGAATCGAATAAGCTATGGGCTGAAAGATGTTTCTATTGCTACCATTTTGTGCGTGCCACTTTTCTACATCTTATAAAGGGCAATGCCATGCAATTTACATTGAGACAGCGGCATTAGACTACTCTTTTACGATATCCATAGGTCAAGAAATCTTTAAAATGGGTTTATTGTCCCATCAGAACGACTAGACGCTTTTTCCATGTCAAATTTTTTGATCTGTATCATTGTCAAGAGAAAATCGGGTTGAAAAATCCAAACGTATTACATCGAAATGTGTGCTATTACGCAAATAGAATTCGTGCAAGGATCAAAATTGTTCGACTCATTTTCTAACTTTATATGTTAAGGTACTTCATCCTAAATTAGCGCATCGAAAACCTACACAAAATTTAATCTACGTACCCGTGCGTCTATGATAAGCTATCATGTGTTGAATATATGTCTGTTTAACGACCAGTATGTTGGGTAAGTTTAAGATCATTCATTTAGTAATTTCTTGAAGTATCTCGGTGTAATGATTCATAAACATTCTTCATTGCCTAATAAATATAAGCCCAATATATGCCATAAGAACAATACTTAAAATTCGAACTGATTATTATTACATGGAGCATACATTATCGGTGTCACTTAAAACGGTAATGTATACTTTTGTTTATAAACGTGTCGACGTTATTGAACGGATATCATATATTATCTTACAAGTGTTAAAGACAGAATATCTTCCACTGACAATTAGTTTGTAAGGTTTTAAATGACTTATTTCAACACCGTCAAAAATAATCTTAGAAATTATTCATTAAAATATATCTAATCAAAAAACAAAATTATTTATTACAATCGCATTAAAAATGCATTATATGTTGACAACTCCGGTATAGACGTCAAACAGAATTGCATTAGATGTTCACTTGATAATGTAAACGTATAGAAATATAAATAACATTAGTTGTGAAATTTATTCTTTGCTTTTTTACATATTGATTATAGTAAATCAATGCAAAGGATAATTATTTTAGAAGGAACATAAAATCTAAATTGCTGAATTTGACCTATCAGTTAAAATGTTCATTAGTGGCTTCACTCGGTTCCAATATTCAACAGAATGTTCTATATAATCTAATTAATCAATAATAAGATATTTTCACTGTGAAAATGGTAATATATTATCAGCAATTTGTTATTCTAGCATGTTTGGATAACATGTCATTACAGCCCAATTGAATCTGAGAGGAAAGTGGGTGGGGCCAAGATGTGGTCTAACGATCATAATGTGGTGTTATTTTACGGCTGTAGTTCCACCCCCTTCTTTTTAACAAAAATCAATGTCGTAAGAAGTTCTAGCTGTCAATCATTTTATTTATGTTACATACCACGTGTCTTACTCATTCTCATATCTAAACAAAGTCCTCCTAACGGATTCGTTTGTTTAAATATGTTAACGCGTAAGAACCGTGGTATATATATTGCTTGTAGAGCGATATAGAAATATCAAGATAGAATTTAAAATCTGATTCACCCTTTTCATAGCAATAATAGTTAATATTCATATTGTTTTTAAAGGGCTTGGATATTTTGTAACCTTTATTTATAATAACTATTCTATAACTATATTTCAAATATAATTGTTTATATATTGGAGATATATAGAATTCTACATGGGTTCTGTCGTAAACTTTTGACAGTATTTGAGAATATCTTAAATTGAATTCCATATTTATCTGGAGATTCCTTTAAAAACAATTACGTGTTTATGTCTATGCGATAAATAAAATAAAATCTTTTTTCTGATATAACATTTTTTTCAATATAATTTTTCTTCACACTATTCTATCTCTCATTTTTTGTTCACAATCTTCTATCTCTCATTTTTTGTTCACAATCTAAAAAAATAAATAATGCTATATGTAATGGCCCAGTGTCGTTATAAAAAGTAAGTTTAAGCTTGACTTATGTTATCTAAATCAAACTAATGCATTAAAATGATACAAATATTTAATAAATTAATATTTAATAAATTCAATGCTTGTTGAAAATATATAAACATAGAAAAATTCGTATCTAAATATTTTGTTGATCTTACCTTACGGCAATAATTTGATTCGCTCGCTTGGTGCCTTTTAAAGTTTTATTGATAACATTTCTACTTTTATATGGCACACTAAACAAATTCATTAAAGTATCGGTGTCAATCTCCAACTCCTCACTATCTCCAGTTATTAGCCATGTCTGTTGTCTGAAATTAATTATCATTTTTATAATGAACTTCTTAATGGAATATAGAACATGATTATCCCATAAAGATAATCTAAAATAACTATTTGGGCAAAATAATTTAAAAGCATTTTAGCAATAAATAGAATTTAGGCTATTTAATGATTTAAATCTTTTTTCTCTAAAGTGTGACATTTTGTTATCACTTATTTCAATTAAAGCACAAATATTAATTTTGTTAGATATTTGAATCGTTATGATTAATCTGAGTATGTATTTGTTCAATAATTAAAAATTAGAACAGATGCAAATAGTAAATATTTTCTTTCATCATACTCAAGTGGAAGTACAGACAATGTGTATGAAAACTCGAAATAGACTGTTTCGTTGTTTATCAATATGAATGTACATGTAATTATTATTTTACCTGGACCAAGAGACGGCTTGAATCAGTATTTCAAAATCTTCTTCTTCTTCACAGTTCTGTTAAATATAAAGAAGTTATTTTTAGCTCAAAGACAACCCTAGATTTTTATGAAAATTATTCCAACAAAATGTTGCTATAGCAAATTCGCCCACAAAAGTCTATTATCACCTTCACCATTTATAGGGTCATTCCGCTTTCTTTGTAGGTCGAAAATATGTTTGCTCAAAGTTGTGAAAACGTTACTCAAAAATGAAGAGAAATGTGCTTTTTGATATATATGAAAGCTTAAATTTAAACAATTATAGTGTTTGAAAATATAAAATTTTGTGTTGTGTATTTTTGAATCTATTAGATAACTACTGTACGGATTTGAATAATAAACTTTAATTGTAGAGAAATATGTCCCTACGTTCCCTAAAAGTTTAATGATAATCAAATCATTATGCAGCCTTACACCAAACTGAGGTCATATAATTACATGTATAATCAAATGCACACATACACAAACAGCATGAGATATACCCAACTTGCAATGATTCAATCACTTGATGCGGGTTTTCAATGACAACGTGTAAAGTTATAAGATTTGTTTATCAAATACATACCTCTAAAATGTAAATGTGGTGAAATTTGTACTATTTAGGTCCCTCCGGCCTTTATATTCCTGTACTGTAACATTGGTTATCTTAACCATTGCATTTTGAAAGCTTTACATCAATAGAGACATCACTGTCTGTAGGGTTTTTGGTAGGCGATAGTTTCAAAAATTTTCGTGTACCACTGTCAGTAACCTGTGTTTCATTTATCTGAAAATAAAGATTGAAATACAAGATAGTATATTGCTGATCTATGATAATTTAATCTTACGAATATAATATTGACATCATCATGTGGCATAGCTGAAATTGTTCTTTTATGTAAGATGTACAACCTGTATATAACCTTCCTAGGAAAGAAAAACTATTGCTAAAGGATAGAGTACATATTCTATAATTGTTTCAAAATTGTTTACATTTATAGCATATGTTATGGTAAAATGAGAAATACTTACTTTGTACAAATACCCTTTCACGGAAATCTTACGTTTGATTGACACTTATAACGGGGGGATCCAGGAAGAGGTTAATTCTTTCCTCATTTACCTCACAGGGTGCACACGAGAACAACTACAAAAGAGATAGCATTGCATACATAACAGCATATCAATTCACGATTTAAAGATTTAAAATGACACAATAATGATCATGACTAATTTGCATAGTTTGTGGACTTAGAATATAGAGAGATTCTCTTGTATAGATTTGTTCTAGTAAGTCCACTGATGAAAACTGAATAAAGACTCATTTTTTTTTCCATTTTTTTAGTCACCCTAAGAAATAGTACACTTTTGACATAACGTAAGATACTTATTAAGTAGTCATAATTATTTCGTATTAAATGAGAGATACTTAAAATACTTGTCCTAAACAACAGAATATGCGAAACAGGATATTTACACCAGCGCCAGGTGTATCATAAATGCAGATTACGTCAAAACATAAATATAATATTCTTACCCTTGATAACCTATCGTGCATTCGATGTATGTTTTCACCTGATGGCGTTACATTGGTTATCATGACAAAATCATTTAAGACAAAGTCATCAGAAAATCTCGGGTCGAAATATAATTGCACTATGTCCATATTTGCGATATGAACAGAGCCATATTCGTTACGCTGGGTTCTTCGTACTGGCATGCATAAGACTTTCCCCTTAATGGAGTTGTTGAAGTAAATGCAGCCATTCTGAAATCAAAAAGTATAAGTAGCCTGCATTATTAATAGGTGCTTTCCTTTCCGTTCTTTCAGATTGATTACAATAATTTCAAATCGAACTTTTGTAGCAATGCATACCACGATGACGACATATATATTATATATATGTGAAAATGAAATATTGAAATAAACTTGGACCATTGAACAATGCCCATTTATCTTAAAAGTGAAATATTTATTTTTGTAAATGTATCATTTTATATTAATCAATTTCTAACTTGAATTCAAGAATACTTCTTTCAGGACTGGTGTCATTGCTATATATAGTATATTTTATGTCAGATTGTACGTTATGTGTGTGTCTTTTCAACTAAAATCATACTTATGACTAAGTAATTTTCACGTGATTAATAAGTTCATCTATTGATCTGAGACATAGGCCAGTACTTTCATTGAGACTCGTCTCAATACACCCCATTTTAGCAAATACACATAAATAGGTATGAATTCTCTTTACAACCCATTAAATATATGAAATGAAAATTGAATCATTACCATAGAAAAATTTAGATGTCCATGTTTACCTGTATTGAATTTAAATCATTTTAAAGAAGTTTTCTAAATCTATTTTCTGTATCTTAGAAAAAACTTATAGCATTGATCTATGCTTGGCCATTTTCAGGTATGTCTAAAGTTTTTTAAATACTACTATGGAATTAAGAATATTTATAATACAACAGTAAACACCATAGATAGATCATAAGAATTTAATATAGAATACGAAACCTATAAACACTAAATCCAAAAATGTGATTATAATTTTAAGGCGTTTTTCATTGAGGCGTTTGTGGTTCAATATTCCAATAAATCTAAATGTTTGATAGCGTAATATTTCTCGATGTTATCAAACACTTATTTTTGTGGAATTGCATGAGTCACAGATGCTATCATATTAGTATGTCCGATCAAATACTCTACCATCTATTCAAAAATCCATCATCTCAAAAGAATCACCGGTTTTTACCAAAAACACAGTAAATATATTACAAAAGGTTTAATTACATCGTCGTAATTTATAAATCTTCAAAGTCAAGATAAAAAAGATACGTGTTCTCCGTGTAAAATCAAGAACCGCAATGAAATAGTAAGAAAATTCTCGCATTTTATAAGCCTTTGAACAAAGAACCATGTGTTTCATTATTGGAATGATGGAAAATATCTCAGTTTAACATGGCTTTAGTGTATTTTAATCTGATGATATCTCCTGTCAACAGATATGACAATAAATAAACTAGCCAGACGATGATTGTAAAGAGCAGGAGTGCACTAAAATAACCTGTAGACAATTCTGATTTATTGCCTTTTAGCAGTAAAACGTTATGTTCACTACCAAATAGCAGGTGTCAACACAAATATCATAGGAATGTGCCATAGACCATTGAGAACTTAGAAATCATACAGGCCATAACAAAAATCACATCAGATATAATTTATATTAAAAATCAACAGTTAGTGTCAGGAAATCAGATACTCCCTAAGTAACATGTGATTCTACCAATCTTCCAAATATAACTATTTTGTACCACAGCAGCTATGTATATACGAAACGTGTAATTGTAGCATATAAAAGTATATTAAGTAAATCTCTTAATAAACTAAACTTCATATTCATTTTACATTTTCAATACACTAACGCAATGAAAATTTTAATAGTGCAAACAAACCCTAACGCAACCTGCTCCTCGAAACAAAAACTTGATTTCCTTCTATGAGAAAGGTACACTTTAAACGAGGATAGACAAGGATTCACAGTTGATTTCATTCTTCGAAAGACATACATGAAGCAAATGGCATTATATTTTAATTAAAACAGGGTAAAGACTAAAGCTGTAAATAATATCAAAGTCGATACCGATTATTGATCACATAAATTTAGGTAATTATATTTTTTAATCATATATTATATTTTTGATAAGTGGGAAATTCTTTTCATATAAAACAGCTTCGTTCATGACGCCGTACCTTATAAATCTAACAATCTTAAGATATTGTTGGTTAAATTGAATTTCTAGCATCACATTTCGAAATAATATATAATCAATATTTTGATCTTAAGACTCGATAGAAGTATTGTAAATGTTTACCATCACATTATTAATCTTAACATTTGCAAACAGTCATTAATAATAATAAAAAAAAAACATCACAGTCAATGAAGCAAAACTACCTAAAGATGATTTTATTTGGGAATTAAAATAAAGAAAAAGATAGACTTTTGTTAGTTGTTAGAAGGTACTATAGGTCTCAAGTGAATCCCAAAAATGTTTACATGTTCATGACTCAATGATAACAATTTGTTGGCAGTTCTGCTGTAACAAACATGTCATTTTATCCTGAAACCACAATAAATCTGCCTAATTAAAAAGACAACCTGGTGTTAAACGAAGCAATAAACCCAAATCTACCGATGAGTGTCCTATTCTTTGCCAAATATATCTGAAAGGTTTGGAGTTGAAAAGTCTTATTAGGTCAAAGGTGATAATTAATTTAAACAGCTTACTTACATATTAACTATTTTCACCTGACGCTTACTTATCTGTTAGAACCCTTCCGTTTTCGAATTTTTCCATGCAACTTTTAATCGTCATTTAAACTAAAGATAACGGTGTAAAAGATAACGGAAATTTTCAATTATGACCCAAAACATGTCCATTTTATAAGTACGGTTAAGAATATCGACGTATTCCAATGAAAAACAACTGCAACTTATATGACATGATTGCTGTTAATTGCAAAAAACACTTGAGGAGGGAAATATTCGAATTGTCTATTACAGTTTGTTTAAGTGTAAAATTTAAAATAAAATTTAAAGAGCTGACTGCACAAAAGGGGTGAACTAACATTCTATATTCTACTAATTCAAATCATTTACCGGGGATCATATATATCTAATTCTGTAACTATCTTCAGAGCTTACTCTTAATAAAACATCCGATAATATAAATGGGTCAAATCAGATATCATTATATCTCACGAGTGGTTATACTCGAAACGTATTTCTCTCGTTTCTTTTGGACCGTGTCACACAACTGTGAAGTAAATACCACACACAGCTATCATTGTGATCAACTTTTGAGACAAGAATTCCCTCAGAGACATTGTTTTATATCAGATTATCCATGAACTTGGGGTACTTATCAAACAACACATCATTTCTCATCCGATGATTAAGAACTTTGTTTACAAATAATTCAGACATTAGTCTGTTATTTGACACTTTCATTTTTATTCATTGGTTTCGTCATTATCTCTATAGCACTTATCCTCTGAAAATAGGGCAATCTTTAACTATAGCCGAATTCAATGCAATTCTTTAGTATTTAGTCTAAAGATTATAATAATAACTTTATTGATCACCAATCTGTTAACCAAATCTTCTCGGGAGTCAATGGAACATATATAGGCCTACGATATATACAGACAGTTTTAAAGGTATAAAGTAAAATGAAAATAAAGGCAGACAGGCAATATTCTTTCAGAAGTGAAACATATTTATATAAATTTATACAAAGATAGTAGTTTTAAGGCAAACGATAAAATTATGGTATAGACCAATATAGTAAAATGAAAGCTATTTTAATTCTGCCTCTAGTCTATTTCTAACAAATAAAGTGTTGGTGGTGACCTTATAGAAGAGAGAGATAATATGTACCAAAGTAAACTTATGTCAAGAACAACTGTCGTCTTAGAGTCATTTTCAATAGATTGTAAATTCAGTTTTAACAGCGCGATCTCTAATCAACATAGATTTAGCTCTAGTTGAATTTAAAACCATGTCATTATTTTGACACCAATCAACTATGTTATTCAAATCTTCATTCAACGATTGCTCTATGAAATTAATATCAGTATTAATATAATGAATGAAAATTATGAAAATATGATTAAAAAATGAAACGTCATTTATAAAAATTAAGAATAGAATTGTTTATCGATTGTTTGACACAAACGTTATTACGCAAATCGGATTAAAAATGAATTCTGGGAATCGATTTGGGCAAAAATGAGGCAAACCAATATGGCGACAAACATGTTACTTCCGGTACGATTTTTTTTAGTTTAAAAGGTTTGTATTAAGGCTGGTAATATAATGCATATGTTACTTTTGACATAAATCAATTCAACCGGAAGTGACCCCACCGGAAGTACTAACATCGAAACCGGAAGTAATGGAAAGATTTTGAATCTGTGCTTTTATTCCACTTTGCTGGCGGTCTTACACCATGTAAGTTTCAAGTCAATCCGCCAAATAACAACCGAAAATCGAAAATTTTTAACTGCTATCATTTCGCCCTTTGTTACAAGAAATACGATGAAAGAAACCCGATCAAAATCGGTTGATAAACATGCCCTCTAGAGGCGATTTTCTGTTTGTTGCAAACGTCGCTTCATGTTGCTCAGAAAATTTTCGTTTTACATTCATTCCACAATTCTCCACAGGTTAGAAAACATGATGAAATCCGTTTTGCCGTACCCGTTGCCGTTTCCGAGAACTAAGCTCCCGGGATGAAGAAAAAAAAAAACTAGAACTGTTCTAATAACAGTACTGATGCAGGGCGTGTTACGACATTCAGGTACATACGAAGATGGTCTATTGCAGTTACTTTGATGTAAATACTTTTCTGCATTCTTAAATGCAAATATGCATATGTATTTACGGATTGATTAAAAATTGGCATCATTTGTTTAATAGAAAGGGTTACAATCTAATTAATATTACATTTGAAAAGTTTATTGTTTTGTTTTGTTTGTAATATCTTTTATATTTCATGTCAATTTGTCAGAAAAAGGGTATTTAATGCAGACTCTTTTTTTATTGCAGGGCGTTCGGAAGCCGGTTTTCTCGGCAACGGCAATAGGTACGGGAAAACGGACTTCATGGCGTTTTGTAACTCGTGGCTAATCACTGTTTAAATGTAAAACAAAAACTTTCTGAGCAACATTACGCAACTTTGCAACAAACGGAAAATGGACTCTAGAGGGCGTGTTTATCAACCGATTTTGATTTGGTTTTCTGCATCATATTTCTTGTAACAAAGGACAAATGATAGCAGTTGAAAATTTTCGATTTTCGAAAATTCGTTGCATACTTTTTTTGCCGAAATTTTTATCACTTCCGGTTTGGATGTTCCGGTGGTATCACTTCCGGTGGAATTGAGTTATATCAAAAATAACATATGCATTATATTACCAGTCTTAATACAAACTTATTAAACTAAAAAAATCCGCACCGGAAGTAACATGTTGGCCGCCATTTTGGTTTGCCTCATTTTGCAGAAATTGCTATTCAGAGGCCATTTTTCATCTGATTTGCATAACTTTTGTGTCAAACGATATGTTTCAAGTCCGTCTACAATCCTTAGGCAGCACTCTAAAAATGGACCATTTTGAGTCTTTGCAGTGCTATATCTCGGTCCCTAATAGACCTTTTCACGATAAAAGCCGCGCATGCGCATAAATACCCTTGAGTGGCAAGCCGTCTGTTTACATTCGATACAAGATGGCGTCCATCGATAAATTGAGAAAATTGAAACTAACTGATTTGAGAGTTCTTGCAATCGAGAAAGGGATAGATGCCAATGGTAACAAGAAACAGGAGTTGATAGAAGATTTGTTAAACAGCCAGGTTCCAACTTCGGTTTTGACACCCGTACATAACCAGTCAACACCCGTCATCAATCCAACGCCAACCAAGTCTGCCACCAACGTCAACGATAAAGACAACCTGCCTCCCTTTCATCGAGTCAAATATCTGCCGCAACTACCTTACGTAAAAGTTTTGTTTACGATGATTTACGATTTCCTGATAACGAGAGCAACAGAGTCAGGTGGAAGTGCTAATAATTTTAAAGGACTTGACAAGGCAGTCAAACACCATGATGCAGGAGACGTGAAAAACATTTCACATGCAAAGGTACGTAATCGTCCAACTAATATATGACATCAATTGTTTATGGTAGTAGATCTAGATCTTCAAAGCATAATGCTATGTAAATTACTTCTGTTAATATGGTACACAGCTTTTTTGCATGACACCTAATATTTGTGTAGAGTAAAGAGCTCCTTACCTCACACACACACAATTATTGTCTCATAATTACCTAGATCTACACATTGAGTCTAATATAACTTTATCAAATATTAGAGACAAGGAACAGAAACTTACTCTCATCCTTACAGCCCCTACAGTGTTTTACATTTTTAAAATAGGCCTACTAGATATTTGATTTAATCTCAGATTAAACAAGTCCATAACTTACCAAGGTTTGTTGAGAAAAATCAACACAAGAATTTTTTTTTTCAGGTCAATGATACAACAATGTATGTGAGAGCTCTGTGTCAGGCATCCATGAAGAAGATGAACTACCAAGTTTTTATTTGTTTCTCAAAGGAAAATGAAGAGCAACATTCCATAGACTACGCTTATTGTCAGTGTCCAATTGGGTAAGTTTCATAGACACTACATAATACTTATGATGAGATGAACATTATAAATCAAAATATGTGCTAGAGTACCTGAAAATCTGATAGAACAGTGCTGCAGTATGACTGTAAATGTAGCTTCAAGCTTCACAAAACTAGTACCAGAATAACATTTTTCATACCTTATGTGTTCTTTTGTAGGGCAGCACAAGCTTGTAGCCATATCGGAGCTCTGTTGTTTGCTTTGAAAGATCCCACAATCTGTAACAGGTACATCTACCCTTTGTACCTGGAATGTTCCTCGAGGAGAAGCCAAACCCCTTCCTTCAACCGGGGAAATGAAGACAGTAATTTTGACCCAAGGCATAGTTTGGACAGACAGAATGATATGGAAAAGACCTTAACTGCACTACAAGGTCTAAAAGAGATTTTCCCCTGAACAGGTAAATGATAATAATCAAACAAAAATAGAATTAATGTTTGCCACTCCTGTATTCTGCAAAAGAATTAATTTTTTATTCCATTAAAGAACTTATATGTGCAAAGTATATTTGAATTTTTAACAGTAGGCCTACAGAATTATATTAATAAAAATTTACTTCATTTATTTAGGAAATAAGACAATGTATTAAAACATGTGTAACTCAATCAAATTATATTTTTTAAGGTATGTCACATTTGTGGAATATTCCTGATCCAGTGCCAGATATGTGTATGGAGGAAGAAGTTGAGACAAGCATTAATCCACTTTACCAACAAATGATGAAGATGCTTTATACAGAGGGTAACTGTAAGTAAAATACAATATAATATAAATAAAGTGCACACATTATATAAATATAAGAATATAATATATGTTATGAAGTGGAAAACATATAGTTAACAGTTATTTAATTCATATATACAATTCCATTTTACCAATTATAAACTTGAATAAATGAACAAATAAATGGATGTTTCCTCAAGTAAATAAATGGGCTAATTCCATCCAATAATATACATCATTCATTCACCCATTTGTACCTGTGCAATTGAATTAAAGAAACAGGTTAATTGGTAGATGACAAGTTATCGCAAACTAGGTAGTTGTTGGTAGTTGGATTGGTTCAATTGTGTTGTTGTTTTAGGAATTAAATAAAAATTATACATCTCTATTTATACATACAGTAATCAGTTTTCATTATTTGTCTTGAAAATTTCTATATTACAGTACCACCATCCAACATTGACATGGAGCTTGTAAAGTACATAGAAGAATATACCCAAAGTCAGAGGCTTTCTAAAGAGTGGTTTAAGATGCACATTGGTAGAGTAACCAGCTCATTGTTTGGGGATGTAATGTCTTCAGGTCCAAGTCCAACATCTTTGATAAAACAGATAGTTGAGGGGTCAAATCTTGAAAAGTAAGTTTTCATAACATATTCATATTGAGTTTATACCTAAAACATAGTCTATATCTTTACACATACCCTGAATATATGTCCCCAATCTGAATCTGCCATATACACAATTCTGTTTATCAAGTGGTCAATTGCGTTTACACACTAATAATGCTATTGAAACCAATATTTAAATATTGAATATTTAATGGCAAGTCATTCATAACCATTTATCTTCTATTTAGGTACACAAACCTGCCTGCAGCTGTGCAGTGGGGAATTGACAAGGAAGGTCAAGCCAGAGAGCAGTACAAGAAGATTAAGAAAGCCATTCATAAAGTCTTTGAAATCCAACCAACTGGTCTTGACACAAGGCAAGTCCACTGATGAATGTATACTCTTATAGGCCAAGTTTGAGAAATATTTAAAATTTATATTCATTTTAAGAGGTAATATTCCTTTAAAGATGGGTTTGCTTATTTTTTTAGTGTCAAATTAAGCGAACTATTTGATTAATTGGTGTTTCTAATGAATTATCATGTATTCTTAATCATATCATTTTGTTCTTATTGCATATAATTACGAGTTTTAACCAATCATAAATGTCCACGTATGTACAATCTGGATAAGCAAAAAAAGATCTTTCGGTAACTCAATTCCCTGGTAATTCTGTTCTAATTTAGCTTATTATGAATTATGTACAAGACAAACTGGTATTTTCCAACACTTCTACTTTGTATTCATATAAATATTCGCATTTTCACTAAATGAATGCAAATAAAATATATCATTTTTTGCATGAACTATGAAAGAAAAACAGTTTATTGTCTTCTACAAGGGGTACATCAAAATTTGTAAGCCAGCAACAAACTTGAAACACTTTACTAGCAATGGGTGACATAGACAAAGGTAAAACTCCATCAAAAATATGAAAGTTTTTAACCCGCCCAATGCTGCGCTCAACATGTATTCTCAGTTGAGCAATTTCTTGAGTCAGATGAACATCCTCTACTGAAAATTGATGACTTTGTCCTCTAAAAGGTGGTATGTTCAAAGAACATCCTTTCTTACTTAATAGGTCAGTGATAGTAAAACCCTTGTCTGCCATTACAGAATCCCCTGTATCTAACATGTCTAAAAGACCAGACTCTTCAGTTATCTGTCGATCTGACACACGTCCTCCCCACCCTTCAGAAACAAAAGAAATTACACCTGATGGTGTTATACCGACTAAAAATTTCATCGTATTATGGTGCTTATAATTTGAAAAAGTCGACGTTTGTGATGTGAGACTTGAAGGTCTTTGTATAAAAATTTCTGTACAATCAATGATAATACGTGTATTGGGATACTTAATGCGAAATTGACTGGGCATTGTTCTTTGGACAATATCTCTACTTGGAAATGGGTTTAAAAAATGTAATTCTTCGTGTAAAAGGCAAATCCATGTATAATAATATTTAGAAAAATATCTGAAATATCTTGAACAAAAAGACCTAAACGATTTCGCATTAAAACAGCTAAAAATTGATCAATG
>NW_008710370.1:2215218-2221417 GCF_000327385.1 Lottia gigantea
CCTCCATACAGTAGGATGAATACTGAGTAGGATGATACCTGTTGTTNTATCTCGTACTGTTGTCTAACTAATTTCTCTGCATGTAAGGTTTCCTAAAAATTTTATTAAAATTCATAGAAAATATATGCGAAGCAGGTCAATATGCACAATATGGAAATATTCGGATTTAATTACAGATTGACTATCAGGTAAGATATCAGAAACATATCAAAATTGTAAATGGGCAGGTTGCTGTGGTTTGTGGAAATGATAGTTGCCATATAATGCATATTTGATATTTCCAGGGGTTGAAACCCCCCTAATAGTACTAGATCTACATTTAAATTATAAATAGACATCAATCAATAGGCTACATGTAGTAGGCTAGGGCCTACAAGCCATTAATCATAATTGTAAATGATGATGATTTTTAACAGATTCAGAGATTGTCTTGATTATTTTCACTCTTTTTTTCCTTCAAAATACAAAAAGAAACTAACCTGCGACTTTTCACGAACTAGATGTCTAGATTCTCTCGCAACCTACGACACGTTCTTCTCCGTCTCTTTGTAAGCAAAAATGGTAGGAGAATAATTACCATCGGTAGGTTCATAACCATGCCAGCCATCAAGAAAATGTTCCGAGCAAATCCAAGTATTATTGTTCGGTAGCCAGTCCTTTCTATTCACGGCTTTTGATCCAAGTATTGCGCTGTCTTTTATTCTTCGGAAAACGGAAAAAAACTTATGCCTCTGGACTTAGCTTCAACATTAAACCTGTTATGACACTTGTAAACACAGCAGGTTTTCACCATTTTGACGTGCGTTTGTTTACATCCGTGTTGCTAGCCACTCATAGGTGTTTGTGCGCATGCGCGAGCAGGGGGCGCTACGTTATCGTGAAAAGGCCTATAGAGATATGGCGATAATTCTTTCGATTTTGTAATGTAGGGATTCCGAGGTTTCCAGTGATATAAAACATGCATGCGTTACATGCAAATTCAAAACCCCATTCACTTAACATGGGACTAATATTAGATAAATCGGCTAATTAGATTAACCTGGCTGTCAACCCCAATATAAATCAAAGTTTAAGTAGCTTTAAAGACACCTTCCCTATCATATTTCTTTAAAATGTTTTGTGTCCATTTAAGCTATATAAATAGGTTCTAGGATGGATTGAACCTTGTTATACTGTAAGTAAAGCTTACAGAAGCACATTAAAGGCATACCCCCACATAATTTCCCAACTTTCTTATTTTTTATCCAAATTTCACCAAACTTGGTATGTATGTGTATAATCCAATTCTAAATTTGATGGATATGTCGAATTTGCGTATTGCGCATGCGCATTACTAACTTTCTTATTTCTTATCCGAATTTCATCAAACTTGGTATGCATGTGTATAATCGAAATCTAAATTTGATGGATATATCGAATTTGCGTAGTGCGCATGCGCATTGCCAACTTTCTTATTTATTAACCGATTTTCATCAAACTTGGAATGTATGTGTATAACCCAATTCCAAATTTGATGGAAATATTAATTTTTGTTGTGCGCATGCGCATTTCTAACTTTCTTATTTCTTGTCCGAATTTCATCAAAATTGGTACGTATGACGTGTGTATAATCCAATTCTAAATTTGATGGAAATATTGAATTTTTGTTGTGCGCATGCGCATTACCAACTTTCTTATTTCTTATCCGAATTTCACCAAACTTAGTATGTATGTGTACAATCCAATGCTAAATTTGATGGAAATATTGAATTTTTGTTGTGCGCATGCGCATTACAAACTTTCTTACTTCTTATCCGAATTTAATCAAACTTGCTATGTGTGTGTATAAACCAATTATAAATTCAATGGAAATAACCAATTTTTGTTGTGTGCATGCGCATTACCAATTTTCTTATTTCTTATCCGGATTTCATGAAACTTGGTCTTATTATTAATTGACAAACATTCTTTTATTCCTAGTCAATATACTTTAAACCCCAGGCACTTTTGCATGTTTGCATTTAGAGATGCAGAAAAGTATTTACATCAATGTAATTGCAATAGACTATATTCGTATGTACCTGAATGTCGTAACCCGCCCTGCATCAGTACTGTTATTAGAACAGTTCTAGTTTTAATTTTTTTTGCAGGGCGTTCGTTCATTGTTTTCTAACTGTTTAATTTTTTTTTTCTTCATCCCGGGAGCTTAGTTCTCGGAAACGGCAACGGGTACGGCAAAACTGATTTCACCATGTGTGGAGAATTGTGGAATGAATGTAAAACGAAAATTTTCTGAGCAACATTACGCGACGTTTGCAACAAACAGAAAATCGCCTCTAGAGGGCATGTTTATCAACCGATTTTGATCGGGTTTCGTGTATTTCTTGTAAAATTCGTTGCATACTTCTTTTGCCGAAATTAATCGAAAAATACTATTTCGGTTGTTATTTGTCGGATTGACTTGAAACTTACATGGTGTAGACCGCCAGCAAAGTGGAATAAAAGCACACATTCAAAATTTGTTCATTACTTCCGGTTTCGATGTTAGTACTTCCGGTGGCGTCACTTCCGGTGGAATTGATTTATGTCAAAAGTAACATATGCATTATATTACCAGCCTTAATACAAACCTTTTAAACTAATAAAAATCGTACCGGAAGTAACATGTTTGTCGCAATATCGGTTTGCCTCATTTTTGTCCAAATCGATTCCCAGAATTCATTTTTAATCCGATATGCGTAACGTTTGTGTCAAACGATACGTTTAATGTTTGTCTACAAATGATAGGAAGCATAATTTTGATTTTCGGTTTTGCCTTTTTTGTACGACCGGATTGTTTTTTTCAAAGTTTGAAGGCGTATATCTCATGACCTTGACCTTTGATGACCTCCATATTTACTGTGATGTCTATCTGCTGACCTTTTGACCTTTGGGGTCAGATACCTATTTCCGATTTTAAAGGGGTCTAAATTATGGACCATTTTGAGCCTTTAAAGTGCTCTATCTCGGTCCCTAATAGAGATATGGCAATAATTCTTTCGATTTTGTAATGTAGAGATTCCCAGCTTTCCATAGATATATAACATGCATACTTTACATGCAAATTCAAAACTCCATTCACTTAACATGGGGTTATTATTAGATAAATCGGCTAATTAGATTAACCTGGCTGTCAACCCCAACAGAAATCAAATTTTAAGTTGTTTTAAAGATACCCTCCCTTTTATATTTCTTAAAAATGATAATTAAAATTAAGCTTTTAGGTGGATTGAATCATGTCATATTTTAGTTTAAGCTCACGGCAGCATATTGAAGGTATACCTCCACTTAATTTACCAACTTTCTTATTTCTTATCCGATTTTCATCAAACTTGGTATGCATGTGTATAATCAAATTCTAAATTTGATGGAATTATCGAATTTGCGTAGTGCGCATGCGCATTGCAAACTTTCTTACGTATTATCCGATTTTCATCAAACTTGGTATGTATGTGTATAATCAAGTTCTAAATTTAATGGAATTATCGAATTTGAGTAGTGCGCATGCGCATTGCCAACCTTCTTATTTCTTTTCCGATTTTCATAAAACTTGGTATGTATGTGAATAATTCAATTCTAAATTTGATGGAAATTTTTAATTTTTGTTGTGCGCATGCGCATTACCGACTTTCTTATTTTTTATCCGAATTTCACCAAACTGAATATGTATGTGTTTAATTCAATTCTAAATTTGATGGAAATATTGAATTTTTGTTGAGCGCATGCACATTACCAACTTTCTTATTTCTTATCCGGATTTCATCAAACTTAGTCTTTATTAATTGACAAATATTCTTTTATTCCTAGTAAATATACTTTAAACTCCAGGCACTTTTGGATATTTGCATTTAGAGATGCAGAAAGGTATTTACATTAAATAATTGCAATAGACCATCTTCGTATGTACCTGAATGTCGTAACCCGCCCTGCATCAGTACTGTTATTAGAACAGTTCTAGTTTAACTATGTTATCATTTATTCTTTGAATCATTTAAAACATTTAAATTAGCGCCATTTCACAGCGATATTAGGTTGTTATGTTTTTTATTGTCATTATTAATGTATTGATTATGTTGTTTTGGTATTTTATGAATATGTTTCTAAAGTACTCTAAAAAATTTTTGTCAATATCAATTCTCGATTGTTAGTGTAATTAGTAGCAATTAGTATATACTAATTTAATAATGTTAATTTGGGTATTGATTAATAGATCAATGTGTTATTTATCACTGTATACTATATTATATGCGTGATGGTAATACTTAAGTTGGTACAGTAAATGATTCTGTATTTTAGGATTTCTTAGTACAGTTAGTGCAGTTAGCAATATAGTTAACTAGTTTCAATTTTATATCAAAGTATAGTTAATCCTTGTGAATTAGTTGATAGCTAGCACATTACACGCTTATGAGTTTTTAATGTTCAAAGTCTAAGTTCTTTTAACATATTAATATTATCAAGAGTTGCGATCAAATCATCTGTTATTCTCATTTTGTGCTAGCATATGTAAATCAGATATGGTACTTCAATTTCAAATATTGAATCGTGTACATTTTGTGTTTATTTCTTCTCCACCAAGGTGATTTAATTGCCATTAATCAAAATGTTTTATGATTTTTTATACTGCGGCTGAACTTTTTTACATCTAGTTCTGTGTTTGACGTGGATTAACTTTTTGTTAATATTTCTTTACGTAAAACGTTTAAAAAGATCAGTTTATACAGATTCTTGATGTTCAGCATTATCATAAAATAATTTTATTTTTATGGCTATTTTTAACTATTTTTAATAGAGTTAAATCTTTCGAAAAGATTTTCATAAAAATCTCATTACAATGTAGTCATGTCCAGATTCTTGTAATCCAGCTAGTAGCCTTTTTAGTTGCGGTATAAACAATTCCAATCTGTACATAGGTGGTCTGTAAATGGTTGTAACAGAAATGTTTTTATCTGGAATATTCAAAGCTACATATTCAATATTGATCAGTCCTAATTTTATTATGTGACATATGTTTTTCCTGTGGTAAACTGCCACACCACCATGTTCATTTTCTTTGATATATCTAAATTGTTCATTATCATCATAGCTGGCATTCCGTGGCAGATTATGAAAGGTAAAATCATCTTATCTTATTTTGGAAGGCTTTCTTACATTATTCAACCAGGTTTCTGTCAAACAAATAATATCTGCTGTGAGAATTCTTTTGTCATTCTTTAAATCTTCAAAATGAGTTGTTAATCCTTGTACATTAAATAGTATGATAGTATGCTCAGTATGGAGTGGTTGTTCATCTGGTTGTAGAAATTTTGCCATTTCGTCCATAGCTTTTTCTATTCTTTCATCGCAGTAAATAGTTTTTTCGTCAAAATCTTGGATTGTTAGTCCGTTTAATGTCTTGACTCGGCTTAAAGCAACATAAGCTTGACCATCTTGAAATATTTTATTTAAAGAAATAACAGCTCTGTCTAGACTCAGACCTTGTACTTTATGTATTGTTACGGCATATGCTAGTCGTAAAGGAAATTGTCTTCTAATATCACCTTTATAATTAATGTGTGCACTTTCATGCCTTTCAATTGGAATGCTTCCTTTTGGTATATATGGTGGTAGGTGTGTTTGATTTTTCTGTTCAACTTTAGCATGATCAAATTTAACATAGATTTTAATTGGATGCTTATGATCATCATGTTCAATGTATGTTACATTTATCAATCCAATCAGCTAGTACATTACACGCTTATGAGTTTTTAATGTTCAAAGTCTAAGTTCTTTTAACATATTAATATTATCAAGATCAAATCATCTGTTATTCTCATCTAGTGCATTCTGTAAATCAGATATGGTACTTCAATTTCAAATATTGAATCATGTACATTTTGTGTTTATTTCTTCTACAACAAAGTGATTTAATTGCCATTAATCAAAATGTTTTGGATTTTATTATTCATCTGGATTTTTTATACTGCGGCTGAACTTTCTGGGAGGGATGGTGTTGGCTCTTTTACATCTGGTTCTGTGTTTGACGTGGATTAACTTTTTGTTAATATTTCTTTACGTAAAAAGTTTAAAAAGATCAGTTTATACAGTTTCTTGATGTTCAGCATTATCGTAAAATAATTTTTATGGCCTCGTGGTAGCTATAATAAGTCGGCACAATAGTGATTCGAATCCGTTGTAAGTC
>NW_008710370.1:2221467-2231710 GCF_000327385.1 Lottia gigantea
TTATGTTCAAGTCTAAGTTCTTTTAACATATTAATATTATCAAGAGTTGCGATCAAATCATCTGTTATTCTCATTTTGTGCTAGCATATGTAAATCAGATATGGTACTTCAATTTCAAATATTGAATCGTGTACATTTTGTGTTTATTTCTTCTCCACCAAGGTGATTTAATTGCCATTAATCAAAATGTTTTATGATTTTTTATACTGCGGCTGAACTTTTTTACATCTAGTTCTGTGTTTGACGTGGATTAACTTTTTGTTAATATTTCTTTACGTAAAACGTTTAAAAAGATCAGTTTATACAGATTCTTGATGTTCAGCATTATCATAAAATAATTTTATTTTTATGGCTATTTTTAACTATTTTTAATAGAGTTAAATCTTTCGAAAAGATTTTCATAAAAATCTCATTACAATGTAGTCATGTCCAGATTCTTGTAATCCAGCTAGTAGCCTTTTTAGTTGCGGTATAAACAATTCCAATCTGTACATAGGTGGTCTGTAAATGGTTGTAACAGAAATGTTTTTATCTGGAATATTCAAAGCTACATATTCAATATTGATCAGTCCTAATTTTATTATGTGACATATGTTTTTCCTGTGGTAAACTGCCACACCACCATGTTCATTTTCTTTGATATATCTAAATTGTTCATTATCATCATAGCTGGCATTCCGTGGCAGATTATGAAAGGTAAAATCATCTTATCTTATTTTGGAAGGCTTTCTTACATTATTCAACCAGGTTTCTGTCAAACAAATAATATCTGCTGTGAGAATTCTTTTGTCATTCTTTAAATCTTCAAAATGAGTCGTTAATCCTTGTACATTAAATAGTATGATAGTATGCTCAGTATGGAGTGGTTGTAGAAATTTTGGCATTTCGTCCATAGCTTTTTCTATTCTTTCATCGCAGTAAATAGTTTTTTCGTCAAAACCTTTGATTTTAGTCCGTTTAATGTCTTGACTCGGCATAAAGCAACATAAGCTTGACCAGCTTGAAATATTTTATTTAAAGAAATAACAGCTCTGTCTAGACTCAGACCTTGTACTTTATGTATTGTTACGGCATATGCTAGTCGTAAAGGAAATTGTCTTCTAATATCACCTTTAATGTGTGCACTTTCATGCCTTTCGATTGGAATGCTTCCTTTTGGTATATATGGTGGTAGGTGTGTTTGATTTTTCTGTTCAACTTTAGCATGATCAAATTTAACATAGATTTTAATTGGTTGATTATGATCATCATGTTCAATGTATGTTACTTGTCCAACACTTCCATTTATCAATCCAATTGATACGTCTAAATTGACAACTAACATAACGCTTGAGCCAGTGCCGACTTGTAATAATTCTATTAACGGTGTGTCAGTAGCTTTTACACAATGTTCTTTTAGTTGCATTCTTCCACTTCTAGCATCTTTTGTATAGTCTAAAGCAAAGATTGATATTGCATTAGGACATTTTATTGTATTTATTTTGCAGTTATATGCGTTTACTTGATCATTAGTTGAGAAAATATGTAAGCAATCATCTTCTGTACCCGTAACTCTACTTTGCAAGATATCAATGTCAGATTGAAACATCTTTTCTCCTTTTTTTCTTTTTCTTATTCTATTCAAAGTCTGGGCGAAATCAAGATCATCCCTCTGTCTCATTATTTCGGTTAATTCTACAATTTTGAAATTTCCATTCCATATATCTATAACACTATCATGGCATAAACTTTTAGCTTTTACTGGTTATAATTGCCACATATCTCCGAAACAAATAATACATATATTACCAAATAAATCATTACTGTCGGTTCCTTTTATTTGACACAATCTTCCATGAATATAACAGATCAACCATATGATCAACCATTGAAATTTCATCTATAATCAGAATTTGTAAATGACGATATTTGCATCTTAGAGTGTTAACTGTTTCGTTTCCTAACGGTTGGTATGGTGGAAAACTGAATCCTTTGCGTATGGAGAATGAGCTATGTATTGTAGATGCTGAGATATTAAATGCACTTACTCCTGTTGGTGCTGTTAGCAAAATTGTTACGTCATTTAATTCGTCAACCATTTTTTCCAAAATCCGCGAAGCGTGTTACGACATTCGGGTACAATCGAAGTTGGTCTATTGCAATTACATGGATGTAAGTACTTTTCTGCATCTCTAAATGCAAATATCCAAAAGTGCCTGGAGTTGACGAACTTTCTGATAGAAATTGGGGGGAATGGTACTTTAACGGACATGTCAAACTCAGGAATTTTATCTATACTGATATCTCATTAACCAACTTAAATTTGATACCACAATGTTAAACGAATGTAATTATTAAATATGCATGTTACATAGACATGTTGTATATCACTGGAAAGTTCAGAATCTCAGCATTATGAATTCGAAAGAATTATTGCTATATCACTATTAGGCTACGAGATACAGCACTGCAAAGGTTCAAAATGGACCATTTTTTAACCCCTATAAAATCGAAAATGGTTGTCTGACCCCAAAGGTCAAAAGGTCATCAGATATTCAAGGTCACAATTTATAATCATAGTAAATATGAAGGTCACCAAAGGTCAAGGTCATCAGATATACGCCTTCAAACTTTGAAAAAAAATATCCGGTCGTACAAAAAAGGCAAAACCGAAAATCAAAATTCTGTCCTCAACGAGTTTTAGATAAACGTTAATTCTATCATTTAACACCAAAATTGTTCAAATCGGATAATAAATAGCTCCAAAATAGCAAGTTTTGCATATTGAGGCAAACCAATATGGCGACCTATATGTTACTTCCGGTGCGATTTTTTTTAAGTTGTAACACTTTGTATTAGTGACACTAAGCTTAAGCATATGTCATTTCTGACATAACTCAATTTCACCGGAAGTGATGCCACCGGAAGTACTAATGACGAAACCGGAAGTGATGAACATTTTTTGACTATGCAGAATTATTTGCCCATACCGACGGTCTACGTCATAAAAATTTCAAATCGATCCGTCAAAAAGCAACCGAAATAGCATTTTTCGATTAATTTCGACAAAAAAAAGTATCGAACGAAATTTGGAAAATCGAATATTTTCAACTGCTATCATATGTCCTTTATACTAAGAATTATAATAAAGGAAACCCGAGAAAAATCGAACGATAAATACGCCCTCTACAGTCAATTTTCGTTTTTTGCAATCTCACTTCCGGTTGCGCACAACATTTTCGTTTTACATAATACGTGAATAGCCACGAGTTAGAAAACGTCACGAAGTCCGTTTTGTCGTATCTATTTCTAGTTCCGAGAAATAAGATCCCTAGATGACGAAAAAAAAAATAATCGTTACGAAAACAAAGCAGGGCGTTCGCTTACGAACGCCCTGCAATAAACAGTTAGAAAACAATGCAGGGCGTTCGTTTTACGTTCGAAGAACGCACTGCAACTAGATCCACAGGCTTCGCGAGGTTCTGATGCAGTGCGTAACAGTTTTGATTTTACGCTTAAAACTGTGCCGCAAAGTATCGTAACAGTAACATAATTTCCTATTATAATTAACTGGATATAGATCGCCCAAACGCAAATCATATACGACAGATCGCTTCAACTCACATTGCATTCAATAACAGTTGAAGGAGCAAACTACCTTTATCGTTTAGACCACAAAAAAAACTTACAAGAGGAAAACCAACTTTTCAAGATAAAATTCATCAATTTCAAATGGCGATAAAATCGGAAGTAAACACCGTACAATAAACGTTAATATACCATTGGAAAGATCTCGTCGAGAGCTATCAAAATTGTTCTGGTCATATGATCACCAAATGTCAAGGTCACGATATACGACCCTTTAAAGTATTCATATTTTTCAACCGGAAATAAATAAAAAGCAAAATCAAAATTCAAAAATCGGTTCTCAAATATTATTTAGCAATCGATAATAGATACCATAGATATCAAATTTACACAAATTGGATTATACCCTGAGGCCCCATTTCGATTTATTGAAAATTACGCACAGTTACTATAGAAGAAAGTACAAAATTTTCAAATATTAAAAAGCGCAATTTTGATTGAAATATCTAGTGTTATATATCATTACAAAGGGCAGATGAACACTAGTAAAATTCAATAAGAATTTTTGGTGTATGTAAATTAGGTCACGTGTCAGAGCTCTTTGAAGATAAAAATCGTAATTTTCAATCTGCTATAAAACCGGAAGTAAACATTGCACAGCACAAAAGAGTATATCACTGGATAGATATCATCAAGAGCAACAAATTTTGTTCAGGCCACAAGGTAACCAAAGGTCAAGGTCACGAAATAGGAGCCTTTGAAATTTTGGACATGGCCGAAAAATTTTAACCGGAAATAAAAGAAAAGCAAAATCGAAATTCAAAAATCGGCTTCCAAATTTCTTTTCGCAATCGATTGTGATATCCAGATATACCAAAATTATGAAAAGCGCTCTATACCCTGAGGCCCCATTTTGTATTTTACAGAAGTATGACATATCAATATGGCGACCACTCTGTTACATCCGGGTCGGATTTTTTTTATTTAAAGTTTTTTGTATGGTTATTTGTAACATATTGCAAAAAGAATTTTTGAAATATCTTCAAAATTCCGGAAGTTGAATTTTATATTTTAGAAGCGAATAGCGTCAAAACCGGAAGTGATATCAAAATTTTGAAAATTTGTTTATGTTTGCAATAAAAGTCTCTATCTCTATGTAAGTTTTCAGATTGATCAAAATAGAATTGTAGAAGTTAGAAAAAAGGTTAAAAAAACTCTAAAATTGGAGCTAAAAAAGTTGATAAATGGAAAAAATCGAAAAAGAGCCATTGGCCACTGCTCATTTCCGGTTGAGCAAAATGGTGCCAATTTACATTTAACAAATAAAGGACCACTATTTTGACTAGCAAACAGTAACAGACAGCCTGTAGCATGTTCCCTTCTTAGAAAACAAGCGAGGGTGAAATTCGAAAAAAAAAAAAAAAAAAAAATAGTCATTTGCAAAACAAAGCAGTGCGTTCCAAGAACGCACTCCAAAAAAAACTAGATCCACAGGCTTCGCGAGGTTCTGATGCAGTGCGTAACAGTTTTGATTTTACGTTTAAAACTGTGCCGCAAAGTATCGTAGCAGTAACATAATTTCCTATCATAATTAAATGGATATAGATCGCCCAAACGCAAAGCATTCGACAGATCGCTTCAACTCACATTGCAATCAACAACAGTTGAAGGGAGCAAACTACCTTTATCGTTTAGACCACAAAAAAAACTTACAAGCGGAAAACCGACTTTTTCAAGATAAAATTCATCAATTTCAAATGACGATAAAACCGGAAGTAAACACCATACAATAAACGTTAAAATACCATTGGAAAGATCTCGTCGAGAGCTATCAAAATTGTTCTGGTCACACGATCACCAAAGGTCAAGGTCACGATATACGACCCTTTAAAGTATTCATATTTTTCAACCGGAAATAAATAAAAAGCAAAATTAAAATTCAAAAATCGGTTTTCAAATATTATTTAGCAATCGATAGTAGATACCATAGATATCAAATTTACACAAATTGGATTACACCCTGAGGCCCCATTTCGATTTATAGAAAATTACGCACAGTTACTATAGAAGAAAGTACAAAATTTTCAAATATTAAAAAGCGCAATTTTGATTCAAATATCTAGTGTTATATATCATTACAAAGGGCAGATGAACACTAGTAAGATTCAATAAGAATTTTTGGTGTATGTAAATTAGGTCACGTGTCAGAGCTCTTTGAAGCTAAAAATCGTAAATTTCAGTCGGCTATAAAACCGACAGTAAACATTGCACAGCACAAATGAGTATATCACCGGATAGATATCATCAAGGGCAACAAATTTTGTTCAGGCCACAAGGTCACCAAAGGTCAAGGTCACAAAATAGGACGTTTTGAAATTTTGGACATTACCGAAAAACTTTAACCGCAAATGAAAGAAAAGCAAATTCGAAATTCTAAATTCGGCTTTCAAATTTCTTTTCGCAATCGATTGTAATATCCAGAAAAATCAAAATTATGAAAAGCGCTTTATACCCTGAGGCCCCATTTTGAATTTTACAAAAGTTTAACATATCGATATGGCGGCTACTCTGTTACGTCCGGTTCGGATTTTATGATTTGAAGTTTTTTGTATGGCCATTTGTAACATATTGCAAAAAGAATTTTTGAAATATCTTCAAAATTCCGGAAGTTGAATTTTATATTTTACAAGCTAATAGCGTCAAAACCGGAAGTGATATCGAAATTTCGAAAATTAGTTTTTGTTCGCAATAAAAGTCTCTATCTCTATGTAAGTTTTCAGATTGATCAAAATAGAATTGTAGAAGTTTGAAAAAAGGTTAAAAAACTCTAAACTTGGAGCTAAAAAAGTCAGCGACAAAAGTCAAAATTGTCGATTTTTTCAATTGCTATCTTGTAGTCATTAGCGCGAAGTAATAAACAGTAAAGTTTGAGCAATATCAGATCAGTATTAAAGCTGATAAATGGAAAAAATCGAAAAAGAGCCATTGGCCACCGCTCATTTCCGGTTGCTCAAAATGGTGCCAATTTACATTTAACAAATAATGGACCACTATTTTGACTAGCAAACAGTAACAGACAGTCTGTGGTATGTTGCCTTCTTAGAAAACAAGCAAATATCCAAAGGTGCCTGGAGTTTAAAGTATATTTACTAGGAATAAAAGAATATTTGTCAATTAATAAAGATTAAGTTTGATGAAATCCGGATAAAAAATAAGAAAGTTGGTAATGCGCATGCGCACGACAAACATTCAATATTTCCATCAAATTTAGAATTGGATTATACACATACATACCAAGTTTTGTGAAAATCGGATAATAAATAAGAAAGTTGGTAATGCGCATGCGCACAACAGAAATTCAATATTTCCATCAAATTTAGAATTGGATTATACACATACATACCAAGTTTGGTGAAATCCGGATAATAAATAAGAAAGTTGGTAATGCGCATGCGTACTACGCAAATTCGATAATTCCATCAAATTCAGAATTAGATTCTACACAAACATACCAAGTTTGATGAAAATCGGATAATAAATAAGAAAGTTGGCAATGCGCATGCGCAGTACGCAAAGTCGATATATCCATCAATTTTGAATTGGAATATACACATACATACCAAGTTTGAAGAAATTCGGATAAGAAATAAGAAAGTTGGTAATGCGCATGCGCACTACGCAAAATCGACTATTCCATCAAATTTAGAATTTGATTATACCCATACATTCCAAGTTTGATGAAAATCGGATAATATATAAGAAAGTTGGTAAATTAAGTGGGGGTATCCCTTTAATGTGCTTCTGTAAGCTCAACTTACCTTATAACAGCGTTCAATATACCCTAGAGCTTATTTATATACACCATAACTGCACATAATACATAGTGAGCAAATATATAAGGGAAGGTTTCTTTAAAATGAACCTAGACTTTTTGATTTTAATTAGTTCTAACAAGTGTCGACAGGTTGTTTACAGGGATTGTACAATAATAGCCCCATGTTAAGTGAATGGGGCTTTGAATTTGCATGTAAGGTATTCATGTTATATATCACTGGAAAGCTCTCGATGCGTAGATTACGTTTCTGTAAAAATTATGGTTATAACATTAATAGAATGGTTGCTAGAACACTTTCAAATAAAATTTCGCTATTTTCAAACGCCCATAACTTCGGAAGTTATAGTCGGAAACAAAAAATGAAAATACCATCGGATAGGTACTGTCGAGGACATTAAGCCATATAAAACTCAAGGTCATAAGACTTCAAGGTCACGAGATAAAAAGCCTTAAATATTGAACAAATTTGAAAATTTTCATTAAAGAATGAAAAGAAAGCAAAATCAAAATTCAAAATTCGACTCACAAGGAATTGTTGTCAAAAGTCTAAGGTTTCTATTGACACCAAAAATATGCAAATCGGATAACAAATGAGGGAGAAATATCGAATTTAAGAAATGTTACGCTAATCAAAATGGCGGCTGGATTGACGCTTCCGGTCAAATTTTTTTTCGCTCATTTTAATTTGAATAACATTCCTAATGATATGCATATATGATTTTAGGCGTAGCTGTGAAAAGTAAAAAGTTGCAAAACTGACTTTGAAGGCAATTTTTGCAAAAACTGGATATGATGCAAAACTTCTGAAAACACATTTGAGTTTATCAACATGACAATATTTTGCCATATAAATTTCAGATCGATTGACTTCATAGCAAACGTTTTAGTACAGTGCTAGAGAGGCTTTGCTATTATAACTTGCAAACAATATAGCAAATTTGCATAATTTAGAGTGCCACAGTATGACGTTACGTTTATGCAATACAATGCAGAAAATCCAGTGAAAATCGAGCCGTAAATAAGCATACCAGTGCTTTCCGTAGTTAGTCATGGTGGCCCACCAATTCGCATGTCCGGTTTTTCAAAATTGTGCAGTTTTACATTTAAAATCTAATGACCGCGGAGTATAGATACGACATAGTTAAAAAATATCCATACCATGTACAGTTTCGTCTGTGAGCTCTGTCAAGAATTCGAAAAAAAAAAAAAAAAAAAAAAAAGAATATTTTTTCAATTAACGAAAACAAAGCAGGGCGTTCGGTAACGAACGTAAGTGCAACGGCGCTGAAGCAGTGCGTTGCATCCTGGTAGAATGATGCATAGTATATTTCATAATACCTATGAGAAAGGTTTCATGAAAGCAGGGCAATTTCACAGATTTTCCTTCTAATGTTGTATTGTAAATTACAAGAATATATACCCCTTATGTTTCTTTTAAAACTTTTCACTGGTCAACGATACAATTCTAACACATTTTTAAATTTCTTTTTTAAAAAAAATTGAAAATTGCTTTCGTAGAATTGATTTTTTTTGTGTGGAATTGGATTAGTCTCTTCAATATTCAGAAATTTTGAAATATAGGAATCCATGTTTCAACCATTTAAGAAAATTCCTGGCACTCGGTTTGTGTTATTGTCCTATTTGCAATATTTAAATGGCTATAAAAATAAATCAATAAAATCAAAGACACCATGTGATAGATGTTGTCAAGGGCTATGACTTTTGTTCAGGCGACATAGCAACCACATGTCAAGGTCACGAGATATGAGCCTTACAAGTTTTGAAAATTGCTGTTTTTGGATGCCTATAAAACCGGAAAGAGGTGTCGGACATCATAGTTCAAAACATGAATTGACATTATAGATCAATGCCTTTTGACCTTGAAAAGGTCAAGGTCATCAAAGATGAAGGTCAAAAATGAAAATTTAGTCAATTTTAAAACCTATTCCTTTTTTAAAAGTAAAAAGCCCAAACAGGTTTATCTTTCTGCGATATTGGCCAAACTAGTAACCTATTTTCCTGCAAAATATTATTAGTAAAAAAAAGTATACTTTGCAAGTTATGATAAATTACAAATATATAATATATATGTAAATCGAACCCGGATGTGTCACGCCCACCCCCAAAATTTTGCTATGTCTGCTATCTTGTGTATAATGTTAAATGATGTTCAAAATTTCCAGCATCTACAATTATTAGATCATGAGATATTCATTGTTATACGTTAAAAGTTTGAGTTTATACGGCAAAAACCAAATTACGCACAGTTACTATAGACGTTAGTGTAAAATTTTAAAATTCTAAAAATAATTTTTCAAATATCTGCAAAATTCCGGAAGTTGAAATTTCAACTTTACGAGCGAATAACTCCAAAACCGGAAGTGATATCGAAACTGTAAAAATTAATCTTAGTTTGCAATCAAAATATCTAAATAGCTGTAAGATTTCATATCGATCGAAATAAAATTGTAGAAGTTACAAAAAAAGTGAAAAACATCAAAAATTGAAATTAAAAAAGTCAGCGACAAAAGTTTAAATTTTAGAATTTTTTAATTGCTAAATTATAGCCGTTAGCGCGAACTTATTAACAAACAAAAATTGATCAAAATCCGATCAAAATTGGAGCCGAAAATTAGCAAAAACTTAAAAAATGGATTTTGTGCTACGTCATTTCCGGTTGGAAAGAAATGCATGAAAACAAATTCATCAGATTTAGTCCCGCGGCATTAACGGGAGAAATGTTAACAGTATTTATGTGGCATGTATAGTTTTGGCTGGGCGCTCTGACCAGAATTCGAAAAAAAAAAAAAAAAAAAAAAAAAAACCTTTTGCAAAAATTTG
>NW_008710370.1:2231760-2262070 GCF_000327385.1 Lottia gigantea
AAACATTGGCAAAACATTGACTCAATTCAAAACAAAGTTCGATAAAGTCAACTCACATGGCATTCAACAACAGTTGAAGGAAGCAAACTACCTTTATCGTTTAGACCACAAAAAAACTTACAAGAGGAAAACCGACTTTTTCAAGATAAAATTCATCAATTTCAAATAGCGATAAAATCGGAAGTTAACACCGTACAATAAACGTTAATATACCATTGGAAAGATCTCGTCGAGAGCTATCAAAATTGTTCTGGTCACATGATCACCAAAGGTCAAGGTCACGATATACGACCCTTTAAAGTATTCATATTTTTCAACCGGAAATAAATAAAAAGCAAAATCAAAATTCAAAAATCGGTTCTCAAATATTATTTAGCAATCGATAATAGATACCATAGATATCAAATTACCACAAATTGGATTATACCCTGAGGCCCCATTTCGATTTATAGAAAATTACGCACAGTTACTATAGGAGAAAGTACAAAATTTTCAAATATTAAAAAGCGCAATTTTGATTGAAATATCTAGTGTTATATATCATTACAAAGGGCAGATGAACACTAGTAAGATTCAATAAGAATTTTTGGTGTATGTAAATCAGGTCACGTGTCAGATCTCTTTGAAGATAAAAATCGTAATTTTCAATCGGCTATAAAACCGGAAGGTAACAGTGCAAAGCACAAATGAGTATATCACTGGATAGATATCATCAAGAGCAACAAATTTTGTTTAAGCCACAAGGTCACCAAAGGTCAATGTCACGAAATAGGACCATTTGAAATTTTTGACATGAACGAAAAATTAAAAAAAAAAAATCAAAATTATGAAAAGCGCTTTATACCCTGAGGCCCCATTTTGAATTTTACAAAAGTTTAACATATCGATATGGCGGCTACTCTGTTACATAAGGGTCGGATTTTATGATTTGAAGTTTTTTGTATGGCCATTTGTAACATATTGCAAAAAGAATTTTTGAAATATCTTCAAAATTCCGGAAGTTGAATTTTATATTTTACAAGCTAATAGCGTCAAAACCGGAAGTGATATCGAAATTTCGAAAATTAGTTTTTGTTCGCAATAAAAGTGTCTATCTCTATGTAAGTTTTCAGATTGATCGAAATAGAATTGTAGAAGTTAGAAAAAAGGTTAAAAAACTCTAAACTTGGAGCTAAAAAAGTCAGCGACAAAAGTCAAAATTGTCGATTTTTTCAATTGCTACCTTGTAGTCATTAGCGCGAAGTAATAAACAGTAAAGTTTGAGCAATATCAGATCAGTATTAAAGCTGATAAATGGAAAAAATCGAAAAAGAGCCATTGGCCACTGCTCATTTCCTGTTGGTCAAAATGGTGCCAATTTACATTTAACAAATAAAGGAGCACTATTTTGACTAGCAAACAGTAACAGACAGTCTGTAGCATGTTCCCTTCTTAGAAAACAAGCGAGGGTGAAATTCGGAAAAAAAAAAAAAAAAAAAAAAAAAAAAATAGTCATTTGCAAAACAAAAAAACTAGATCCACAAAGCTTCGCGTGGTTCTGAAGCAGTGCGTAACAGTTTTGATTTCGCGCTTAAAATTGTGCCGCAAAGTATCGTAACAGTAACATTCATTCCTGTCATAATTATTAACTGGGTATAAACTCAAGCCTATTCAATAGATCGCTGAAACTCATATCTTGTTCTTTAGAGAGCCCAAACGCAAAGCATGTTCAACCAACTCACATTACATTCCTTACGGGGTCAATTATGTCACCAGCTTGTGTATAGTTCTACAGAACAATTCAGCTTGCATAATTTAATAAACGTGCTCAATATGACGCCATAATAAATATTCCTTTACCCACGGTTTTCAACAACAGTTGAAGGGAGCAAACTCTATCCTTTAGACCACAAAAGTGATTTTAGTCTTGAATATATGTTAATAGTCTTCAGAAATACTAGAAATGTAGGGAAAATCGCATAATTCCTTGTCTTTTCTATGCACCACAGAATATCTTAACGAGTCGTCATTTTAACATTCAACTAGGATAATTCTGGAGACATGGATTTGAAAAATTCTGGTTTCTGAGAATAAAGTATGATGGTAAAAAAAAAATGGCGCATCTGTCCATTTGAGTTAAAGAGCACCTAACAGCTGAAAATTTGTTTATTAGGGGGACAGGATTTTATAACGTTGTCAACAGGAACTCCTAAATGCGCAGTAAATTAACAACCAAGTACCAATAACAGTTTTATTTACATTCAGACCATCCAATACAATGAAGTAGAACAATATTGTACCCACCTAGAGTGTCTTAAACTAACGAAAACATTGATAATACAACTTTCATATATCTCGACTGAGGTGGCATTACTAAGTAACACTAAATGGTGGTAAGCAAAGTCTGTTAGTGAAGGCCGACATACGACGTACACAATTACAAGATATGACAATTTAAAAAAAAAACAACAAAAAATATTCTGCGACTTAGATCGGCTAATTTCCACATTTATGATTAGTCTACCATCTATTTTTCAAAATATATTGAATTCACAAGACTGAAACAAAATTAACAGATTAAAACACCAATTACTTGCTTGTATATTAAAAATCAGATAAGGTTTCTAGTACACTCTTAACATGCACTACATAGCTAGCGTTACAAAATTAACATTACATCATGTATAGTTCAGACAGCGTTAAAAACAGCTCGGCCAAATCTCATTGGATTAATCAAATCAGTACCTTACTGCTAACATAAGGTTAAAAACATGATAAAACCATTACATTAATATTAAATAACATAATTACCAACACCTCAACAAAATCTTCCATAGTAAGTCTAACAAAGGACCGTCCACCGGTCGTCACTTATGTATCAACACTGCCGACAAATAGTTAACATTCACTCTTTTTATACATTTTCGCGCACGTGAATTCACCTTCACGTGCATACTCACATCCGGTCTCTCAAGTAGCTTCGTATTTCCATGTCCTAAAAATAAGAAATACCAACTAAACTTATTATAACATATGTACATGTAATTATCAATATGCAGAAATATTATTTGAAAGAGGAGTTTAAGCATAGTACAAAGAATTTTTTCAGCTAATTTTAGGAAAACAGTAGTAGTTATAGTTCCTAGTGAAAAGTCAGTTATTTTTACGAAGAGGAATCGAACGCACAGGTGATGTTCACATGGGCCAATGATAGGCTTAAGCTATGAAATTAATACCACGCACATGTATGTTGGTTTCGTTTTGGTCACATGAATACCTTGGCCAATGAAATGCTTGTGTTATGAAATTGATTGTATAAAAGCCTGGATATTTTATCACTATATCACTTTTCAACAATTAGGAGAACAGACTGATAAAGGTATGATATACTATGTAAAGTTAAAGGGACATTCCGCTTTTTTTTGTAGGTCGAAATTTTTTTTTGCTCAAATTTGTGAAAACTATAGATTAAAATCTATATAAGTGTATCCCATAACGTACCTGAATGTCTTGATTTAAAAAATCTAGCCGTTAGTTTCTTAACGCCAAAACTTTACGTAAAAGGTTATGTAACAAGTTCGTTATGCTTTTTGCAAGCTGTTAGAAAACTACTGTACGGATTTGAGTAAATCTTAAAAATTCTTAATTAACAATTAATACTCTCAGTTTGTAATTAACCTTTTTAAAACAAATTCAATTTGATCAAGTAGATCAAGCGTACTTTAGAAATATTTTCAGGTAGAATTTACGACGTTTTTGATAATGAAAGAGTTTTACAAAAAAAAACGGAATGCCCCTTTAATAATCAACAGGCAACTGTGAAAATATTGGAGACATTTTTGTTTTTATACTATTTCGACGTGCATTTATTGTTAACTTTGAGGCTATAATAAAATTTGGAACAATTTTGGTTCAAAATTCTCGGAGGGTCTTTCTATGAAATGATACAACACAAAGCAAACGAGCAACTATGAAATGATTTGAAAAAATATGCCATGTATTATGTTTCAAGAGCAGCTTTAAAGCTGTAATTGATCTTTATCTTATTAACTTCTTTCGTTTTTACTTAAACGAAACTCAGTTACCGATTCCAGTTTCATTCCTCACATGAAGACCTGAATTATTTTGTTCTTTTGCAGATGACCTCAAGAATTAAAATAAAAGTTTTATATCCAGCTATACCAAGAAAATATAATTTGCTGCAACAGAAGATGGGGTGAAAGAGATTTTTTTCCCAGAAGAATTTAAGAAAAGGTTCGTGGAATCGGGGAAAAATTTAATCCTGTATAATGCTCTTGCATCCGACACGGAAGTAGTGTATGGGCTTATAGATTGGTCGCATGGGGATTCCCCATTCCATTTCTTTTCATGGGGAAAATGCGACCAATCTATAAGCTCCCAAAAAAGACCAAAATTCCCTACATTTCATAAATTCTTACAGCAAAACATCCTACATTTCATAAAATTCTTACATCCTACATTTCATAAATTCTTACACTTAAAAAAAGACCTGAATTATTTTGTTCTTTTGCAGATGACCTCAAGAATTGAAATAAAAGTTTTATATCCAGCTATACCAAGAAAATATAATTTGCTGCAACAGAAGATGGGGTGAAAGAGATTTTTTTCCCCGAAGAATTTAAGGAGAGATTCGTGGAATCGGGGAAAAATTTAATCCTGTATAATGCTCTTGCATCCGACACGGAAGTAGTGTATGGGCTTATAGATTGGTCGCATGGGGATTCCCCATTCCATTTCTTTTCATGGGGAAAATGCGACCAATCTATAAGCTCCCAAAAAAGACCTAAATTCCCTACATTTCATAAATTCTTACAGCAAAACATCCTACATTTCATAAAATTCTTACATCCTACATTTCATAAATTCTTACACTTAAAAAAAGACCTAAACTCCCTATTCACCAAAAAACACCTTCAATCAATTTCCTACATTCCATCAAAAAAAGCATATTAAAAATACCCTTATATACAAATAACATCCTTGTTTCGCTTAACATCCGGTTTTAAAATAGCCTCGTTTTAAATAATGTTATTTTTAGTCTAGAAACTTCTAGAAGGGAGATAACTCTTTCTTTGGAAACACAATTTCTTCGTTAAATTAATTCATTTAAAAATAGGATGAGTTTAATTCTAAACGAACAACACAGATTCGAAGATTATTCGGGCGACGGTATCTTTTCTTCATTATTTTCTCTAGGTAAAACAATAATTCCAAAAGTAGCTAGCTTTGTTTCAAACAACAAATCACTCATTTCAACCGGAGCTAAAGCCGTCGGCTCAACCGCCCAAGTGGGAAAGAGTATAAGCGACGCAGTGAAACAATCTGAGAATTGAAAGAATTACAACTAATAAGAGATCTGCGAAACAGGAGATTAGAAGAAAGGAAAGGAAAATCATTGGGTTCTCTTCCTGGATTTCCATGGGCGAAATATCCCGGAGAAAAACATCTTCCCGGTCATAATTACACTGGTCCAGGTACTAGGTTAGATCTAAAAACTAAAAACTTTTTAAAAGTTAAAGTGTTTGAAAAAGATGAAATATGGTCGGCCGATTTAATTCATATGCCAGTCGAAAGAGGATTTAAATATTGCTTAACAGTTATAGATTTGTATACAAGATATGCTTGGGTTATTCCTTTGAAAAACAAAACGGGATTATCAGTCAAACACGCATTTGAAACGATTATGAAACAATCTAACCGTCATCCAGAAAAACTGTGGGTAGATAAAGGAAGTGAATTTTATAACAAAAATATGAAACCTCTGGGATTTGAATTTACAGTACGCATAACGAAGGTAAAGCTGTAGTAATAGAAAGATTTAACAGGACTCTAAAAAATAAATTATTTAAAAAGTTCACGGAATTGAAATCTCAAAAATGGCTTAAAATATTACCAGAGATTGTAGATGAATACAATAACAAAATTCATTCATCTATAGGTGTCACACCAACACAAGCCTCGAGTAATCCAAATATTATAAAGTCAATTAACGCGCAACATAACGACGAAAATGAAATAAAGAATTTAAATATCAAACCCAAATTTAAAGTCGGAGATCGAGTTCGTATTTTCAAATATAAAAGCAAATTCGAAGAAGGTTACGTTGGATACTGGACGAACGAAATATTCATCGTTGATAAAGAAAACAGCACATCACCTCCGATATATAAATTAATCGATCAAGACAAAGAACAAATCATAGGAAGGTTTTATCAAAATGAACTTCAAAAAACCGACTTTTAAAAATGAATGAATTTCTAATGCAATTGACTAATAAACCATCTAATGTTCTTCCTTTCAAATTCAATTACCGGGACAAAAGTTTTGTGGACAGCTTTCACTTTGGGTTTTATATCAGTTGAGTTTAGGAAAACAGTTCGAAGAAATTGTAATAAATTTAACTCAATAAAAATGGCGAACAAGTTTGGATTAGGTTCTTTATCTTTAGAAACTAAAAAACCTAACACTACAGCGTGGATAAATAAAGCGAAACCTTATTTTGTGGATCAAATCGGAGACACTCTTCAAGGTGATTTAGATATGAACAATTTCAAAGTAACTAATTTAAAGTCTCCGGAAAACGATAATGACGCTGTTCACAAGAAATATTTACGGGATCAAATAAATTCAATTGAAGTAAATAAAAACCATTTAGAAGATAAAATAAGTAATGTGAAAAGATTCTTCAAACGTCAACCAAATATTAAAAATTTTGTTAATGATACTAAAAGAATTGGTCAACGTAGCGAACAAAACTGAGTTACAAAATTTAATTTCATTAATATCTAAATTAGAGGATAAGATTGCAAAACAAAAATTAGACATTCAACAATTAATAGATAACATTCGAGATGAAAATGGAGATACGTTTCAACAGGAATTAAATGCACTGGAAACTAAACTTAACAGTGAATTACAAAAAGAACTAAGAAATATTAAACAACAAATACAAAACATAGATGATAGCGAAATCACAACAAATACAAAATATTGATGATAGCGAAATCAAAACCTATATTCAACAACAAATACAAAACATTGATGATAGTGTTATTCAACAGATAACCACTATTAATAACCTAATATAGTCGCATTAGAAAAAAACTATCTCAAGAAAGAATCATATTATTTCAATCTTCCATTTGGAAATTTGAGATGTGGTTTTTCTACTACTAATATTGATAGATCAAAAGACTATGAATATAAAAAATATGGATTTAAAGTAAATATAAGAATATTTTCTACTTCAAATTTTCTTCGCCCCTATTATATATTTAATAGTGATTATCCAATCAGATTTTACTTTTAAAGGAAAACTTGTGATTGAAATTAATTTTCCCATCCAGGTAAAAGTTGATTCATTATTCTTCAAACAAAAACTCACAATTTTCATCTAATAAAAAATTTAACGCTCAAAAAGTTCTTCAGTTTATCAATGGTAGAGACAATGTAGAAATTAAAGAATATGAAATTAACGATGAAAACAACAAGGTTAATCACTTATATGAAATTAAAACGAGTGGAAAATATATAGATAGGTTTAGAATGTTAATCATTCCAGATAATAAAGAAGATGAACTTTCATTGAGTGATTTTGATATGATATTACAGTCGAAAACTTCACCATCAATTAATATCAATAGAAACCCAGAATCATTTACCAATTATGACTTTTTACGAACGACAGACTTTGAATACGTAAAACTATATTTTGGTAATAATAGTTATTCACAAGAAGATAGCTCTTCAACTGATTTATTTACCTCAATCGATATTCATAAAAGTTAACAAAATAAAGAATTTATAATATTTTCATCAATTATTGAACGTAATGATGGAACAGAAGTTGGAGGTATATATACCTGTAGATGTAAAATAAGAATCAATATCGAAAAACCAAAATTTTCAGTTCATCTAAATAAGATTAATGATTCAAAAGAACAAATATCTTTAGTAACTATAGAAGTTTGTATTATTAAACCTGAAATAATTATAACAGATAATGAAAAAATAAAGAATAAACGTCTTTTTGGGCAACCAATTATAGATCTTAAACAGTTTCCATCTTTTGGTTTATCAGAAGTTCACTTAATTTAATTATCTAAAAATGGAACTCGAAAGTAGACAATAATATATGATAGAAAAACAAAACGAACTAAAACAAAAACTAAAACAATTCAACAAATGTAGAAAAACATGGAGTAGAATCGATTATGTTTTGAAAACATTAAGTACAGTTTTAGCAGTAGGGATAACGATGGCAATAGCCGTAACCGGTGGATTAATGCTTCCAATAATTGTCCCAACTGTATTAGCCGCGTTCACTGCCGTTCAAACTTCATCTTGTGGATTTATTACTTTAGGTTTTACATCAAAAAAGAAAGCTCATTATAAGAAGAAAACAGAAATTTTAAATACATATCTTAATAAATTATTCTTTTTTTTCGAAAGATCGAGAGAAGACAAGAACATAACAGTTGAAGAATTAGAAAAATTCAATGAAATTTTAGATAAATTTGATGTAGAAATATCATCATTAACAGTTAAAAATTCCTAGTTAAAAATAGTTGCTTAAAAAATATGAATAAAATTGAAATTTTAGACGATGAAAAATTCATATCAAATGAACTTTTTTCCGATGTTATTGACCTTATCTCTGATGAATTTATAACATTTAAAGGGCAAATTGAATTAGATGGAGAGATAATTCAAGATGGAAAATACAAACAAAACATGCAATTTGTAGGTTTTAATACCAAAACTTTTGTCAATTTCTTCGCTGCAGTGGATAATAAATCGGATGCTTCTGGTTGGTATTTCACAGGAAAATGATTTTACGTAAAAACAATTTCAAAGAAATAAAAAGATCTAAAAAGGGTAGTGGTGTTACCCTACTCAAAAAGATAAATGAATATAGCGGCATAAATTGTTATATACCGAGCGATGGATACTGCTTTGTAAAGTGCGTAAATTATGTTTTGAACAAAGACTACACAAAAGAAACAGTTTTTCAAAATCAAACAGAAAAGGAGTTATGACAACTGCTAGAATCTGTGAATTCAATAAGAAATTTAATACTAATTTTCAAATTTATATGCCCAAACATAGACAATTTCAACCAAAGAAAGTATCCGAAGAATTAGATTGGATATTTTACTTACATAAATCACATTTCTGTCTCATTAGAAGTAATAACAAAACTTTAGGCATTACACATATAGAAGATAAATACGATGAAAACGTATGGAGAACTTGTAAAGATGCGACAACGCAAGTTTCACCTCTAAAACTAAACGTTTTTCCAACCATTCTCGATGATTGTTTATACGCATGGGATTGCGAGACCTATAACGAAAATAAAGCCATACCTTATTCTTGCACGTTAATTAATTTAGAAAAACTAAGAAAAATGTTAGACAGAATGTATAATCTCTTTCCAGATTTAAAGCCGACAGATCCCATTCTAGAAGAATTTTACAACAAACTCATGACTAATATAGTAGAAATATTTGTAGGTACAGAATGTATCGATCAAATGTTACAACGTTTAGGAAAAATAGATCAAAAAAGAATAACATTAATTGCTCATAACGCTAGCGGTTTTGATAACTGGATCATGATCAAAAACGTACAAAAAACTAACACAATGCCCTTTAAAAACACCCATAGGAATTCTGTCTCTACCTTTAACTAATTCATTCACTGTTGAAGATTTACAGAAAAAATGGAAAAGACAGAAAGAAATAAAGGGTAACTCTAATTATTTGCAAAATATTAATTTCATATGTTCCTATCAACATGAATCATCTAGTTTGGCAGCATGGGGAAATTCATCTAATCTACCAATGAATTTGAGAAAGATCGAGGATGTAGACATTGCAAAATACACCAAAGATAATTGGGAACCTTTAAGACACGAATGGGAACCTTACGCTAAAAGAGATACGTTATGTCTCGGAGCTTGTTTAATAAAATACAATCAAGCAATGAAAGAAGTTGTATTTCAGAATATTTCCAATAATCTAACGGCCCTTATTTATCTTTAAAGGGTTGGTATTATTTATATCATTACGATAAAGAAATGATTGAAGAAGAATGGTATGAAAGTACTAGAATGGTTCCGAAACACACCAAAAAATAAAACGTAAAAAAAAAACTCACATACCACCCTTTTATAAGATATTTTATCAGACAAAGTATTAAAGGAGGAAGAGTTTCGGCAAATCGAAAATCATTTGAAACGAATAAAATGGATGAAATTTGTAATATATTAAAGGAATACGAATACACAGAAACAGCAAGTGATAATATAATTGATTTATTCAAAGAATATAGCCCTAGCACGAAAGATAAAGCGGAGGTTCATTCGAGACTTAAAAAAATAAAATGTACTAAACTAATGGCCTTTGATGCTAACGGTTTGTACGCTTCCGCCATGTCGGATTTAGATAGCGAATATCCGAGGGCGGAAAGTGGTAGACCATTTCGACAAGAAGAAAATAAAGAATTAGTTAATAAGCAGAAATTCAGACCTAGAACTGCTATTTTAAAAGTCTGGTTTGAATACCAAGATGTTCTTCCAACCCATACCAGCTAAAGATAAAATCACTTTCACGAATAGAATAGGTAAAAAGGAAACTGGCACTAAAATCAGGTTCAGAAATGGTTTCTGTCACGACGTTTTAACATCGGTCGATATTCAAGAAATAGTGAAAGCCGGTGGACGAATTATTAAAATATTAGATGGTGTAGTTTACGAAGAAAATTTTAAAACTCCACCCTATAGAGATTATATTTTAATTTTGAGAGATCTAAGAAATAAATATAAACGAGAAGGTAATATCGTAGGTAGTAATTGCATGAAATTATTAGGCAATTCATTGTATGGTAAATCTATTCAGAAGGATATAACTACATCGAGACATCTATGAAGTGAAGCGACTTTAAAAGCCAACTACGATTCACATGTCAAAAACTATGAAAGAGTAAATGATAGTCAATATATTGTTGGGATAAATGAAGAAGAAAAAGGGTTTATTCCTCCTAAATCTACACGACTAACACCTAGTCATTTGGGATCATTCGTTTTATCTCCAGTAAAAAAAATAATGAATAATTTTATTCGCGTGATAGATGGATTTTATAAGCCTGAAATATACTATACGGATACAGATAGTTTATACATTTCGTCTAGCAATTGGGATAAATTAAGTGAAGCTGGGTTGGTGTCCGAAAATGATTATTGTAAAGGAAAGAATGATTACGGTGATGGTGGAATTATATTTGGTTTATATTTGGCGCCAAAAGTTAAATACAATATCATTCAAACTTCCGACGGTATTCTAAAAGAAAAGAAAACGTTTAAGGGTTACTCTAAAGATAAGATATCCGTAGAAGATTATATTCGATTAGCTAGTGGACACGATTTAACGAATGAATCTAAGAAACCTTGGGTAAAAAGTTTCACCAATGGAGTAGTTATTCCAAAGGATAAACAAAAGAAAGTTTTTAGAAGTTATCTAAATCTCGTTAAGAGAAAAGCACCAAACAGTGAAGGAATCAAGTATCCTTACAACGACGGAAAAGAATTGAACATAGATGAAAACTACGAATTTGATGATCACGATTATCTAACTATTCAAGAAGAGAATGAAGAGTGTTAATTTTTTTGTTTTAAATGAAGTTGAATAACAATTTCCTCGTTACCAAAATCTATAAACCTATTTTTACCATCTTTGATTTCCAGATTTATATCTTTAATCATAAAGGAATTAAGTGCTAAATACGTCGTTTGAAATGGTTTCTCTGTAATTCTATATCCTATCGGTACAGTGAATGTTGGAAGACTGTAAATAATCTGACGTTTGTATTTATTGAAAAATCCGCCGTTTATCAAATTGCAATGTATATTTATGACATCGATATCATTCTCGATATTAGCTTTGTGTGGGGCTAAAGTGGATTGGGTGTATACTCATTTATCAAATCTAATAACGTATTCAATGAATTTTCTACGTTGAAATCAACTTGACTATTATTTCTTAATATCAATTTTATTTTGTTCAGATTCAAATTACCTTCGAATTCAATATTGTTTTTACCATCGACACTTCCTCCATATTCAGATAGGTATTCGTTAATGGCTATGTATTCGTAGCTTCCTGGTAGTAAACGAATGGTTTTGAACGTAACTCCGTTATCTGTTGATATTTTTATTTGGTTATTTTTTTCGTTGATATTTCTAATGGAATTGTAAACAGAGAAATACTTTAATCCCAATTCATATTCTTGATTGCGATTGAGTTCGTACTCATAATCTAGAGACAATTTAATGTCTTGATTTATTTGAGGTGATGACGAATAGTTGTTCTTTATTTGACATTTTTAATCACGCTTTTATAATCATTTTTATCTATGATACCTTTTTCTAGGAGTCTTTTTAGTATACAATTCACTTCATTATATTGTCTGTGCAATCGATGTCCTTCCTTCATTGCCGCTAATATTACTAGTAATCTATTAAGTAGTTCCTCGTTGTTGTCGGATAAAAACGTTATACCTTCTCCAGATGCCACCATATCTTCGAAATCGTCTATATCTTGTGATTGAATCTTCAGCATAATCATCTGCTTCGTCAACTTCGTATTCATCATCTTGATCAATTACTCTTATATATAGTTTAACTTCTTTCGATCTTCTTGTTTCGGGTCCCGACTTTCTTATTGCATCTAGAAATTTTGAGTATGCTACTAAATCCTTATAATCGGCAATACCAACAACATTCTTCCCATTCATTAAATCTATCAATCCTCTCGTTAATGTGTATATGTAATCTTTTGTATCGATTATAAAACTAAATCTTATTCTAAAACCATTAAACAATAAACCTTGATTATCAACGATTGGTGAAATGCTCTTTGGTAAATCTGGGTTAGGGTTTGAAAAAAGACGATTTATATCATCTAATGTCCTAATTATAATACCATCATATTCAATCGCTTTGGGGTGTTCTATAGGAGGTGTGGGTTCTATAGGAGGTTTATATTCTAATTTCTTTTTAATATCCTCTTGAGATTTTTAATATGGGTTGAAATAGAGTTTGTAGATTTTCTGTTAATCCAAGTTGTTGTAATCTGTTATTTTCAACTTGGGTCTTTATTTTATTCTTAGCTTTGATATATTCTTTGTTTCTTTTTAAAATATTATTCCAATTATCCATTTTTAAAAAAATAAGATTTAACAAATGTCTGTCATAACTCTTTCACCTGCAGGTTTTCTAGTATTAACGAATATATATCCATGATCATTTGGGTTTTTCCATTGAGCTTTACAAACCTTTTTAAATGCATCTCTGTCCATTCCGTGATTTATCGACTGAATGATTTGAGATAAATCTTTATCGTTTAATTCAAATAATAAAAAACAATTTGCATTTTTTCTAATGAACATAGAATCCATCCCGTAAAAAGATTGGGATTGGTATATGCAATGACAGTTGTGATGCCTTCCTTTCGTGAAGAATTCTTGTTGAACAGCTTGATTTCTTTACGCTACGCAGTCGCCAAACAATATTAAGTTCTTTCGTTTGCTATCAATATTAGACAAGTCTAGATCATTAACATTTTTCGTAAGAAAAACTTTTATATCCGTTGGATTCTTTGCTTCGATGTAGTTATCTATGATATCTTTTATTTCCACTTCTTCTTCGTTTTCTTTGTAATATTGAAATAGGTCTTGAACATCTTTCTTTGGTAGATATTCTAAAGAAATTGATAATACGATTGCTCTGGTGTTGTTGTGTAGATATACAAAGAATCGAAATCTAAAAGGTTTGGTGTTGTCAACATGTTAAAAGTGAGATGAGTTTTCCCAGAACCGGAACTACCACATATACACATGAGCATAGGGTTATTAGGAAATATTTCTGAATGATGAAATTTTTTACCCATTTTTCATTATTTTAATTTGTTCCAAAAATCACTCCTTCTCCTTTATACTTTGAAAGAAATATTCCTTCTCCAGTGTGTATATTTTTTAAAAAATATTCCATTACCCTTATGTTTGACTTTGACTTCTCCTGTTTCAATACTATCTACTAATTTATTTAATCCTTGTTTAACAGTTTTCTTGGTTTCTTCCCCAAATCTTTTTCCAAATTCTTTTATTGTGCCTATCATATCTCCCATTCCTGAACCTCGTGCTTCCTTTTCAATTGCTAAATTCTGTCTGCGTTCTTCAGCGACTTTAGCATCAGCTGCTTTATTTGCGTTGGCAGCTTTGACTGCGGCAGATATTCCTCCAGTAGCTGCACCCGCCGCTGCAATACCACCAAATATTAAAGGTAGAAGGAAAGGTAAAAATCCACCTTCTTTTGCGTTCGCGTCAATTCTTTCTAAATCTATTTCGTTTATTATTCGGGCGACGGTATCTTTTCTTCATTATTTTCTCTAGGTAAAACAATAATTCCAAAAGTAGCTAGCTTTGTTTCAAACAACAAATCACTCATTTCAACCGGAGCTAAAGCCGTCGGCTCAATCGCCCAAGTGGGAAAGAGTATAAGCGACGCAGTGAAACAATCTGAGAATTGAAAGAATTACAACTAATAAGAGATCTGCGAAACAGGAGATTAGAAGAAAGGAAAGGAAAAGGTTTTAAAGTTATAGGATAAAAATGATAGTCGCTCACGCTCCAAAACTTATTTCGGTTCAGGAGATATAAAAAAATCCTTGGGTTCTCTTCCTGGATTTCCATGGGCGAAATATCCCGGAGAAAAACATCTTCCCGGTCATAATTACACTGGTTAGATCTAAAAACTAAAAACTTTTTAAAAGTCAAAGTGTTTGAAAAAGATGAAATATGGTCAGCCGATTTAATTCATATGCCAGTCGAAAGAGGATTTAAATATTGCTTAACAGTTATAGATTTGTATACGAGATATGCATGGGTTATTCCTTTGAAAAACAAAACGGGATTATTAGTCAAACACGTATTTGAAACGATTATGAAACAATCTAACCGTCATCCAGAAAAACTGTGGGTAGATAAAGGAAGTGAATTTTATAACAAATATGAATATTTATGTTCACTCCTGTTTTGAAAAGATCTTCTTGGTGAGCTGATAGATCAAAACAGAAGATTGGATGATTAAATGCAAAATCTACATATTCAAACTGAGGTAGATTTCCAAATAATTCACACATATTTTTATAGTTTCTATACAATTCATTATAATCCTTTGTGGTTGGATTAATTGTTAAAGGTTGGTTAGGATAATTATCGTTGTTTAATCTTACTTGAACTTTATGGATTAAAGGATTTTGAGTTTGGTTCATTGCCACTCTAAAGACATTATTGTTATTCGTTTGAGAATCTGGTAAGTTTTTGAAACCAACCATTAAATATCTTGCTGGTTTAATAGTGTTAGTGATTGGCCATGTGGTGGATTCTCCAGTTAAAGTCATGCTACCTACCGTATTACGATGAAGTAAAGCTATTTCAATATTTTTAGTTAATGAGTTGAATATTTCTCGTTTCTATTTCAATTGATAGTGTTTTTAACGGTATGAAAAGTTGGAGATTCGTTTTTTCTAATTTTGGATCTGAACCATATCTGAATATCTTATCATCGTTGATTTCTCTTTGAAGATGAATTTTATATGGTAAGCCTATGGAAACTTTTCTATGTTCGAACAAACCGAATAAAGGATATAATTTCCAATTAACGTAATTACCCCACCTATTATTATCATTGTACTGAAGTACTCGTTTTTCGAATCCATGATTAGCTGCTCGTGCTACTCTTTCTATTGTGTTTCGAGCAACAACTCTCACTCTATCTAAATCAGCATCATTTGCAACATTTCTTACCGGTTCTTTTAAAACGCTTCCGTCACCAACATCGGGTATCCAACCTAAGACTGAATCGAAATCTTTAGGATATAAAACTGTTTTCAACATTGTGTCGAATTCCCCAGGGTGTTTAATTGTTTCTATCGGATTTGAACTAGCTTCACTAAATAAAGATGGAAAGAAATTGTTTTCTAACGTTGTATTAGTTTGTGGAACTTGATTCTGAGTTCCATCTTTAATTTTGAAATCACATCTGAAATAAGCATCGGAAAGAAGCAACCAATTCGATAATGAATTTATTTCGAAGGTAATTCTACCACCATCATTCAATTGGGATGTAGAACCAACAGTCGGTGAGATGATAATATAATCCTCTTTTTTCTTGTTAAACGAATAACGAATCGGGTCGTATAATCTAAAGATTGGATCTAGTATTTTATTTGCTATTTTTAAAGTTTAAAATTTGAGAAGAAAATTGTTTTTTTCCAAAACAAGAGTTATCTCCCTTCTACATAACTTAAAACCAGATGTTATTTTTATATAAGGGAATTTTTAATATGCTTTTTTTGATGGAATGTAGGAAATTGATTGAAGGTGTTTTTTTTGGTGTATAGCAAGTTTAGGTCTTTTTGTAAGTGTAAGAATTTATGAAATGTAGGATGTAAGAATTTTATGAAATGTAGGATGCTTTGCTGTAAGAATTTATGAAATGTAGGGAATTTAGGTCTTTTTGGGGAGCTTATAGATTGGTCGCATTTTCTCCATGAAATGAAATGGAATGGGGAATCCCCATGCGACCAATCTATAAGCTCATACACTACTCACGGATGCATCGAATTTAAAATGTAAAAAGTCAAAAGTAAGTGTAGCTTTATCATCTGCAGCATCCAGCTTAATGGTACAATCATTTGTCTGTCATAAAAGACATTTCGTAGGCCTACTCGTCATGTAACTTATGAATAGACATAATCTTTCCAGTTTTTAACAAATTAGATGAACTCTCGAGCTTACATCATGCCTACAGCTAATTCCATCGTTATATCCATATTAAAAAAAAAAAACATGTTTGTCGCCATATTGGTTTGCCTCATTTTTGCACAAATCGATTCCCAGAATCCATTTTTAATCCGATTTGCGTAACGTTAGTGTCAAACGATCTGTTTAATGTTTGTCTACAAATGATAGGAAGCATAATTTTGATTTTCTGTTTTGTCTTTTTTGTACGACCGGATTGTTTTTTTCAAAGTTTGAAGTTGTATATCTCATGACCTTGACCTTTGATGACCTTCATATTTACTGTGATGATAATTTGTGACCTTGTCTATCCGATGACCTTTTGACCTTTGGGGTCAGATACCTATTTCCTGAAAATGGACCATTTTGAGCCTTTAAAGTGGTATATATAAGTCCCTAATAGAGATAATTATGGCAATCATTCTTTCGATTTTGTAATGTAGAGATTCTGAGCTTTCCATAGATATATAACATATATGCCTTACATGCAAATTCAAAACTCCATTCACTTAACATGCGGTTATTATTAGATAAATCGGCTAATTAGATTAACCTGGTTGTCAACCCAAACAGAAATCAAATTTTAAGTTGTTTTAAAGACACCCTTCCTTTTATATTTCTTAAAAATGTTTTATGTCCAGTTTTGGTATATAATTAAGCTCTCGGGTGGATTGAATCATGTTGTACTGTAGTTTAATCTCACGGCAGCATATTGAAGGTATACCTCCACTTAATTTACCAACTTTCTCATTTCTTATCCGATTTTCATCAAACTTGGTATGTATGTGTATAATCAAATTCAAAATTTGATGGATGTATCGAATTTGCGTAGTGCGCATGCGCATTGCCAACTTTCTTATTTCTTATCCGATTTTCATCAAACTTGGAATGTATGTGTATAATCCAATTCTAAATTTGATGGAAATATTAATTTTTGTTGTGCGCATGCGCATTACCAACTTTCTTATTTCTTATCCTAATTTCACCAAACTTGGTATGTATGTGTATAATCCAATTCTAAATTTGATGGAAATATTGAATTTGCGTTGTGCGCATGCGCATTACCAACTTTCTTAATTATTATCCGAATTTCACCAAACTTGGTATGTATATGTATAATTCAATTATAAATTCGATGGAAATATTGAATTTTTGTTGTGCGCATGCGCATTTCCAACTTTCTTATTTCTTATCCGAATTTCACCAAACTTGGTATGTATGTGTATAATCCAATTCTAAATTTAGGTGGAAATATTGAATTTGCGTTGTGCGCATGCGTATTACCAAATTTCTAATTTCTTATCCGAATTTAATCAAACTTGGTATGTATGTGTTTAATCCAATTATAAATTCGATGGAAATATCGAATTTTTGTTGTGGGCATGCGCATTGCAAAACTTCTTATTTCTTTCCGGATTTCATGAAACTTGGTCTTTATTATTTGACAAACATCCTAGTCAATATACTTTAAACTCCAAGCACTTTTGGACATTTGCATTTAGAGATGCAGAAAAGTATTCACATCAATGTAATTGCAATAGACCATCTTCGTATGTACCTGAATGTCGTAACACGCCCTGCATCAGTACTGTTATTAGAACAGTTCTAGTTGCAGGGCGTTCGTTACCGAACGCCCTGCTTTGTTTTCCTTAATTGAAAAAAATAATCTTTTTTCTTTTTTCCGATACTTGGTCTTCGTATGGAGACGAAACGGTACTTGGTACGGTATTTGTTATACATTGACGTATCTAAACTTGTGGAAGAATAGATTTTAAATGTATAATGGAACATTTGTGCATTTCCGGTTTTGCAAAGACTTAGTTCGGACAGTACTGGAATGCGTATTTACTGCTCGATTTGCATAGGTTTTTTGCATTGTATTGTATAGTCTAAACAACATACAATGGCCTTTTAAAAAATGTAAATTTGCTACATTTTTTAGCAAATTTGTATACCAGAACGTTTTTAGTACAGTACGAAAACGTTTGCTGATAATGCAGTCGATTTGAAATTTGCATGGGGTAAAACTATTATGTCGATAAACCCAAAATTGTTTTCAGATGTTATGCATTATTTACAGTTTTTGCAAAAATGACCCTTAAAGTCTGTTTTTCAACTTTGTAGTTTTCACAAATATAACGAAAAGAACATATGCATCTTATCAAAAATATGATTAGATGCGCATGCGCATTACCAACTCCCTTATTTCTTATCCGATTTTCATCGAACTTGGTATGTATGGGTATAATCCAATTCTAAATTTGTTAGAAATATTGCATTTTTGTTGTGGGCATGCGCATTGCCAAACTTCTTATTTCTTTCCGGATTTCATGAAACTTGGTCTTTATTAATTGACAAACATTCTTTTATTCCTAGTCAATATACTTTAAACTCCAAGCACTTTTGGACATTTGCATTTAGAGATGCAGAAAAGTATTTACATCAATGTAATTACAATAGACCATCTTCGTATGTACCTGAATGTCGTAACACGCACTGCATCAGTACTGTTATTAGAACAGTTCTACAGTACGAAAACGTTTGCTGATAATGCAGTCGATCTGAAATTTGCATGGGGTAAAACTATCATGTCGATAAACCCAAAATTGTTTTCAGATGTTATGCATCATTTACAGTTTTTGCAAAAATGACCCTTAAAGTCTGTTTTTCAACTTTGTAGTTTTCACAAATATAACGAAAAGAACATATGCATATTATCAAAAATATGATTAGATGCGCATGCGCATTACCAACTTTCTTATTTCTTATCTGATTTTCATCAAACTTGGTATGTATGGGTATAATCCAATTTTAAATTTGATGGAAATATTGAATTTTTGTTGTGCGCATGCACATAACCAACTCTCTTATTTCTTATCCGAATTTCACCAAACTTGGTGTCCATGTGTATAATCCAATTCTAAATTTGTAAGAAATATTTAAAAAAAAATTGTGCGCATGCGCATTACCAACTCTCTTATGCGCATAACCAACTCTCTTATTTCTTATCCGAATTTCACCAAATTTGGTATGTATGTGTATAATCCAATTCTAAATTTGTAAGAAATATTTTAAAAAATTCTGCGCATGCGCATTACCAACTCTCTTATTTCTTATCCGAATTTAACCCAACTTGGTATGTATGTGTATCATATCCAATTCTAAATTTGTTGGAAATATTGAATTTTTGTTGTGCGCATGCGCATTACCAAATTTATTATTTCTTATCCGGATTTCATCAAACTTAGTCTTTATTAATTGACAAATATTCTTTTATTCCTAGTCAATATACTTTAAACTCCAGGCACTTTTGGATATTTGCATTTAGAGATGCAGAAAAGTATTTACATCTATGTAATTGCAATAGACCATCTTCGTATGTACCTGAATGTCGTAACCCGCCCTGCATCAGTACTGTTATTAGAACAGTTCTAGTTGTGGGACTTTGCTTTGAGCAAAGTCCCAGTTTGTTATCGAAATGTCAATTCTTTTTTTTTTTTTTTTTTTTGCAGTGCGAACGCAATTGCTTTGTTTTGCAAAGGACTATTTTTTGCAGTGCGTTGTTCGAACGCACTGCTTTGTTTTGCAAATGAATATTTTTTTTTTTTGCAAATGATTATTTTTTTTTTTGCAGTGCGTTCTTCGAACGCACTGCATTGTTTTGCAAATGACTATTTTTTTTTTTTTTTTTTTTTGTCTACTTCTGGTCACGCTCCCCAGCCAAAACTGCACATGTCACACATTGTCTGACACTATTATTTCTTATACTTTGCGTGTCGCTACTGTTTAAATGTAAAATGACGCATTTTCTTCCAACCGGAAATGACGTATGACGTTAACCATTCATTACGTATTTCGAATTACTGCTCTAATTCTGCATCTATTTTGACCGTAACTTTTGTTTTGTTCATTACTTTAAACCAATGACTAAAAGATAGCACTTTATAAAATTTCAGATTTTGACTTTTGTCGCTGACTTTTTTTGTTTTAATTTAGCGTTTTTTTTCAACTTCTACAATTTTATTTCAATCCGTCTAAAAATTTAATAGTATATAAGCATTTTGATTCCTGACAAAAATCTATTTTCAAAATTTCGATATCACTTCCGGTTTTGACGTCATTCGCCTCTAAACTTGAAATTTCAACTTCCGGAATTTTGTAGGTATTTGAAAAATTCTTTTTAAGTTAAAATTGTCCCTATAACAATTTTGGAATGAAAAAATTTGAACGGGAAGTAACGTGTTAGACGCCATCTTGATGTGACCAATTTTTGTAAAAATCGATATTAAGCTTCAGGGGTAAATCTGATTTGTGTGATTTTGGTGTCTAAAGAATCTGCAATCGATTGCTAACAAAACTTAGGAAGCCGATTTTTGAATTTTGGATTCGTATTTTTTATATTTCCGGTTTTATGTTTTCAGTAATTTTCAAAAATATTAGGGCTCATATCCAGTGACTTTGACCTTTGGTGACCTTGTGACCTGAACAAAAGTTGTTGCCCCTGACGAGATATATCCGATGATATCCTCACTTTTGTTGTGCATCGTTAACTTCCGGTTCTACAGCCATTGGAAAATCACGATTTTTAACTTTGAAGAGCTCTGTCACGTGACCTAATTAACATACGACAAAAATTCTTATATATTCTTTGAGTGCATAAAATCTCCTTTTTGGTGATATATCACACTTGATATTTTGATCAAAATTGCGCTTGAAAATCGAAAATTTTGTACTGACTTCTATAGTAACTGTGCGTAATATCTATAATCGGTCTATAATTTACCGATGGTCACCGTTGCCCTAAAAAAAGTTGTCATAACTCGCAAAGTTTTTAATTGTCATCCTAAACATTTTGCATGAAAGTAGATCACTGCTTAGGACAATTTGTGATAAGATTACAGTTGTTTACTATAAAAAAGGGAACAGGTTTAACAATTTTAAAAATTTTTATTTTTGAACTTTAATGTAAATGACCTTGACCTTTGCATGGTCAAAGGTCATTGATCTAAGATGACCGTTCTTACTTTGATTTTTGATGTGCAACATATACTTCCGGTTTTACAGACGTCCGAAAACAGCAATTTTTGACACTTCAAAGGCTCATATTACTTTTATTTAACCTTTGTTGACCTTTTGACCTGAACAAAGGTTGTTGCCCATTACGAGATATATCCGATAATATTTTCACTTTTGTCGTGCTCCGTTAACTTCCGGTTCTACAGCCAATTGAAAATCGCGATTTTTAACTTTAAAAAAAGGTCTATCACGTGACCTAATTTATATAAGCGAAAATTTATCTTTAGTCCTTATAATACGCAATCTATTCTTTGAAATAATATATAACACTTGGTATTTTGATTAAAATTGAATTTGAAAATTTTGTATTGACTTCTATAGTAGCTTTGCGTAATTTTAACGGTTTCTATAATCCACCGACAGTCACCGTTGCCTTAAAAAAAACTTTTAACTACGAATATCTCATGATCTAATGATTGTAAACACTTGAAATTTTGAACATTATTTGACATTGTACACATTATTACCAGACAACACAAAATTTTTGCAGTGGGCGTGGCAAATCCGGATTACTTTTACCTTTACCATAAATAATTCAAATTGTTATAACTCAAAAAGTTTGCATTTTTCATCATCGAAATTTTACAAAAAATTAAAGCACTATTTGGGACAATATTTTGATAGAGTTACATTTTGTTTAGGCCTTTTACTTTAAAAAAGGGAATAGGATTTACAATTTATAAAATTTTGATATTTTGACCATTTACATGCATAATCTTGGTCTTTAGAAGGTCAAAGGTTATTGATCTACGATATCCATTCATACTTTTATCTTTGATGTCCGACATATATTTTCGCTTTTACAAACGTCCCAAAACAGCAATTTTCAACACTTTTAAGGCTTATATTCTCTTTTATTTGACCTCTGTTGACCTCTTGGCCGAAACACAAATTATTGTACCTTTCCAAAAATATTTTCATTTTTGTTGTGCGAATTGAACTTTTAACTTTACAGCTATTTGAAAATTCGACTTTTTACTACCGAATGTTAACACCTTTTAGTACCGAATGCTATCAAATTCATGCGTCTTTTCACTACCGAACGGTAAACGGTTTAAACGATTTGTTCTACTATTGAACGTTTACATGCTTTTCTTTCCGGTAAGAAATCCCATTGTGACTTTAAAATGCAACGTTTTATCGATGTATCAGGTTGGATGCGCACTGCTTCGGTACCGTTATTGCAAATGATTTTTTTTTTTTGCAGTGCGTTCTTTGAACGCACTGCTTTGTTTTGCAAATGACTATTTTTTTTTTGCAGTGCGTTCTTCGAACACACTGCTTTGTTTTTCAAATGACTATTTTTTTTGGCCCAGCCAAAACTATACATGACACATAAATACTGTTAACATTTCTCCCGTTAATGCCGCGAGACTAAATCTGATGAATGTGTTTTCATGCATTTTTTTTCCAACCGGAAATGACGTAGAACAAAATCCATTTTTTAAGTTTTTGCTAATTTTCGGCTCCAATTTTGATCGGATTTTGATCAATTTTTGTTTGTTAATAAGTTCGCGCTAACGGCTATAATTTAGCAATTAAAAAATTCTAAAATTTAAACTTTTGTCGCTGACTTTTTTAATTTCAATTTTTGAGGTTTTTCACTTTTTTTCTAACTTCTACAATTTTATTTCGATCGATATGAAATCTTACAGATAGTTAGATATTTTGATTGCAAACTACGATTAATTTTCAAAGTTTCTATATCACTTCCGGTTTTGGAGTTATTCGCTCGTAAAGTTGAAATTTCAACTTCCGGAATTTTGCAGATATTTGAAAAATTCATTTTGCAATTAGTTAGAGTTGTCCCCATAAACATGTTGAAATGAATAAATTTGACCCGGAAGTATAGGGAAAGACGCCATCTTGATACGCCTAACTTTTATAAAACTCAAAATGGGGCCTTAGGGGTAAAGCCGATGTGTGTGATGATAGTGTCTATAGAATCTGCAATCGATTGCTAAGAAAATTTTGGAAGCCGATTTTTGAATTTTGGCTTTGTTTTATTTTTTCAGTAATTGTTAAAACTGTTATATCTAGGCATATATCTAGTTACCTTGACCTTTGGTGACCTTGTGACCTGCACAAATTTTATGGCCCCTAACAAGATCTATCTAAAAATATATTTACTTTTGTCACGCGAAGTTAACTTCCGGTTCTAGAGCCATTTGAAAATTGCAATTTTTATCTTTAAAGAGCTCTGTCACGTGACCTAATTATCATACGACAAAATTTATCTTATTTCCTTAATGTGTGTGATTTCGCCTTTCTGAAGATTAATCACACTTGATCAATATTGCGCTTTTTAGAATTTTAAAATTTTACACTAACGTCTATAGTAACTGTGCGTAATTTGGTTTTTGCCGTATAAACTCAAACTTTTGACGTATAACAATGAGTATATCATGATCTAATAATTGTAGATGCTGGAAATTTTGAACATCATTTAACATTGTACACAAGATAGCAGACATAGCAAAATTTTGGGGGTGGGCGTGGCACATCCGGGTTAGATTTACATATATATTATATATTTGTAATTTATCATAACTTGCAAAGTATGCTTTGTTTACTAATAATATTTTGCAGGAAAATAAGTTACTAGTTTGGCCAATATCGCAGAAAGATAAATCTGTTTGGGCTTTTTACTTTTAAAAAAGGAAGAGGTTTTACAATAGACTAAATTTTCATTTTTGACCTTCATCTTTGATGACCTTGACCTTTTCAAGGTCAAAAGTCATTGATCTATAATGTCAATTCATGTTTTGATCTATGATGTCCGACACCTCTTTCCGGTTTTATAGGCTTCCAAAAACAGCAATTTTCAAAACTTGTTAGGCTCATATCTCGTGACCTTGACATGTGGTTACTTTGTCGCCTGAACAAAAGTCATAGCCCTTGACAACATCTATCACAAGGTGTCTTTGATTTTATTGTACGATGTTTACATCCGTTTTTATAGCCATTTAAATATTGCAAATAGGACAATAACACAAACCGAGTGCCAGGAATTTTCTTAAATGGTTGAAACATGGATTCCTATATTTCAAAATTTCTAAATATTGAAGAGACTAATCCAATTCCACACAAAAAAATCAATTCTACAAAAGCAATTTTTAATTTTTTTTAAAAATAAATTTAAAAATGTGTTAGAATTGTATCGTTGACCAGTGAAAAGTTTTAAAAGAAACATAAGGGGTATATATTAGAAGGAAAATCTGTGAAAATGCTCTGCTTTCATGAAATCTTTCTCATAGGTATAATGAAATATACTATGCATCATTCTACCAGGATGCAACGCACTGCTTCAGCGACGTTGCACTTACGGCTCTAGTTTTTTTTTTCGAATTTTACCTTCGCTTGTTTTCTAAGAAGGCAACATGCCACAGGCTGTCTGTTGTTGTTTTCTGGTCAAAAAAGTGGACAATTATTTGTTAAATGTAAATTGGCACCATTTTGACCAACAGGAAATGAGCCGTGGACAATGGCTCTTTTTCAATTTTTTCCATTAATCAGCTTTAATACTAGTCTGAATTTGCTCAAATTTTACTGTTTTATTACTTCGCGCTAATGACTACAAGATAGCAATTGAAAAAATCGAAAATTTTGACTTTTGTCGCTGACTTTTTGAGTTCCAATTTTTGAGTTTTTTGACCTTTTTTCTAACTTCTGCAATTCTGAGTAATAGACACTTTCATTGCGAACATAAACAAATTTTCAAAATTTTGATATCACTTCCGGTTTTGACGCTATTCGCTTCTAAAATATAAAATTCAACTTCCGGAATTTTAAAGATATTTCAAAAATTCTTTTTGCAATATGTTACAAATAGCCATACAAAAAACTTTAAATCAAAAAAATCCGACCCGGATGTAACAGAGTAGTCGCCATATTGATATGTCATACTTCTGTAAAATTCAAAATGGGGCCTCAGGGTATAGAGCGCTTTTCATAATTTTGGTATATCTGGATATCACAATCGATTGCGAAAAGAAATTTGGAAGCCGATTTTTGAATTTCGATTTTGCTTTTCTTTTATTTCCGGTTAAAATTTTTCGGTTATGTCCAAAATTTCAAAGGCTCCTATCTCGTGACCTTGACCTTTGGTTACCTTGTGGCCTGAACAAAATTTGTTGCTCTTGATGATATCTATCCAGTGATATACCCTTTTGTGCTGTGCAATGTTTACTTCCGGTTTTATAGCAGATTGAAAATTACGATTTTTATCTTCAAAGATCTCTGACACGTGACCTAGTTTACATACACCAAAAATTCTTATTGAATTTTACTAGTGTTCATCTGCCCTTTGTAATGATATCTAACACTAGATATTTCAATCAAAATTGCGCTTTTTAATATTTGAAAATTTTGTACTTTCTTCTTTAGTAACTATGCGTAATTTTCAATAAATCGAAATGGGGCCTCAGGGTGTAATCCAATTTGTGTAAATTTGATATCTATGGTATCTGCTATCGATTGCTAAATAATATTTGAGAACCGATTTTTGAATTTTGATTTTGCTTTTTATTTATTTCCGGTTGAAAAATATGAATACTTTAAATGGTCGTATATCGTGACCTTGACATTTGGTGATCATGTGACCAGAACAATTTTGATAGCTCTCGACGAGATCTTTCCAATGGTATATTAACGTTTATTGTACGGTGTTTACTTCCGATTTTATCGCCATTTGAAATTGATGAATTTTATCTTGAAAAAGTCGGTTTTCCTCTTGTAAGTTTTTTTGTGGTCTAAACGATAAAGGTAGTTTGCTCCCTTCAACTGTTATTGAATGCAATGTGAGTTGAAGCGATCTGTCGAATATGCTTTGCGTTTGGGCGATCTATATCCAGTTAATTATTATAGGAAATTATGTTACTGTTACGATACTTTGCGGCAGTTTTAAGCGTAAAATCAAAACTGTTACGCACTGCATCAGAACCTCGCGAAGCCTGTGGATCTAGTTGCAGTGCGTTTTGTTTTGCAAATGACTATTTTTTTTTTTTTTGTCTACTTCTGGTCACGCTCCCCAGCCAAAACTGCACATGTCACACATTGTCTGACACTATTATTTCTTATACTTTGCGTGTCGCTACTGTTTAAATGTAAAATGACGCATTTTCTTCCAACCGGAAATGACGTATGACGTTAACCATTCATTACGTATTTCGAATTACTGCTCTAATTCTGCATCTATTTTGACCGTAGCTTTTGTTTTGTTCATTACTTTAAACCAATGACTAAAAGATAGCACTTTATAAAATTTCAGATTTAGACTTTTGTCGCTGACTTTTTTTGTTTTAATTTTAGCGTTTTTTTCAACTTCTACAATTTTATTTCAATCTGTCTAAAAATTTAATAGTTGATAAGCATTTTGATTCCTGACAAAAATCTATTTTCAAAATTTCGATATCACTTCCGGTTTTGACGTCATTCGCCTCTAAACTTGAAATTTCAACTTCCGGAATTTTGTAGGTATTTGAAAAATTCTTTTTGAAATTAGTTAAAATTGTCCCTATAGCAATTTCGGAATGAAAAAATTTGAACCGGAAGTAACGTGTTAGACGCCATCTTGATGTGACCAATTTTTGTACAAATCGATATTAAGCTTCAGGGGTAAATCTGATTTGTGTGATTTTGGTGTCTAAAGAATCTGCAATCGATTGCTAACAAAACTTAGGAAGCCGATTTTTGAATTTTGGATTCGTATTTTTTTTATTTCCGGTTTTATGTTTTCAGTAATTGTCAAAAATATTATGGCTCATATCTAGTGACTTTGACCTTTGGTGACCTTGTGACCTGAACAAAAGTTGTTGCCCCTGACGAGATATATCCGATGATATCCTCACTTTTGTTGTGCATCGTTAACTTCCGGTTCTACAGCCATTGGAAAATCACGAAATCACGAATTCACTTTGAAGAGCTCTGTCACGTGACCTAATTAACATACGACAAAAATTATTATATATTCTTAGAGTGCATAAAATCTCCTTTTTGGTGATATATCACACTTGATATTTTGATCAAAATTGCGCGTTTTAAAAATCGAAAATTTTGTACTGACTTCTATAGTAACTGTGCGTAAAATCACGGTGTCTATAATTTACCGACAGTTTAACTACGAATATCCCATGATCTAATGATTGTAAAAACTTGAAATTTTGAACATTAATTTTTGAAGTGGGCGTGGCACATCCGGTGGGCATTTACCTTTACCTGAAATATTTGCAATTGTCATAACTCGCAAAGTCTGCAATTGTCATCCTAGAAATTTTGCATGAAAATAGATCACTGCTTAGGACAATTTTTGATAAGATTACAGTTGTTTGCGTTTTTCACTTTAAAAAAGGGAACAGGTTTAACAATTTTAAAAATTTTTATTTTTGAACTTTAACGTAAATGACCTTGACCTTTGCATGGTCAAAGGTCATTGATCTAAGATGACCATTCTTACTTTGATTTTTGATGTGCAACATATACTTCCGGTTTTACAGAAGTCCGAAAACAGCAATTTTCGAAACTTCAAAGGCTCATATTACTTTTATTTAACCTTTGTTGACCTTTTGACCTGAACAAAGGTTGTTGCCCATTACGAGATATATCCGATAATATTTTCACTTTTGTCATGCTCCGTTAACTTCCGGTTCTACAGCCAATTGAAAATCGCGATTTTTAACTTAAAAAAAAGGTCTATCACGTGACCTAATTTACATAAGCGAAAATTTATCTTTTGTCCTTATTACACGCAATCTATTCTTTCAAATGATATATAACACTTGGTATTTAGATTAAAATTCAATTTGAAAATTTTGTATTGACTTCTATAGTAACTTTGCGTAATTTTAACGGTTTCTATAATCCAGCGACAGTCACCGTTGCCTTAAAAAAAACTTTCAACTACGAATATCTCATAATCTAATAATTGTAAACACTTGAAATTTTGAACATTATTTAACAATGTACACATCATTACAGACAAATTAAAATTTTTGAAGTGGGCGTGGCGCATTCGGTGTGCATTTACTTTATCTGTAATATTTGCAATTGTCATAACTCCATAAGTTTCCAAGTGTTACCTTTGAAATTTTGCATCAAAATAGATCACTATTTTGGACAATTTGTGATAAGATAACAGTTGTTTGCGTTCTTTACTTTAAAAAAGGGAATAGGTTTAACAATTTTAAAAATGTTCAATTTTAGAAACTTCAAAGACTCATATTACTTTTATTTGACCTTTGTTGACCTTTTGACATGAACAAAAGTTGTTGCCCATTACGAGATATATCAGATAATACCTTCACTTTTGCTGTGCATCGTTAACTTCCGGTTCTACAGCCAATTGAAAATCGCGATTTTTAACTTTAAAAAAAGGTCTATCACGTGACCTAATTTATATAAGCGAAAATTTATCTTTAGTCCTTATTACACGCGATCTATTCTTTGAAATGATATATAACACTTGGTATTTTGATTAAAATTCAATTTGAAAATTTTGTATTGACTTCTATAGTAACTTTGCGTAATTTTAACGGTTTCTATAATCCAGCGACAGTCACCGTTGCCTTAAAAAAACATTTAACTACGAATATCTCATGATCTAATGATTGTAAACACTTGAAATTTTGAACATCATTTGACATTGTACACGTTATTACAGACAACACAAAATTTTTGCAGTGGCCTGGCAAATCCGGGTTACTTTTACCTTTACCATAAATAATTCAAATTGTTATAACTCGAAAATTTTGCATTTTTCACCATCGAAATTTTACAAAAAATTAAAGCACTATTTGGGACAATATCTGATAGAGTTACATTTTGTTTAGGCCTTTTACTTTAAAAAAGGGAATAGGATTTACAATTTATAAAATTTTGATATTTTGACCATTTACATGCATAATCTTGGTCTTTAGAAGGTCAAAGGTTATTGATCTACGATATCCATTCATACTTTTATCTTTGATGTCCGACATATATTTTCGCTTTTACAAACGTCCCAAAACAGCAATTTTCAACACTTTTAAGGCTTATATTCTCTTTTATTTGACCTCTGTTGACCTCTTGGCCGAAACACAAATTATTGTACCTTTCCAAAAATATTTTCATTTTTGTTGTGCGAATAGAACTTTTAACTTTACAGCTATTTGAAAATTCGACTTTTTACTACCGAATGTTAACACCTTTTAGTACCGAATGGTATCAAATTCATGCGTCTTTTCACTACCGAACGATAAACGGTGTTTAAACGATTTTTTCTGCTATTGAACGTTTACATGCTTTTCTTTCCGGTAAGAAATCCCATTGTGACTTTAAAATGCAACGTTTTATCGATGTATCAGGTTGGATGCGCACTGCTTCGGCACCGTATAAC
>NW_008710370.1:2262120-2263438 GCF_000327385.1 Lottia gigantea
TTTTTTTTTTTTTTTTTTTTTTTTGTCTACTTCTGGTCACGCTCCCCAGCCAAAACTGCACATGTCACACATTGTCTGACACTATTATTTCTTATACTTTGTGTGTCGCTACTGTTTAAATGTAAAATGACGCATTTTCTTCCAACCGGAAATGACGTATGACGTTAACCATTCATTACGTATTTCGAATTACTGCTCTAATTCTGCATCTATTTTGACCGTAATTTTTGTTTTGTTCATTACTTTAAACCAATGACTAAAAGATAGCACTTTATAAAATTTCAGATTTTGACTTTTGTCGCTGACTTTTTTTGTTTTAATTTTAGCGTTTTTTTCAACTTCTACAATTTTATTTCAATCGGTCTAAAAATTTAATAGTTGATAAGCATTTTGATTCCTGACAAAAATCTATTTTCAAAATTTCGATATCACTTCCGGTTTTGACGTCATTCGCCTCTAAACTTGAAATTTCAACTTCCGGAATTTTGTAGGTATTTGAAAAATTCTTTTTGGAATTAGTTAAAATTGTCCCTATAACAATTTTGGAATGAAAAAATTTGAACGGGAAGTAACGTGTTAGACGCCATCTTGATGTGACCAATTTTTGTAAAAATCGATATTAAGCTTCAGGGGTAAATCTGATTTGTGTGATTTTGGTGTCTAAAGAATCTGCAATCGATTGCTAACAAAACTTAGGAAGCCGATTTTTGAATTTTGGATTTGTATTTTTTTTAATTGTCAAAAATATTAAGGCTCATATCTAGTGACTTTGACCTTTGGTGACCTTGTGACCTGAACAAAAGTTGTTGCCCCTTACGAGATATATCCGTTGATATCCTCACTTTTGTTGTGCATCGTTAACTTCCGGTTCTACAGCCATTGGAAAATCCCGATTTTTAACTTTGAAGAGCTCTGTCACGTGACCTAATTAACATATGACAAAAATTCTTATATATTCTTATACATAAAATCTCCTTTTTGGTGAGTGATATATCACACTTGATATTTTGATCAAAATTGCGCGTTTTAAAAATCGAAAATTTTGTACTGACTTCTATAGTAACTGTGCGTAAAATCACGGTGTCTATAATTTACCGACAGTCACCGTTGCCCTAAAAAAAGTTTAACTACGAATATCTCATGATCTAATGATTGTAAAGACTTGAAATTTTGAACATTATTTAACAATGTACACATCATCACAGACAAATTAAAATTTTTGAAGTGGGCGTGGCACATCCGGTGTGCATTTACCTTTACCTGGAATATTTGCAATTGTTATAACTCTCACAGTTTTCAATTGTCACCTTAGAAATTT
>NW_008710370.1:2263944-2265092 GCF_000327385.1 Lottia gigantea
GTCCGATATATACTTCCGGTTTTGCAGACGTCCAAAACAGCAATTTTCGAAACTTCAAAGGCTCATATTACTTTTATTTGACATTTGTTGACCTTTTGACCTGAACAAAAGTTGTTGCCCCTTACGAGATATATCCGATAATATCTTCACTTTTGTTGTGCATTGTTAACTTCCGGTTCTACAGCAATTTGAAAATCGCGATTTTTAACTTTGAAGAGCTCTGTCACGTGACCTAATTAACATATAACAAAATTTCTTATATATTCTTAGAGTGCATGATCTCTCCTTTTTGGCGATATATCACACTTGATATTTTGATCAAAATTGCGCGTTTTAAAAATTAAAAATTTTGTACTGACTTCTATAGTAACTGTGCGTAAAATCACGGTGTCTATAATTTACCGACAGTCACCGTTGCCCTAAAAAAAAGTTTAACTACGAATATCTCATGATCTAATGATTGTAAAGACTTGAAATTTTGAACATTATTTAACACTGTACACATCATCACAGACAAATTAAAATTTTTGAAGTGGGCGTGGCACATCCGGTGTGCATTTACCTTAACCTGAAATATTTGCAATTGTTATAACTCTCATAGTTTGCAATTGTCACCCTAGAAATTTTGCATGAAAATAGATCACTGGTTAGGACAATTTGTGATAAGATTACAGTTGTTTGCATTCTTTACTTTAAAAAAGGGAATAGGTTTAACAATTTTATAAATTTTCATTTTTGATCTTTAACATGAATGACCTTGACCTTTGCATGGTCAAAGGTCATTGATCTAAGATGACCATTCTTACTTTGATTTTTGATGTGCAACATATATTTCCGGTTTTACAGACGTCCGAAAACAGCAATTTTCGAAACTTCAAAGGCTCATATTACTTTTATTTAACCTTTGTTGACCTTTTGACCTGAACCAAGGTTGTTGCCCATTACGAGATATATCCGATAATATTTTTACTTTTGTCGTGCTCCGTTAACTTCCGGTTCTACAGCCAATTGAAAATCGCGATTTTTAACTTTAAAAAAAGGTCTATCACGTGACCTAATTTATATAAGCGAAAATTTATCTTTAGTCCTTATTACACGCGATCTATTCTTTGAAATGATATATAACACTTGGTATTTAGATTAAAATT
>NW_008710370.1:2280234-2452442 GCF_000327385.1 Lottia gigantea
AATTTTTGGCCGGAGCCAACATTTACATTTGTTCAAATGGAACTTTGCATACAATTACTTCATTCGTTGAGCCACGTTGTCTTAGAAGTTCGATTGTTTCAGCTTTATAGTTCAAAAAAAGGAACAGCTTTTGAAAATTCAAAATTTTCAATTTTTGACCTTGACCTTTTTTTACCCTGATTTTTGTAGGATCAAAGGTCATTCACATTGGCTATCTATTTATACTTTTATATTTGCTGTCCAATCTCAACTTCCGGTTTTATAGCCGTATATAATTAAAAATTTGGATGACTTGTATCTCGTAACCTTGACCTTTGTTGACCGTCTCCCTTTCAATGTCAAATGTCATTGACCTTGGCTATCTTCTGATACTTTCATTTGTGAGGGCTGTCTACTTCCGTTATAACAATCTTACAAACAATTCTTCTCAACTTTAGACTGCTCTTGCGCGTGATGTAATTATCGTAGAAGGTTGATTTTTTCAGAGTCTTTAGCATTTTGCTACATTTGCAAAGTCCCACTCTGTGCCACGTGTGGCTCTAGTTTTTAATTTTTTTAAAAAAGAAATTCAAAAATGTGTTAGAATTGTATCATTGACCAGTGAAAAGTTCTAAAAGAAACATAAGGGGTATATTATTTTGTAATTTACAATACAACATTAGAAGGAAAATCTGTGAAAATACTCTGGTATCATGAAACCTTTTAATAGGTATAATGAAATATACTATGCACCATTCTACCAGGATGCAACGCACTGCTTCAGCGCCGTTGCACTTACGGCTCTAGTTTTTTTTTCGAATTCTGGTCAGAGCGCCCAGCCAAAACTATACATGCCACATAAATACTGTTAACATTTCTCCCGTTAATGCCGCGAGACTAAATCTGATGAATGTATTTTCATGCATTTTTTTCCAACCGGAAAGACGTAGAACAAAATCCATTTTTTACGTTTTTGCTAATTTTCGACTCCAATTTTGATCGGATTTTGATCGATCTTATTTTGTTTATAAGTTCGCGCTAACGGCTATAATATAGCAATTAAAAAATTCTAAAATTTAAACTTTTGTCGCTGACTTTTTTAGTTTCAATTTTTGAGGTTTTTCACTTTTTTAACTTCTACATATTTATTTCGATCGATATGAAAACTTACAGATAGTTAGATATTTTGATTGCAAACTAAAATTAATTTTCAAAGTTTCGATATCACTTCCGGTTTTGAAGTTATTCGCTCGTAAAGTTGAAATTTTAACTTTTACGGAATTTTGCAGTTATTTGAAAAATTGTTTTTGCAGTTAGTTAAAGTAGTCCCCATAAACATGTTGAAATGAATAAATTTGACCCGGAAGTATAGGGTCAAACGCCATCTTGATACGCCTAATTTTTATAAAACTCAAAATGGGGCCTTAGGGGAAAAGCCGATGTGTGTGATGATAGTGTCTATAGAATCTGCAATCGATTGCTAAGAAAATTTTGGAAGCCGATTTTTGAATTTTGGCTTTGTTTTTTTTTAATTACCGGTTATATTTTTTCAGTAATTGTCAAAACTGCTAAGGCATATATCTTGTTACCTTGATCTTTGGTGATCTTGTGACCTGCACAAATGTTGTGGTCCCTAACAAGATCTATCTAAAAATATATTTACTTTTGTCACGCGAAGTTAACTTCCGGTTCTAGAGCCATTTGAAAATCGCAATCGCTCTGTCACGTGACCTAATTATCATACGACAAAATTTATCTTATTTCCTTAATGTGTGTGATTTCGCCTTTCTTAAGATATATCACACTTGATATATTGATCAATATTGCGCTTTTTAGAATTTTAAAATTTTACACTGACGTCTATAGTAACTGTGCGTAATTTGGTTTTCACGGTATAAACTCAAACTTTTAACGTATAACAATGAATATCTCATGATCTAATAATTGTAGATGCTGGAAATTTTGAACATCATTTAACATTGTACACAAGATAGCAGACATAGCAAAATTTTGGGGTTAGGCGTGGCACATCCGGGTTAAATTTACATATATATTATATATTTGTAATTTATCATAACTTGCAAAGTATACTTTTTTTACCAATAATATTTTGCAGGAAAATAGGTTACTAGTTTGGCCAATATCGTAGAAAGCTAAATCTGTTTGGGCTTTTTACTTTTAAAAAAGGAATAGCTTTTAAAATTGACTAAATTTTCATTTTGACCTTCAACTTTGATGACCTTGACCTTTTCAAGGTCAAAAGTCATTGATCTATAATGTCAATTCATGTTTTGATCTATGATGTCCGAAACCTCTTTCCGGTTTTATAGGCTTCCAAAAACAGCGATTTTCAAAACTTTTAAGGCTCATATCTAGTGACCTTGACCTGTGGTGACTATGTCGCCTGAACAAAAGTCACAGCCCTTGACGACATCTATCACATGGTGCCTTTGATTTTGTTGCACGATGTTTACATCCGTTTTTATAGCCATTTGAATATTGCGAATAAGACAATAACACAAGCCGAGTGCCGGGAATATTCTTAAATGTTTGGAACATGGATTCCTCTATTTCAAAAATTCTAAATAAGGAATAGACTGATCTAATCCACACGCGAAAAAAACAATTCAAAAAAGATACTTTTTAATTTAAAAAAAAAATAATTTCAGAATGTGTTAGAATTGTATCATTGACCAGTGAAAAGTTTTAAAAGAAACATAAGGGGTATATATTCTTGTAATTTACAACACATTAGTAGAAGGAAAGTCTGTGAAAATACTCTGGATTCATGAAACTTTTTTAACAGGTATATTGAAATAAACTATGCATCATTCTACCAGGATGCAACACACTGCTTCAGCGCCATTGCACTTACGGCTCTAGTTATAATTTGTTTGTTTTACATATTTAACATTGTGATAATCATTTCAACCTCGACGACCATTCAATAGACGATCTCACCCTAATCCCAATTGAGCGTATAGAAATTGACTTGCCCGAAGATGAAACTACCAAATTCCGTCAATCTAGGGAGGCCCATTGGATTGAGACATTGAATCCAGCAAGACCTATAGGACTAAATATTCATCATAATGTAGGCATAGCACCCTTTGTTGTCCCGTTTAATACAACCAGCAATCGAGCAAGCAAGATAGTTCATGCCCACTATAAGAGCCTTCAAGAGAAATTCCCCCATGTCTATAAGCAGAAAATGATAGTTGCATATTCAAAAAAATAAGAACTTAAATGATAATATTGTTCATAGTAAACTAAAAACAATCAGTACATAACAGATTCTATACTTCTCGCCCATCGGGCGAGTTATTTTTTCTAATTTCAGATCAGAATAAGAACAGAAGAAAACCCAATATCAAGACCCTTAATCCTAATTTCTAAATAAAGTGTCTGCTCCACCCTAGGCCTGTACATTTGGGAGAATCAAACCCTCCCTTCCCCGAAACCTAATTACTTTCCTGACATGGCTGCGTCGTTATTTTTAAGTTTTTGCACACCAATTATAGACTCAGTTCTAGGAAACAAAGACGCTAGTAAATCGAGAATTGAAATCAACTTAAAAGAAAATGAGTATTTCTGCACTGTGGACTATAGGGACAGATGCTGCAGTATGGCAGTCCAAGGAGAATAAATTCTATGAAATTGTTAAGACTATTCTTTTTGGTTTATATGGCCAATTCGAAAATAAAAATCATAACGGACATGTCTTTAAGACGCTCATAAGTAATAGGAAACTTGTTCTCCATCTATACACTTCATGTACAAGGAGGTGGTTTCTCTGACTGGTACTTTGATGTATTTCCTAGTGTTGTACAAGACCTGATAGAAAATCTCGAAAAAAAGCTTCCCACTGAAACACTGTATAAAGATTGTCATAGCTGTGAGTTATCAAAATCTACACCCGAAAAACATCCAAGACAAAGAATTCAAAACGTAAATGATAATGAGAATACCAGAAGGTCCCCAGCGTTTCCATTGACTCCTCTTTCACCCATTGATTGTTCAACGCCAATACGCTTGGCACATCCTGCTAAAGATTACACCAATTTAATTACGAAACTGCAGGAAATGGAGAGCAAAACTACTGATTTACAATCTATAGTTAAATCCTTAACAGATGGAAAACAGTTACCAACATCATCACCGTCATCGTCAACATCACCCGTTTCCTTCAACAACTCAATTCCCGACCAACCAGAACCAAAACCAAATACCACCTTGATAATTGGTAGCTCCATTCTCCAACGAATTATTCCCAATGCACTATTTAATGTGTGTGTTAAAACTTTATGAGGTGCTGTGTTACCCGTCATTTTTCGCCACCTATCAAAATTACATATCCCTGATTATAAATCCATTATAATCCAGGCTGGCGGAAATGATGTTAATCAGAAAAGAAAAATGGCGGATATAGAAAAGGACATAAGCAATACAATTGATTACATCAAAGGTGCATCTCCAAAGACTAAAATATTCCTTTCAGAGGTATTAGCAAGAGGGATACTGATGTTTCCGAAATTAATAAGATGTATCGGACTCTTTCACGAAAAAGCAGTATCTCATTAATTACAGTACATTCTAATTTTTATAAAAAGGCTAATCTATTCTGGAAGGATAGAATTCACTTGACAGATGAAGGCACCCAAAAACTATTGGAAACATATGACAAGTTTGTTTCAATTTTTAAAGGTAAACCCAGCGTTAGGTCACTCCCTAAGTTCTATAATTGTGGAGGCACTGGGCACTCAATTAAGAATTGTAATCATAAAAACCCAGTCAATTGTTATACTTGTGGTTTACGCGGTCATAAGGCAAATGTCTGTAAATACAACAAAAACTTTGATTATGGCTTCAATTACTAGGATATTGGCCAAGACTTTAGAGCCGACAATTCTTCTCTAAATACATCATTCCCGTCATCTAGTCTCTCTATTGGTAATAATGTATGTTCTAATTCTTCTGTTAATGATATTCATAGGCAATTATTCATTAATCAGGATTCATCCTCCAAAATTGTAAATCATAATACATCCAGTTCGAATATTTCATACTATGGACTTGACTCTGAATCAAGTGTACTGTCATCAGCGCAGAGTGATAATAACTCTTCTTCGTTATTCCCAGATAGGTCTATTCTATTCTATCGAATAGTTTTGGGAATTCTTTGAAATTCTCAACAACCGCCATCCTATCAAACTAACCGCAAACGTGAGTGACAAAAGCATAGACTTTCTCGATACCACAGTCTTTAAGGGAGATTCCATAGCAGAAACAAATAAACTGGATATTAAAGTGTATTTCAAAGAAACTGATACTCATCAACTCTTGCACAAGAGCTCCTTTCACCCAAAACATACCTTTTCTGGTATAATTAAGTCACAAGTTTTACGATTTCATCGAATTTGTACAAGATCTTCTGATTTCAACCAAGCCTGTACGATTGTTTTCTCAAAACTGAAAGAGCGTGGGTACTCTAAACGATTTTTACGAAACATAAAAAATTCCACCTTAGCAGCTAAAAACAGACTTTATGCCGAATTACCTCCAGGTTTAAGAAGTGCTCCATGTTTGTCCAGTAGATGCAAAACATGTCCCTTTATATCAGAAACTCATTATTTTGTAAGCAACTCTACGAATAAAAGGTACCCGATCCAGGAACATCTAACATGTGAACATTCGAATGTAATATATTTAATTTCATGCAAGAAATGCCCCAAACAATATGTAGGAGAAACTAAGAATAATTTACGAACTCGCTTTAATGCTCATAGGTCAGACATCAAATTAAAGAAAGACAAGCCTGTTTCTAATCATTTCAGCCTCGACGACAATTCAATAGACGATCTCACCCTAATCCCAATTGAGCGTATAGAAATTGACTTGCCCGAAGATGAAACTACCAAATTCCGCCAATCTAGGGAGGCCCATTGGATTGAGACATTGAATACAGCATGACCTATAGGACTAAATATTCATCATAATGTAGGCATAGCACCCTTTGTTGTCCCGTTTAATACAACCAGCAATCGAGCAAGCAAGATAGTTCATGCCCACTATAAGAGCCTTCAAGAGAAATTCCCCCATGTCTATAAGCAGAAAATGATAGTTGCATATTCAAAAAATAAGAACTTAAATGATAATATTGTTCATAGTAAACTAAAAACAATCAGCACATAACAGATACTATACTTCTTGCCCATCGGGCGATTTATTTTTTCTAATTTCAGATCAGAATAAGAACAGAAGAAAACCCAATATCAAGACCCTTAATCCTAATTTCTAAATAAAGTGTCTGCTCCACCCTAGGCCTGTACATTTGGGAGAATCAAACCCTCCCTTCCCCGAAATTTAAAAAAAGGATTAAAAATTTGTCATTTGAACATTAACCGCTTTTTCAATGATCTGGATGAAGTTAAAGAATTCATCTTAAATGACTCTAATCATATTGACATTGTAGGTTTTAGTGAAACATTTCTTCACTAGACTAGATTTCTTCAATAGACGAGAACTCCATTCATATTCCCAATTATCAAATTGTTCGAAAATATAGAAATAATGATGAAAACGGTGGTGGACTTCTTGTTTATGTAAAATCTCATATAAAATTTAAAAGGAGATTAGACTTGGAAGTAGGAAACATTGAAACAATATGGTTACAAATTTCACCTAATTACAATCAATCCTTTTTATTATGTTTTGTTTATAGACCACCCTCTTCCTTGATTAATTGGTATAATCTATTTGATAATCAGCTTAGTTTAGCTAGTAACCCCTATAGTTTAATGTTCTTAACAGGGGACTTTAATATTGACTTTAAACTTGAGCTTCCATTACAATGGGATAATATTTTAACTGTTTATGGCCTTGAACAGATGGTTGATACTCCTACCAGATGTACTAAAACAACTTCAACTATTATTGATCATCTATATACTAATGCTTCAAACTCCATTTCTGAACTTCATGTCCCAGTGCCTTAGCGATCATTACCCTATTTTATTTGTACTTGATTTTCATATAAAACAGACTAAAAACAGACATATTCAAATTGAATATAGAAAATTTAACAATATGGTTACAAATTTCACCTAATTACAATCAATCCTTTTTATTATGTTTTGTTTATAGACCACCCTCTTCCTTGATTAATTGGTATAATCTATTTGATAATCAGCTTAGTTTAGCTAGTAACCCCTATAGTTTAATGTTCTTAACAGGGGACTTTAATATTGACTTTAAACTTGAGCTTCCATTACAATGGGATAATATTTTAACTGTTTATGGCCTTGAACAGATGGTTGATACTCCTACCAGATGTACTAAAACAACTTCAACTATTATTGATCATCTATATACTAATGCTTCAAACTCCATTTCTGAACTTCATGTCCCAGTGTCCTTAGCGATCATTACCCTATTTTATTTGTACTTGATTTTCATATAAAACAGACTAAAAACAGACATATTCAAATTGAATATAGAAAATTTAAAAACTTTAATGTAAATGCTTTTCTTGCTGATCTCTCGCGACAACCCTTCTCATGTATTGAACATATTGATGACCCCAACATTGCTATTGAAATTGGTATTCGCTCTTTAATCATGTTCTAGATTTTCACGCTCCAAGGAGGCGCCATAGAGTCAAGACACATTCCCAACCACAATGGTTTAATGACGAGATTCAGGAAGCGCGAAAACTAAGAGATTACTTTAAGAAAAAGAACAAAAATTACTTCTATAAATATTGGCGAAATGAAACTAAATCTTTAATCACAAAATCAAAGGCTAATTTTATTAAAAACTCTGTGAAAGAGAAAGATGATCTGAAAAACATTTGGCACTTACACTGACCTTAATGACATTGCCGATGTTATGAATAATTATTTTACAAATATAACCGATAATATTAAACCAAATTATAAACCCCTTTCTTGCGAAAATATTACTTGTATTGAAAACCATGTTTTAAACAAAGTTCCACAAAATCAGTATTTTAAAATTGATTACATTAAATGTAACGACGTTCTTAATTTACTTTTGTCACTTGATTGTAAGAAATCAACTGGTCCTGATTTTATTGGTCCTAAGGTATTACGTTTATCAGCTGATTATATTACTACTTCTCTTACTTATATTATTAATTTACGTATAGCCAAAAATACTTTCCCTGATATCCTGAAACATGCTAAGATCAGACCAGTTTTTAAAAAAGGAGAGAGAAACCTTGTAAATAATTATAGACCTATTTCGATATTATCTGCCGTATCTAAAATATTTGAAAAACATATTACCTTGAACATTACAAATTTCTTTAATACATTTGAACTTTTCTATAAATTTCAATCTGGCTTCCGGAAACATCATTCTTGCAATACTGCACTAATAAAAATGTGTGACTCTTGGCTTAATGCAATTGATAATGGGGAAATGACAGGAGTTGTCTACTTAGATTTTAGTAAAGCTTTTGATATGTTAGACCACAAATTACTGATAGAAAAATTAAAATTATACAAATTCCATTACAGCTCTTATACATTGATTCAATCTTATTTAAATTCAAGGAAGCAAAGAGTATCTCTAGGTGACTGTCAATCCGACCTCAATTCTGTAAAATGTGGGGTGCCTCAGGGGTCAAATCTTGGTCCTCTCCTCTTTCTCATTTTTATCAATGACTTACCATTTCATGTTAGAAATTGTGCTACAGACCTCTTTGCTGATAACAGTACAGTACACTTTTCTCACCATAACTTAAATTGTATATATGCCACCCTTCAAGATGATCTGTTTAACATTAAAACCTGGTATGAGGATAATGGGATGGTTATAAATGCTACAAAAACCAAGGCTATGTTAATTGGTTCCAATCTGCAAACAACAAATAACCAATTAGCATTAACTGTAAATAATGTACCTATAGAGAATGTTACTGAATGTTCCAAATTAAAAAACTGTCAAAAATTATAAGTTCTAAAATTTTCCTTCTCTGTCAAATTGAAAAATGCATTCCATTAAGCTTACGTAAATTGTTTTATAATAGTTATATTTTACCATTTTTTGATTATTGTTCTACAGTTTGGGGTAACTCCAATAAAAGTAAGTTAGAGGTTTTATACAAATTACAAAAACGCGCTGCAAGGAGTATTTTAGATAAAAAACATGATTCACCTTCGGCACCATTATTCAAAATTTTAAATTGGTTGACACTGTATCAACGTATTAGATATAATCGTGGCATAATGACATTCAAAATATTTCGAACTGGACACCCTGAATATTTATACAATAAATTTACGGAAAGATCAAAATTAACGGAAACCAGTATGACACTGAGATCAGAAACACTCCGAACTTTAGACATACCGAAATGTAATAAAACTGCTATCATGAGAACATTTCAATACACAGCTTCTTTACTTTGGAATTCATTACCACAAACTGTAAAACATAATCCTTCTTTATATACATTTAAACAAGAACTGAAGAAGTTAATTGATTCCATAGCATTTATAACCTTTCTTTTGTTTTTCTCTCCATTTCATTTTACTTAAAAACTTATACCATCATATATATCATATAAGAAACACAGTGTTTACATTTTTATATTTTTCACCACATCCGTGATGCATTGTAAATGTATATAATTATGTTACATGAAATTTTCTGTGTTTTTATCATATATAGTATTATTTATTTTTAGTATATAATTCGTAGTTTCGTGGGGAAACATAGTGGTTACATTTTCATATTTCCTTCCTCATCCATGTTACATTGTTAATGTTTATATGTTTTATGTTATTTTCTGTGATTTTATTCTTTCTGTAATCTTGTATATAATATGTAGTTTAGTGGGACCTATTGAAAATTAGACTTCTGTCTAAATGGGTTGCCAAATAAAGTTATTATTATTATTATAGTTCATTATTATTTGTATAGTCATAAGACCTTAGTTTTGACTTGACGTAAAAACCTTTGAAGTTCAGAAGGTTCTCCACCAAATTTCTTTATATCCACTGCCAGACGTTTCAAGTGCTGGAGTAAACCGAAGGAGCCTAACTCCGAAGAGCTGTTATGTTCAGGTGAAAGGTTTCTTGATCTTGAGGATGCACAGCTTCTAGTAGTAAGGGGAGTTTAATTGTATTCCAGGCGCTGAATTGGTGTCACATCTTCAAGTTGCAAGTGGGGTGTTGGTCTACAAAAGTGATATGGAGTCTTTGGAGAGGTACCAACAGAGGAGACCTTAGGAGGTTCTTCATCAAGATCTATCACAGAGGTCTTGGCAGTAGCAATTGATATAGCTGTATCCAATTCCAGTTGTTCTTCATGCAATTACAATTCAAAACGTTGACGAGCTAATTCATGCTTGCGAACAAGAATTTCCTTTCGGCTTAAAAGTTCATGACGCTCACGTTCAAACTGATCCTTTAATGTAGATAAGTCTTTATCATCCAAATCTGTTTTAGATTGATTTTCAACAGTTTCAAGATTATTTGCTTCACTGCGACTGTTCATTGTCAATACACTGCCAGTGAACAAATTTGTTAATAATATTAATGTCAGGCAAAGCGATTTATCGCCAAACATATTGCCACATTGGAGGCATTTGATTGTTAATGCGTACGTGTACGAATGAAAGGATTACCACAAAATATTCGAAATAATGTTCTTTTCTTTTAAAAGTTCAAATACAGTTTAATAACAACTATTTAGTCGTCTATTACATAGTATTCATTCAACAGAACTAATAACGTTCCATACAACCACAAATTTACAGCATAGGTATACATACGACGTACGATTAACTGAAATGATAAATTAAATATAAAGGTTCAAAAATGAATAAATACCAAATTTGTTGTCCACTACGGTTCATAAAACTAAATTCTTGTTATTTAACAAGACGAAATCGAGCGAAGAATTGAAAATAAATATTCATGAAAACATGTTAACCATAAAACGGAAGTAAGTTCCTTGTGACCAGAAGACAAGTTGGGCAATGTTCGTTTTGCGCTCTACAGATGTAAGCCTATAATTGAAAAGATAGCTTGCCAGGCAAGGTAATATACGCCCACTGATAGCTTTGTTTGAAATTGAATATTTATTAGAAAATAGCAAACATAGACACCAGGAAATATTCAACTTATACCCAAATCCATCACAAACTGTGCCATCACAAGTTAAAAACCAAACACATTTGTAAGAATAACGGCAATAACTTGTATTTTATATTTCAAAAGGTTGAGTTTTGATTGTGATCAATTTCATCAAGTTGTCAAATTTGTTTTAGACTTCTGCTTTGTAGAATAAAAATTACGTGTTTTGTAATTTGTAAATTGTGATTATGAACAAAAAAATTGTGACTTGTAGAGTCTGTCAAGAATTGTGCCTCCTAGAGTGTTTACGAGCTAAAAATTGAACGCGTTTTCAAGAACAAGGGCAATAATTCATACTACATATTTTTCGATTTCCCTGATTTTTCTATAGGGTTTATCCTTGGGTGATAACGAACACTCATACCAAGTTTCGTCAAAATCTGTCAAGAATTGTGCCTTCTAGAGTGATTACGAGCTAAAAATTGAACGGTTTGCAAGAACAAGGGCAATAATTCATACTAAATATTTTTTGATTTCGCTGATTTTCAATAGGGTTTATCCTTGGGTGATTACGAACACTCATAACAAGTTCCGTTAAAATCCTTCAAGAATTGTGCCTTCTAGAGTGTTTACGAGCTAAAAATTGAACACGTTTTCAATGACAAGGGCAATAATTCATACTAAATATTTTTTGATTTCGCTGATGTTCAATAGGGTTTATCCTTGGGTGATTACGAACACTCATACCAAGTTTCGTTAAAATCCTTCAAGAATTGTTCCTTCTAGAGTGTTTACGAGCTAAAAATTGAACGCGTTTTCAAGAACAAGGGCAATAATTCATATTTAATATTTTTCGATTTCGCTGATTTTCAATAGGGTCTATCCTTGGGTGATAATGAACACTCATACCAAGTTTCGTTAAAATCCTTCAAGAATTATGCCTTCTAGAGTGTTTAGGAGCTAAAAATTGAACGCGTTTTCAAGAACAAGGGCAATAATTCATACTCAATATTTTTCGATTTCGCTGATTTTCAATAGGGTCTATCCTTGGGTGATAACGAACACTCATACCAAGTTTCATCAAAATCTGTCAAGAATTGTGCCTTCTAGAGTGTTTACGAGCTAAAAATTGAACGCGTTTTCAAGAACAAGGGCAATAATTCATACTTAATATTTTTCGATTTCGCTGATTTTCAATAGGGTCTATCCTTGGGTGATAACGAACACTCATACCAAGTTTCGTCAAAATCTGTCAAGAATTGTGCCTTCTAGAGTGTTTACGAGCTAAAAATTGAATGCTATTTGTATAGCATTTTATCTAAGTCAATAATTCAAAAACCGTTTATCGCAAAACTCGTCAAATTCAAACTTGACCAAGATCTCTTAAATATACATTATCACATCAAGTTTCATTGAAATCAGATAAACACTGTAGTTGACAAGCTGTCATGGTGTAAGGACGTGGTACAGGTCGCTCTACACCGAATTCACTTTTTACAAAACCTAATACGCCTTAGTGAAACGGATTATTAATGTGTATTACCAGATGACTGCTGAGTGATTATATTTTTTATGTGGAACAATATCTGTGTATGGGAAACAGTTTTATTTGGAATTTAAAAATCACTACAAGTAAATAAGAGTCAGTGGAGTGTATCGCCATATTACACAGGTAAATAAGTGAAGTTTATGTGATTGAACTCATGCCTAGCCGCAGAAAGAGACGCGTTAACAAACGATTACACACAGAAGCTTCGCTCACTGCTTCTAATACAAGTGACTCAAACTGTGAAGTGTCCTCAGTTTTAAGTTTTAAGCTATGCACACTCTATATGATAACCCTATTACTTTACCAAAATCGGTCAGTACACCAATATTACCCAGTGAACCAATTCAAGCTGAGCATAATCCAGACTTGAACTCTAAGTTAGTATCCATCTCAAAGACACTAGAAAATATATGTCAACGATTGAATACATTGGACAATACTGAGATTCAATTATCAAAAGTTGTAGCAGACCTTACAAATGTTAAAACGGATGTGAAGTTAAACAGTGAACACATAAAATCCATAAAGAAACAACTCTATCTACATGAGACAGGTATCCAATTTCAATCCGTAACCCTAGAAAAGGTGCAATCAGAAAACAAAATGCTACGAGATGAAGTCAATATATTACAGGATGTGAATTGTGATCTCAAACTGTCAAAGGGGACATAACCGACCTAAAGTTTAGAAGCATGCAGGGCAATTTAATGTTTTTCGGAATACAGGATCGCCCAGATGAAATTGTACAGACACTATCAGAAAATTCTTGCTTAGAGAATTACAAATTGACGATGATAAACAAAGAATACGGATCGATAGAGCCCACAGGGTTGGTAAGTTCAAACATCTTAACACCGGAGCCAGCAATTATAATTCCAATCCAAGACCTATTGTGGTGAAACTATTTTCCGGATCAACAAGAAGTAAGAGGTAAATCAAAATTATTGGCACATACCAAATACGGCATCTCGGAACAATTTCCACCTGATATTCTAGCCAATCGCCGTACACACATGGATTTTTCAATCGAGAAAAAGGGATGGGTAATAAAGTATACTTTATTAGAGATAAACTTTATATAAATGACCAGTTATATCGTCGAACACCACGTGCCTAGGTAATCGCATAAGGTGGATTAAAAGTCATTTGCTGGAATATTAATAGTGGTTTTAAAAAAAGCTAAATGGTATCCATTTTGTGAACACTATTAAGAAACATGACATTATAGCGCTATTACACATCGGCCTCTCTACTGCTAGAGCTAAATTAGAGGGATATTCAAGGACAATCATTAATCGTAAAAAGCACAAAAGCAGCGGGGGAATAGTCCTTATCATAAGAGAAGAGTTGAAGAATAACGTGAAGTTAGTAAAGAGTGATGAGTGTGGTCTAGCAGTACTAAAAGTCTCAAACTCTATAATAGACTGTCCAATAGATGTTTTCATATGTTTCGTTTATATACCCCACTCGGAATCTAGATTTTATAGTTCTTATAACATTGACTTATTTAAACAAATCGAACTCTATAATGCGCACTATTCACAATACGGAATATTTATGGTATGTGGCGATTTAACTTCGAGAACATCTATTAAGATTATCTAATTTGTCAAGACAAACTTTATGAACACCTCTCGTCAAATTACAAATTAGCCCGCGATTCAGATGACCCAGTCACAAATGCTTTTGGAAGGAGTCTGATACGCACTTGTATCAATACCGAATTGTCCATTTATAATGGCAGAATTAGTGACGGGAAGGTGACATTTTGCACTGCACAAGGGTCTAGTGTAATCGACTATTCGCTCATCCACTGGAGAAACTCAGATATTATTAAAGATTTCTGTGTTAGCGATTTGAACGAATTCTCAGACCACGCCCCTTTAACTTTTGAGCTAAAATTAAATAGTTCCCCAGAACCACCGAGACCACATCAGGAACCAGTGAATCTAAAATTCTTGTATGGGACAAAAATAAGATAAGCGAGCTACAAAACAATCTTCGAGCAAGTTCAGTTTTAAACTATTTTGCCACAACAGCAGGTGATGATATAAACCAGATAGAATTAGACCAATTAGACACTTCATCTTTGATTCATGCTTCGAAATTATAGGTAAGACAAAGACATCCACAAACTCCACACCCAAGCTTACAAAAAAGACAAATCCTTGGTTTGACGAGGCTTGTAAGCAGGTCAGATCGGATTTTAAACTTTTTATAAATAGATTTAATAAATACAGACGTAATTCAGACAGAGTTGCATTTACCAAAGCCAGGAGAGTAAGAGAATCTTTTAAATATAGCAAAGGGAGAGAACTCCAGTTAAAGGCAAAGAAAAACCCCAAAAACTTTTGGAATCAAATAAAAGCATTCAAATTTAATATAGTCCGCTCTACTTGTCCTATCGAGCTTAATCAGTTTTACCTACATTTTAAGAACATATTAGGCTTTACCTGTGAAATGGATCCATTGTCAGAAATTCAATTACCTAAATTAAATGCGATATCAAATGTGTTTCTTGATAAGAATATTACCACGGAAGAAGTGAAATGTGCTGTCCGAAAATTAAAATCTGGGAAAAGTGCAGGGGGGGTAGTTTACAGGCGGAACTATTCAAGGGGGTAGATGAGTTAATACAACCGTTATGTGACTTATTCAATATTGTTTTTAACAATGGTCTGTATCCTGAAGATTGGACAAACTGTATTATCGTATCCGTCCCAAAGAAAGGAAATGCCAATGACGTAAACAGTTATCGAGGTATCACTTTAATGCCTGTGATAGCCAAGTTATTTTCTATTGTGATAAGTAAACGCCTATGGACTTACAAACGATGTACTTATAAAAAACCAGTTTGGATTCCAAGCCAAGAAAAGCACTGTCGATTGTATATTTGTATTGCATTCCATTATTTGTGAAAAACTTGCGAACGGGGGGGAAGTTATTTTGTTGTTTTGTGGACTATTCAAAATGTTTTGATACAATTGATAGAGAATTACTCATATTAAAATTACATAATATTATAGGTATAAGTAGTAAAATGATAAATTGTATTAGGTCGATGTATAAACATGTTAATTTGTATTTCAGGTCAAATGGTGCTTATTCGGAACAGTTTTCCTCGCATCTGGGAGTTAAGCAGAGAGACAACCTATCCCCACTTCTCTTTTTATTTTACCTTAATGATTTCAATTGTTTTATAAATGAAAAGGTCATAGACCCCGTTTATCTTGATACTCTGATTTTAACCTCTCTGATATACCCTGACCTGAAGGATTGCAACACTTGCTTGATAGATTGTCTCTGTACTGTCAAAAATGGAAACTAATTGTAAATGTTGAAAAAACTAAAATTATGGTGTTTCATAAAGGGAACAAATTCAAGAACTATAATTTTATATATAACCATGTTAAAGTCGAATGTGTACAAAGTTTTAATTATTTAGGCATAGATTTTACTAGAAATGGTAATTTTAATTTATGTCAAAAGAATTTACCCGTTAAAGTCCTCCAAAGCAGCTTATCAATTACATAATATTTTTGACCAATGTCAAACAAGAAACATGTGAAACAAGAAATATTTTTATTTAATTGCTATATAGGCTCTATTCTTTCATATGCTTCTCCAGTGTGGGGGTTCCACAGCTCACCAGATACCAAAATTGTTCAGTTGCGTTTCTGTAAGACTATATTAAGCGTCAAAAACACAACTGGTTACAAATTATATCTGATAAATCAAAATTGCCATATTTAGCATACCGTGATCTTTGCAAGTTGGACACAGTGAATAAACAAAATTGGGCATATAATGTTAAATCCTTATTAGACCAGCTGGGTTTAAGCGAGAATTGGCATAATCAACATATTTATTTACCTAATTATGATTATTTGAACTTACGTATTGATGATCAGTTTCTCCAAGAATGGAATGATGACCGCTCCCAGTATGAAAAACTACAATATTATAATATCATATGTTACTCTAATTCATTTAAACCTTATTTAGAAATAATTACTAATAGGAAAGATCGTATTGCTTTAACCAGACTCAGAAGTGGCTCACATGACTTACGCATTGAAACTATGTAACTCGGGTGAAATTGAAGATGAATATCATTTCCCCTTCTACTCTGTATATGGACAATTTAAACTATCCAAATGTTATAATAACTATCCATGCATTGAAAAATATATAAACCTTTTAAATACCGAAAACCAAAATGTAATTATAAACCTAGCATCTTTTTTATATATATCCTTTAAAAAACGCGAAACACACCTTCTAAATCAGTAATGTATATTAAACTATATTTTTGTATATATATATTGTATATTATGCTATCATTCTTAAATATTGTAAATTTGTTACAACTCACTTACACCATGTTACTATTCTATTGTGTTCACAAGAAATGTTGACGGGCCAACGGACCGACGGACAGGGGCCACGGCAATATACGTCCACATGAACATATGAGCGTTTAAAAATGATAACTCGTGCTAGCATCGGTAGACGTGGGCGTAGAGACTCAAAACGAGGCTAATGCGAAACAGTGTACTTTTATAGTTCAACTAAAATCTAATTTACACATAAATTATTACCTTCGGAGACGCACGAAGGACCCTGTAGGATAGACCACAGGGGTGTCAAAATAATGTTAAAACCCGAACATTTGCTATATATTGGGCGGTCATCTTTAAAAAAAATGGCGGCCATGACAGATTTTTGGCGTGTCCACCTTGAATATTTTTAGAATACATATTACAACAACATGCAAATTTTTGTGATTTCTTCACGAAGTACATGATTCCTTGAAAATTTATGACGTAGGGGCCTATGGTCTACAGAGGGAAATATTAGCCTCTAATGACGAAAAGATGGGCTTGAGAATGGAACATGAAGCTGCTCTCGCCTTCTGGCTTTTTTAAAATTGGTCTAACGGAGAAGAATAAGATCGACATTCCATTAATTGCAAACTAAAAATTCATATGAATGAAATGTCAAAATTGTTTAAAATACGCTGTGATTGAATATGATACTCATCTGAACTATTCACGAAATGATTTCCTGTCAAATTTCCAATCATCAATTCAAAAGGAAGGTTATCGGTGCGAAACTACAAAGTATCGTGTTTTGAGGTAGCGGTCGACAATGTATCATGTGATCAAACAACCATATATGATTGGTTGATTATGTCAACAAATGCATCGATAAGTTGGAGAAAATGGCTGCCATCATGGAATGAGTGCGAAAGCTGCTTAGTGCCGTTATCATTTCTATAATTGATAGTGGGACCTCTTTCGATCAATTTGTCATGCAGACATAAGTTGTGAGTAAGATACTTTTTGAAATTTTGTCTCAATCTAGGAAAGTCATAATCACTAAATTCTGCCAATTAGTGCAAAATTCTAAACCAAACTGACCGTAATAAGTGTTTCTTATTTTTAGACTTTTGTATAGTTATAGGCTAGTATATATATATTTATTGTGGTTTTTGGCACACTTATATTAAAACAATCGGTCATATCTCAGTTCTCATATCAACTCAAACAATGTCAGTTATTGTCGCTTTTTAAATATAAATGTTGAATTTGACAGTCCGTGCAACAAGTAGTCCGAAACGTCTGTCTCTATTCCAGCCTCTGATATATCTATTTTGACAGTTGTAGATAATATATGGTCAGAAAAACTTGGCCATGTTATATCTGTGTTTTGAACATATTCATTTATAAGGATAAGCTTAGTATCTTCTGGAATCAATATACATTTTGAATTACACTCAAACTTAGTCAATAAGAGAATAGATTGGTAAGTTAATTTACCTGTAAACCAAAACATCTGTCTCTATTCCAGCCTCTGATAGCTATTTGGACTTGTACGACGGAAAAACTAAACTAATTATTTAAATCAGATCCTCAAAACACAGATCTATATACAGTCAAGTAACCTAATTTCGTGGAAACCTATTATTCGTGGATTTCCAGATAGGATTAATAATTTACATGAGCGACATTGTGCGACCTCCGCATTAGTTTGTTTTGATAAACACAGCAAAGGTAAAATGTATTAATGTATACTTTGACAAATACAAAATGGCGGATTTCACTTATTACCAAATGTCACCATTTTTTATCGGCCGAATTTCCTTATAATCCCAAGCGGTAATCGGAATTCCAAGTGTCGTCTGCTAGAATGTAGTCCAACGAATGAAGTCACATGATCAACTAGCGGATTCTGTGTCAGCAGAAAATGTCTATGGAACACAAAGTGGACCATATTCTTATGTTGTTTCAGTGACTTTTAGCAATAAATCACGCTACGTATCTTAATTTGTCAGTCACTATTTTTTTTTTAAAAGCGTGGTTCTTTGAAAGAATTGTCACTAGTTATAATGAATTGATATTAAAGATAAATACTAAGAGAAGTTAATTATACCACCCGGTATCCATACAACGTGTTTTTCTAGACTTATTTATAGATCAAACATTGTACACGAAAATAGGTGACGCATTCTGCCGCCATTGCCGAGTTGGTTGCTCATGAAATATGGGTCAAAGTGAAGGATTCATAAAGAAAATCGAAATAAACCAATTTGAATTATTTTGTAGAATATCTGAGGAAACATCTAAGACATAAAATTTTTTTTCGTTTTTTTAACCTTGACGAAATTCGGTGTTGAATCCTTATATCCACGAAAATAGGTTACACCACTGTATATTTGGAAAAATTGATATTTTTTTCAGTTCAGCAATAAGATCATTTTACCCCTAAAACCATTTATTCACGTCTGTTGTTTCATCAATTTGTTAATCCAAACTAATCTCTCATTAGCCATTTAAGACTGTGCGCATTCAAAAGTTTAAAAGTGTTAACTGACAAACCAAATTTCGGTGATGCCTATAACTAGTATAGCCTACAGTCAGTGTAAAGGTAATTTAATATGATGTTTTAAAAAACACTCCACTGGATTTGTTTAAAATCCCCATAACAGAGGTAGAGGTAGGTATGGGGTTTCCTTCATCTGTATTCTGAATGGTTTTCAAGAAATTTGAGAGACATCTCCGTATACTGTGTTTGAATTTAGAATTCATCTGAAAAAGTCCTGTTTGGATTAAAGCTTACTGGTGTGATTTTTAATGATGTGTATATTGCATAGTGTTTATCATTAATAGGTTCTTGGCTATTTTAGTGCTCAGTTACTAATGGCTCATTAGGCAATAATAATCACTGCATGGTTACAGTAACGATTTTGTAATCTATTGTTCATAGTTCACTTATCAATCTAATCCAGGCCTCCTCAAATGGGGGCCTATGGACATTACTACGAAAATTTTAAAAAATTAAAATAATAAAAAAATATATTTCAAATATATAATTTATGAAATTAAAAAATAATGATATAGTATAAATAGAATAATAATAAAATGACCACTATTAGGTTGATTGTTCCGTCCAGTCATTTAACTTTGTTTTATGGCACTGCCCCAATTATATCGTGGGCATGACCTATCCCCTAAACTACTGGCTATCCTTGCCACGTCGATTTGTTCATCTCAAACCAATAGGTAGGCTCAATATGGCTATGCGAGTATTTATTTTCCCACATTAACAACGCAAAGAGAAAATCAAGAAGCAGTCACAGCCATTTTGATGCAACATTAGTGCCAAAACTGTGTAAAACCTTACCTTAATTAAAACTATTCGTTTAATCTAGTACAAAGCATGATTTTATCAAGAGCATTAAATGTATAGCACATGTAGCATTACATGTTTTGAAAAAGTATGCATGGTCTGCTAAGTCTGCGACACTGTTGCTACTGTACAGGTCAAAACCATGAGATACAATCAGACTAAACAATTCTGCCACATTGCAAGATGCAGATTTGTAGTATTTGTCAAGGAGTGCTCTCTCCCTAACGACCATGACTTTTGAAGTTAGTGTGTCAGTCAAATAATTCTGTTTCCGCAATGTTATACTTCATCTCTACTCTCTGACAGTTTTTACTGAATTGAATTTCGGCAATCATTTTCGTATCATTTGAAATGAGCCTTGGGTTGATGAAAATGTTTACTATTAGCTATTTGTAAACATGATTTTATACAGAGGAATTTTAGACATGGCAAACAGTTTCAATTTTTTTTCAATATTTATGAAAAATCTACTTTTTGAACTGATATTCACATAGTTGTGATAAATTTTATTTTGGCTATTAATGGTTAAAATTAGACAAAAAGGATAATTATGACACGCAAATTGCAATGAACCCTGTTCTAAAATCCAGCACTAATAAATGGAACCAACTCGCAGAAAAAGATCAATAACCAATTATATAATCTCTTGTATTTTTAATAATCATTATTGACATACTGGGCGGGGCTCTATTATCTGCATGCTCGAGATAAAAAAAAGGTTCAGGCTTCAGTAAAATTACAAAGCAATTTTATGTAACAAAATTAGAGATTAAATTGGACATCCAACCTCACATGATAATTAGTCGATAGACTTGTGCAACAGCGTCTATATTTCTACACATCTCATACATAGTTGTATATTCGGCCTTGTGTAATGATATAATAAATGTGACTTATCGTTCTTGAAAATACATTCAATTTTTAGCTCGTAAACGCACTAACATTCTTCGGTATCAGAGTGTTTGACTTGGGCCAATACAATATAAGGCCATTTTTTTTTTATTACTTGGTTTACGGATTTTTTTTTAGTTAACCTTGGATGTCGGAGGACGAAAAAAAAATAAAATAAAAAATTTACCTCCTGAAATTTATTTTATATTATTCTATACTACCTAAAAATATCAGTAGCGATCGAGAGAATATAGAAAAATTACAAAACGGAAAGCAATGGTTAAAGTTTTAAAAAAGCTGTTTATGTTGGACTAGAACGTTTTGACCATATGTACATGAATACCCAATACTAACACCATATCATAGAAGTAGTCACAGAACAGATTAAATTTAGAGCTATGCCCATCAAGATATAAATGTCAACAATTGCATAACTACCTTTCTTCAGCAACTCTGTCCTACTTTTTTGATGCGTTCATCAATAATTTGAGTGCAATAATTCGAGTGCAGACCCTTCAAGTTTGTTCTGTTGATCTGGCAACTGAGGAGCCTCCAACAAAAATACTGTCACCCCTTGTGCAGATAGCAAATGAACTGGGGTGTCCAGTGGACACTGAATGTCACTGGCAGTAAATGAGTAATATGTAAGATGCCGTATGACTGCAGATTTTGGTCAAGCATTTGTTGGGTGCATACGGATGTTGTCGGGTTTCTACCATTTTTGCATGTTGTCCCCCGCTCTACCAAAGGGGGATACCTATTCCACCGATTTTTGTTTTTTTTCCTGATCAAATTTTCAAGGGACCTACACGTGTATATTGTGTTGAAACGTTATGTGCCCAACCTTATTAAAGAGGTGTGTTATATTCCATAATATTGTCTTGTGTTTTGTTATATGTGCTCCTCGCTTCTATATGTGGTTCAAATTCAGGAAGTCGACTTCAACATTATTTATATTATCACTGTCAATATAAACACATTCCAAAACCGATGGCCAGTCGTCTTCAGTTGGCAAAAATTCGCACTCTAGAGTCACTATCAGCGTAGATATGGGTTATAACAGCTTCAACAATAAATTTTCTGGCCATTCTATGACCGTTTTACATCAAAATACAACCATTTTCAATCGAAAGTTGATCGAAATACATGACAGCAAAATTGTTTACATTGACGATTGCTATTTAGGCCACCTGCTGCGTTTGAATAGCCATCATTAGAGCCGTAAATTCATATCTATCTATATAGGATGTCTATGGTTATGACCCCATGAAAACTAAAATTTCGCGACGTCTTTTCACAAATATTACCTATTTTCAATCAAATTGTTTAGGATTTTTTGTAGGAGAAACATGCATGTTTTTTTGTCTGCAAATTATCACCGATATCTAAATACATATCAACACTGTCTTTATAGCAGTAGTTTTCGTATTTATTTAAAGTGGCGGTCGCACAGGTAGAATGTCGCAATATTGCGACCGTGGCAGTTAAGGGGTTAAGAGGTAAGCCGAAGCTCATAGGACTGTTGCATAACCATTGCAGGTCATGAGGTAAAACCTTTACTAAATAAGTCTTGCAAAAGACTGTTGTATACCCATTGTAGGTTAAGGAATTAAAACCTTTAACTAATAAGAGTTAACTGAAGCTCAGAGTCTTGAGAATGACAGTTTTTAACCATTGTAGGTTAAGGGATAAACATCTTTAACTAATAGGGGTAAACTATTAAGAATACTCCATGGTTTATTACGGCATGACAAGGCAAGTTGAAATATAACACAAGATGTTTCTTTCAGGTGTAAGCGATCTTGCAGCTTCTTCAGATTTGGAAAGAATAGATTTGAAAGTAAATTAATGGATAACAAGAGAGACTGTGACATTGAAGGATTTAAAGAGATTAATATAAAAGGAGATGGGAATTGCTTCTTTAGATGTAGTAGTATGTGTCTGTATGGACATGAAGAGAATCACAGAAGAATTAGAGAGAGGATTGTACGTAGAATGGATGCCAATCCTGAGGTTTACCAAGCGTTAATCGATGGGGATTTCAACCAGCATATACAAGACCAACTTAGTACAAGTGGGGAGTCCACGGCATGAGCAACTGAGGCAGAGATTCTTGCGGCTTCCAGTGAGTTCAGATGTAAACTATTTATTCTGAGTACAGGAGAAAAGGGACAGGCGTGGAATTGTTTCGATATTAACTACGATAAGGAAGGATGTAAACCAAACAAAGGCTAGATAGCTATATCGCACAGGAATAACCACTTAACCTCTTGATCCCTGACAAGAAACACAGTACGTGCGAATTACCTGAACCCGATACTGATAGGATAAGAGGAAACGTTACAGACTGGTTTGATATGACAACTAAGAAGAGCTTTAAGTACCAGGGTGAACCGATATACTGGCAGGCAGTGAATAGATGTAATAATGTCAAGACTGAGATAAACGGATCAGAGGGGCTGGGGAAAGGGGAGGTAACGCAGAAAGATAATATTCTGACGAAACCCCAACAGCACTTATTATCGAAAGGTTTTAGTTTTGTGCCAACAAAGGAGAAGGTGGATCACTAAATCACTAAAGAAGAACAAATGGCTATGAAGGAGTTACTGAACGATAAAGAAATTATTAAAAGACCAGGAGATAAGGGGTCTGGGGTCGTGGTGGTGAACAAAGATGATTATATAAGGGAGTTGCAATCTGAGATGACAAAGAATGAATCATAAACGGAGACGAATGAAGATCAGACCAACGAATCGACGAAGAAAGTAAAGAACATAGCAAACAAATTACATAAAAACGGTCACATAGACAAGGATCTAAAACATTATACCAAAATACCCCACTAGCGGTCAACTTAAAGACAACCCCAAGATCCAGAAGAAGAACAACCTCTTTTAACACATCGTCAACGGACAGGGAACAGTAACAGAAAGATTAGCGGAAATAGCAGAGAAAGAATTAGAAGGGTTTGTGATTGGGACAGACAGTTATGTCAGAGACACGACAGACTTCTTAAACAAACTGAAGACCATACGACAACCAATACCCAAGGATGCCATTCTCTTTTGCTTTGATGTCGTCATACTGTATCCATCCGTACCTAAGATAGAAGGGCTAGCAGCTTGTGAGGAAGGTTTAAATATACGCAATAACCCTGATATACCGACTAGTTATGTGATGGAGATGATAAGAACGGTCCTAGAAAACAACAACTTCTCTTTCAACGGTAGACATTACCTTCAAAGGGATGGAGTGGCAATAGGATCCAAACTGGGCAAGAATTATGCATGCATTATATGAGAAAGTGGTATGAACAACTGAAGGCCAAGGATAGAAGGAAGCATATACACTTCTATAAAAGATTTATAGATGATGGGTTTGGAATCTGGACAGGAACAATAGAAGAATTCCAAGCAGAAGTCAACACCATACATGAGAAGATAAAAGTAGATTTCGGGGAAGGGAGGGTTTGATTCTCCCAAATGAACAGGCCTAAGGTGGAGCAGACACTTTATTTAGAAATTAGGATTAAGGGTCTTGATATTGGGTTTTCTTCTGTTCTTATTCTGATCTGAAATTAGAAAAAATAACTCGCCCGATGGGCAAGAAGTATAGTATCTGTTATGTACTGATTGTTTTTAGTTTCCACTCGTGTGAGATTAGGCTTTTCGTGTGTTACGGAAAGGTTCGCTGTTTGGCTATTCATACTCGCAAACGCTTTCAATATTTCAGGATGGATGGCGGCCTGAGGGGGTGTCGACGTGGATTTAGTAATAAACATTGTTCTAGCACCACGTGGGGGGTGGTTTCGAAAAAAATATGTGCAGCTAAGATTTCGTTGAAATCGTTCAATGGATGGTCAGAGATAATTCAAGTTAGCTATCTTTGGTGTGGGAATAAAGTCCACGGTCTAAGATTGAATGCTTAAGGGGTGTGAGAATTTTGCGGCTCAAGTTAACTACAGTTTGGCCTAGTGGTGGCCTCTCAGTATTTTTATCCCCAGTAATTAGTTTAAAGACTAACTCGATGCTTGAAGCTGGTGTATCCAAAACAAATAAATGCTATTAGCTGTTTCTGGAGACCAATGAAGATTATCAACTGGTTCGAATTCTTCTTTGTAGGGTGGTAAGATTGTTGTGCTGTTGATACTGGACTCCATCATCATGTTGTTGAGGGTGCTGAGGTTCTGTTGTGCTTTCTTTGAGACTTTATTTGAAATGGGTATACATGTGAAGAGGATCTTGCTTATAGACATGGGGGAATTTCTCTTGAAGGCTCTTATAGTGGGCATGAACTATCTTGCTTTCTCGATTTCTGGTTGTATTAAACGGGACAACAAAGGGTGCTATGCCTACATTATGATGAATATTTAGTCCTATATAGGTCTTGCTGTATTCAATGTCTCAATCCAATGGGCTTCCCTAGATTGACGGAAATTGGTTGTTTCATCTTCGGGCAAGTCAATTTCTATACGCTCTTTTGGGATTAGGGTGAGATCGTCTATTGAATGATCGTCGAGGTTGAAATGATTAGAAACAGGCTTGTCTTTCTTTAATTTGATGTCTGACCTATGAGCATTAAAGTGAGTTCGTAAATTATTCTTAGTTTCTCCTACATATTGTTTGGGGCATTTCTTGCATGAAATTAAATATATTACATTCGAATGTTCACATGTTAGATGTTCCTGGATCGGGTACCTTGTATTTTTAGAGTTGCTTACAAAATAATGAGTTTCTGATATAAAGGGACATGTTTTGCATCTACTGGACAAACATGGAGCACTTCTTAAACCTTGAGGTACTTAGGCATAAAGTCTGTTTTTAGCTGCTATCTGTGCTAAGGTGGAATTTTTTATGTTTCGTAAAAATCATTTAGAGTACCCACACTCTTTCAGTTTTAAGAAAACAATCGTACAGGCTTGGTTGAAATCAGAAGATCTTGTACAAATTCGATGAAATTGTAAAACTTGTGACTTAATTATACCAGAAAAGGTATGTTTTGGGTGAAAGGAGCTCTTGTGCAAGAGTTGATGAGTATCAGTTTCTTTGAAATACACTTTAATATCCAGTTTATTTGTTTCTGCTATGGAATCTCCCTTAAAGACTGTGGTATCGAGAAAGTCTATGCTTTTATCACTCACGTTTGCGGTTAGTTTAATAGAAGGATGGTGGTTGTTGAGAATTTCAAAGAATTCCCAAAACTGTTCGATAGAATAAGTCCAAACCATAAAAATGTCATCCAAAAAGCGTCCGTAAAAAAGTGGGTCAAATGGACAGAGGGGCAACACCTCACGTTCCCACTCTGCCATGAAAAGATTTGCGTACGAAGGGGCAAATCGTTTGCCCATTGCTGTCCCTGAAGTTTGTAAATATGTTTTACCATTAAATGTGAAATCTTTTCGACTAAGACAAATCTCTAAAAGCTGTAGTATTGCATCGTCGGATCTGTTTGGATCTGGGTTTCTATTAAAAGCTTTACGAACTGCCTTTAGACCAATAGTGTTATCGATATTGGTATACATAGAAGAAGCGTCGATAGAAATTAAAATAGCATTAGAGGGAACTCGAAGATTTTTTATTTTATTGACAAAATCGGTTGTGTCTTTATTGTAGGCGCGATGTTGACATGCTAGAGGTAGTAAGAAATGATCAATGTATTCTGACACTGCATATGACTCACTACCACAGTCAGATATAATCGGGCGGCCTTTAGGGATTTTATTCGAGATAAACCACTCCTTGGTTGGATTCTTATGGATTTTAGGCGAAGTGTACATATGTCTCTCGCGACAATCAGGTTTGGCAGACATATAGTCATATTGTTTCTGTTTGAGATAACTAGTTTTGACTAAATCGGCAAGAATATTGTTCATCATGTAAGCAGTTTCTTTGAAAATTGGTTTCGGTAAAATGGCATAATGTTTAGGATTATTCAGTTGATTCTCTGCTTCTGAAACGTAATTCTCCCTATTCAGAATGACACAACATGAACCTTTGTCACTCTTTTTAATAACAATGCTATTGTCTTTCTTAAGTAAGTTTAACGCTTCACGTTCCACTCGTGTGAGATTAGGCTTTTCGTGTGTTATGGAAAGGTTCACTGTTTGGCTATTCATACTCGCAAATGCTTTCAATATTTCAGGATGGATGGTGGGGGGTGGTTTAGAAAAAAATATATGCAACTACGATTTCGTTGAAATCGTTCAATGGATGGTCGGAGATAATTCAAGTTAGCTTTCTTTGGTGTGGGAATAAACTTAAGTCCACGGTCTAAGATTGAATGCTGAAGGGGTGTGAGAATTTTGAGGCTCAAGTTAACTACACTTTGGCCTAGCGGTGGCCTCTCAGTATTTTTATCCCCAGTAATTAGTTTAAAGACTTACTCGATGCTTGAAGCTGGTGTATCCAAAACAAATAAATGCTGTTTCTGGAGACCAATGAAGATTATCAACTGGTTTGAATTCTTCTTTGTAGGGTGGTAAGATTGTTGCGCTGTTAATACTGGACTCCATCATCATGTTGTTGAGAGTGTTGACGTTCTGTTGTGCTTTCTTCGAGATTTTATTTGAAATGGGTATACATGTGAAGAGGATCTTGGAGTTTGGGAAGGTTTTGTTGGCTGTAGCGATTTATTTCTGAGCTTGGTTAAAGGACGTCTTTGGTAGCTGATCACGGTTGTTGAGGCCTACATGAAGAATAATGGTAGTAGGTTTGGGATCATGGTCGTATGATTGACTGTATGTGATGGATTTGGGCACCGGGGTAAGAATGTATTTCAGTGTCTGAACTGGTTTTGGTAATTCGATTCAGGTTAGATGATCCAATTATTAAGGTAGATTTCTTTAGAGCAGGTAGCTTCCATAATGATTTGTCCTTGGTTTGGTAATAATACGGTTTGGTAGCGGATATAATGATCGTCGACGGTGTGATTGGTACTGGTTTGGTACTTGTTAGAATTGTAGCATTGGGAACGGACTGGGATCTGGTTCGAGGGGGGAAAGGTCTGGATACATGTCTCGACTTGGATGGAGACTGAGGGGTGGTTTGCTGGTCTAAAAACGCACAGAAGGAAAAAAGGTTGGCGGATCCTGGATCACGTGGTGAAGATTCAGATAGTGTGGAAGGGGAAGACGAGCCTGAAAGTGAAAAGAGAAGGGGAGTGCCTTCTCTACGAGAGCGTTTACCTATGTCTGCTGGAGTAGGTGAACTTCAGGCTCGTTTAGGGGTTTGGTTCGGCAGTGTGGTGGCTTTAGATGGTGCAGTGTCCACTTCAGTTGGTAGAGATATGGTTACTCTGGTTTTTGTTTCGTTGATTGTTTGGTAGAATTTGGTGATTACAGCTTGAGTGAGACGTTTCCCATAGGAGCGACGGGCCCAGGACAGGGCATGAGAAACGATGCGGTCAACGGCAGGTGATGATAAAGACTTGGTACGAATGGTGGTCAGCTTCTCTTGAAGTGTGGTTTGGTAATGGTCAATCAGGACCTGCGTAACCATGTCCAATTGAGGGATCTAATATTCTCGTCAACAGCTGATGTTTTCATTGCTGGACGGATAAAACTATCCAACTCAGAGACTTTGCGTTTGAAGGTAAACGCTGGTTGGCCTTGCTGTTGAAGGGTAAGGATTGCCAAATGATGGAGGCACTGCAAAACTTGGAAGAACACCTTCACAAAGGGTTCTTCCTCCTTATGAGTGGGGACTGGTTGGCGTCGGTGGGCTGGTAGTCATTTCTGTTGTTGGTCAGGTCGATGGTTACCTCTTGATTGGTAGGCTGTGTTGTAGGTAGGTCGGCGATGGAGTGGGATATAGCTGGATGGGTTGGTTGGTGGTCGGCGATTGGTAGGTGGTAGAGGTCGATGGAAGACAGGGCCGTTGTAGGGTATGTGATATTGGTTTGGTTGACGATTAGTGTTTCTATGTCAGTGGTTGTTGTAGTTGGGGAGCATAATGAAAAGAACTTGGGGTTAGAAGGGAATGTACAGCGGATGTAACAGGAGGAAACTGTATATGCTAGCGTGAAAATGTTGGGATCAAATTATGCAAATAAGTCAAACTGGGTTTGGGGATATATAAAGTAAGATGAAAGTTATGATGAAAAATGCAAAAATATATATTTAAGTGATAAATAACGCTAACAATGATGTGAAAAATTATAACGAGTAAAACAAAAACTTACTCAGAAAGACTTACCAAACCTGCACAACATAGTAAGGAAGAATATGAAGGTACTTCACCAATCGGAAATTTTTAGAGAACCACCGATAATTGCATATAGAAGATTCAGGAATCAGGGAGATATATTAGTGCATGGTAAATTAAACAAAGTTTTAGCCCGGGATGATAAGAGCTTATGTGATTCAGAGAAATGTGAAGTGTGTAATAAGATACCTGTAGAAGGCAAGATAACATCTACAGATGGAAAGAGAACTTTCAAACTTGACCACAATACTCATGGGTGCAAGACGAGAAATGTGGTGTATACGCTAAGCTGCGATATATGCAAAAAAAGCGTATTTGTAGGAGAAACGAGAAGAACCCTGTGAGAATGAATCAAAGAACACCTGGCAGACATAAGATTAGAAAGGAAGACGGCAGTGGCAGAGCATTTCAACGATGAGGGACATAGACCAAGGACACTATGAGTGTCAATATACTGGAAAGGATATGCGATGAAGCCCGAAACGTGAGAATCATGAAGGATTGGATGAAGAGATTGCAAACAGAGGATCCAAATGGGTTGAATAAGAAGTGCTCGGTTGGTTTTCTGTGGAGGGACTATTAATGGCATGACGAAAGAAGATGAAATGATGTCGTAAAAATTTTTTTGACGTGACAACCATCAAACAGTTTGAGTATTCTAAACTTTAAATAGTTAGTAAAATAACGGAATAATATATGATTGAGATCTATTTTGAATGTTTCTGAAGAAGGCAGTAAGCCGAAACGTCACACAGGATAATAATATAGTTTGAAAAAGACTGTTGCATAACAATTGTAGGTTAAGAGGTAAAACCCTTAACTAAATATAGTTTTGAAAAGGACTGTTGCATAACCATTGTGGGTTAAGGAGGCTACTGATGTCAGACTTTCACAATCTTCCACTTGGCACAAGTTTTCAATGATTTGTATCTAGGTAGTCAACTTGGAACTTAGAGGGAATGTACTTAGCACTTAAAATGGAAAGGGCAGGGCATATAAGCATAAAATGGTACAGAGATTCATTCTTAACATTACATAGAGTGCATATTGGACTTACTACAATACCCCTTTTTATACGCTCACATGGAAATGTGGACAATTTTTGCCGTCGCCCCTGTCCGTCGGTCCATGGGTCGATCAGTCTATCAACATTTCTTGTGAACACAATAGAGACTACAGTTTTTATACGCCCACACATGTCCGTCCGTCCGAAATTGTTTGTGGACACTATAGAGAGCTGGTTTCTTGATGAATTTTGACGAAACTTGGTGTGAGTGTTTGAAATTACCCAAGGATAAACCCTATATAGCCGTCTCCCCTGTCTGTCTTACCTGTCCGTCCGTCTGTCTGTCCATAAATATATAACTGTCTTAACATAAAGATTTGCCACTTGCTGCCACTCAAAAGATTCAATTCTATATGGATTTCACTCTCAGAAACATTCATTTACTGATAACTCTGGTCAACCTCCCGGACAAATTAGCTGCCATTACAAATGTGGGCGTAATAAGATGGCATCGCTATTTTTATTTATATAAAAATCAAATAACCCCATTTTGTAAAATTGTATAGAATGATAGGACTGCTACTGTTTTTAAACAGAACTTTATTAAAAACTTTAATCCTAGATACATAATGTCAAACTATTCCAAGTCTAGAAGGTGCATTAATGCATTAATACGAAAGTCTCAATAGTTTTAGACAGTTAAATAATGAGACAACTTTGCAGAGATATAAAAATGGTAAAAGTAAATTTTAAAATGCCTGTAATCTTAAAAATATGTCATTACTTTTTACCCAGGGCATCAGGGTAAAATGCAAATGTACACATTTGTACGATCCTGTGTAAAGTAATATTACAGTATAACCTCATACTTTGAATGTCAGACTGGTGTACTCCAGGAATGAAGTCTGATATTGTTCTGCATTTACATAAATCAACTAGTTGCTTTGTGGGAAAATATCAATGTAAGAAGAATATTTACCATTCAATAGGTGAAGTACATACTAGCATTGTTGTATGCTGATGACCTCAGTTTAGTATCTTACAGTGTTGGAAACTAACAAAAAAAGATAAACACCTTAGAACGTTTCTGTAAAAACTGGCAATTAAATGTCAATCTTAGCAAAACAAAAATAGTAGTTTTCAGAAATGCAGTTATTTTGAAGAAAAATGAAAAATGGAAATTTAAGGGAGCTTGCCTTGAATGTGTCACATATTACAATTATTTAGGTGTAATAATATCCTCTAGGTTAAAGTGAAGCAAATGTCTCTCTAATTCATCACAGAAAGCAGAAAAAGCCTTAATCCCAATAAAGTTTCTCATAAGGAAGATAGGCAACACCTCGCTAAATGTGTCATTCAGGCTAACTTCTACTTGGCATTCACAAATCTGCTTGTATCAGGTATCAAGTCTATATGATGCTTAAAAAACTGGATGAGGCAGTCATTTAGGTCTCAAATATCAGGCTTATGTTATTCACATTAGGTTATGGTTATGTTTTTAATGCTGAAAGCATTGGAGACATCAATAATTTTGTAAGCCTTGTCAAAGAAAGGCTCAAAGATATCAATATCCAAGAATGGTCTGCAAGACTTACCCTCTGTGATAGCCTAAGCCAGTACACAAACTTTAAGGAATCTATATGCCAGGAAACATATCTATCCTGTAATATTGGTCTACAAGGCAGAATATCACAAGGTTAAGAAGGTTAAACTTGTTGCCATTATGATGTAAATTATTAAAGATAGATTGTCAGGCAAGGTAACATACGCCCACTGGCAGCTGTCAGAAATGACAAAACAATCTTTAGTGACTAAGGTACGAATTTTCTCATATTAAAGAAATTTTATTAGTTTGAATTCAATGATATATACATTTACTGCCAGCTATTTATGCTGAGTGTAATTCCACAAAATATTTTTAAATCAATATCAATAACCCAAATACATAAAATTATTAAATCACACAGCTCTAATATCAAGGGCAAAAAATTGTTAAGAGGGAAATCGTTGAAAATTCAAACTTGATCAAAATCTCATCAATATAAATAAAAATATCGATGCCATCGTATTACGTCCATATTTGTAATGGCAGCTAATTTGTCCGGGAGGTTGACAAGAGTCATCTAACTGATATTTTTGGCCAGAACATAACTCACAAAGAATGCATTTGTTCAAAATGGAACTTTGCATCATCCTTTGAGCCACTTTGTCTTAGAAGTTTGATTATTTCAGCTTTATAATTCAAAAAAAAGGAACAGGTTTTAGAAATTCAATATTTTCAATTTTTGACCTTGATCTTTGTTGACCCGTCCTTTAAAATGTCAGTTGATACTTGGACATTTTAAGTCTGACACCTACTTCCAGTTTTATAGCTGTCTGAAATCAGCAAAATTCGCTACTTTGGACTGCTCTAGCACGTGACCTAATTAACCTAGAGGGTTAATTTTTGGATTCTAAATGTGCTCTTCATGCTCTTTTGAGTGATATATAACTATTGTTTTTTACAAGGTCAAAGGTCATTGACTTTCGCTATTTGCTGATACTTTCATGTCTGATGTCTACTTCCGGTTTCACAACCTTCCAGAAAATGTTGTAACTTTAGGCTGTTCTGTTCCTAGAAAGTTGATTTTTTCAGAGTTTCTTGCAATTTACCACAGTAGCAAAGTCCCACTCTGTGCCACGTGTGGCTCTAGTTCTTGAAATTGAAAATGGCTTGTGTATATCTTAAACATTTGGGTTGTTCGAAAACTGTTAAGAAGAATCAGCAGGCTATTGACAGTGATGCTTGCAAGTTATGGACAGTGTTAAGTGTGATATCACCATGACTCCAACTGAATACCAGGAGTTAGTAGCCAGTGGAGCTGAGTTTGCTTGCACATTGTCAGAACTGCAGTATTCCATTTGGAAATTATTCAATAAGCATGTAATTGTCAATGGAGAGGTACTATTTTTGATTCTTATATAAACTTTTTTTGTAAAATAAATAGATTTTATTACTTAATAATAATTATTACATCTTTAGAAAATTTTGTATACTTATCAGATTTAACACAATTTCTATTAACTGAATAGATTGTGATATGTTAGATAATGAATATCCATATTATTCAAGCATTTCAGAACAGTTCCTTCTAATAACAAACCAAATGGATATAATGTCAGGTGAGCAAATGAAGATGATGCCGCTATGTTATGTTGTTATGTCCAGACGAAAGTAAGAAAAACTAGATCCACAAGCTTCGCATGGTTCTAACACAGCGCGTAACAGTTTTGATTTTACACTTAAAACTATACCGCAAAGTATCGTCACAGTAACATTATTTACTACCATGATTAGGTAGTTTAAACTCGAAGCATATTCAACAGATCGCTGAAACTCATGTCTTGTTCTCTAGATCGCCCAAATGCAAAACATATTCAACAGATCGCTTCAACTCACATTACATTCCTTACGAAGTCAATTTTGTGACCAACTTTGTGTATTGTTCCACAGAGCAATTCAAGTTGCATAATTTTGAAAAACATGTGCTCTACATGATGTCAATATTCCTTAACCTACTGTGTTAAACAACAGTTGAAGGGAGCAAACTCCCACAAATAACATTTATTGTTTAGACCACAAAAGACTTACAAAAGGGACTCGTCAGGCTCTTTAAAGATAAAATTCATATATTTCAAATGACGATAAAACCGGAAGTAAACACTGTACAATAAAACTAAATATACCATTGGATAGATCTCGTTGAGAGCTATCAAAATTGTTTGGATCACAAGGTCACCAAGTGTCAAGGTCACGATATACGACCCTTCGAAGTTTTTCATATTTTTCAACCGGAGATTAAAAAGAAGCAAAATCAAAATTCAAAACTTGGTTCTCAAATATTATTTAACAATCGATAGTAGATACCATAGACATCAAATTTACAGGAATTGGATTACCACCGAGGATCCATATCGATTTAAAGAAAAAAATGCACAGTTACCATAGAAGAAAATACCAAATTTTCAAATATTTTATGACACAATTTTGATTAAAATATCAAATGTTATGTATTATTACAGATTGCCAATGAACACTAATAAGATTAGATAAGAATTTTTTAAGTATATTAGGTCACGTGACAGCTCTTTAAAGATGAAAATCGTTATTTTCAATCAGCTATAAAACCGGAACATTGAGTAAGAGTATATCCAGGATAGGTGTCATCAAGGGAAACAAATTTTGTTCAGGCCACAAAGTCACCAAAGGTCAAGGTCACGAAATAGGAGCCTTTGAAGTTTTGGCCATGATCGCAAAAGTTAAAATTAACAGGAAATAAAAGAAAAACAAAATCGAAATTCAAAAATCGGCTCCCAAATATCTTTTTGCAATGGATTGTGATACTCAGATATACCAAAATTATGAAAATCACCCTATCCCATGAGGCCCCATTTTGAGTTTTACAAAAGTTTGATATTTCAATATGGCGGCTACTCTGTAAGATCTGGGTCAGATATTATGATTTGAAGTTGTTAATATGACCATTTGAAACATATTGCAAAAAGAACTTTAGAAATATCTTCAAAATTCTGGAAGTTGAAATTTTTATTTTACAAGTTAATAGCGTCCAAACCGAAAGTGATATCGAAATTTCAAAAATTAATTTTGTTCGCAATAAAAATGTCCATCCATCTGTAAATTTTCAGATTGATTCAAATACAATTGTAGAAGTAAACAAAAAAGTTAAAAATCTCAAAAATTGGGACTCAAAAAGTCAGTGACAAATTGTCGATTTTTTCAATTGCTTTATTTTAGTCATTAGTGGAAGTAATAAGCAATGAGCAAATTCAGATCTGTATTAGTGCTGATAGATTGAGAAAATTGAAAAAAGCCATTATTTACAGCTCATTTCCAGTTGGACAAAATAGTGTCGTTTTACACTAAACAAATAATTGTCCAATATTTTCAATAGAAGACATTAACAGACAGTCTGTGGCATGTTTCCTTCTTAGAAAACAAGCAAAGGTAAAATTTAAAGAAAAAAAAAATAGAACTGTTAACAGTACTGACGCAGGGCGTGTTACAACATTAAGATGCATACAAAGGTGAACAAAAATTTGGATAAGAAATAAGAAGGTTGGTTATGTGCATGTATACAATAAAAATTCAATCTTTCCATCCAATTTAGAATTGGATTATACACATACAAACCAAGTTTGATGAAGTTGACAGCTAGTCTATTTATCGAATAATAGCACCATGTTTAGTGAATGGGATTATTAATTTGCATGTAAGGCATGCATATTATATATCACTGGAAAGGTCATCAGATAGAAACGGTTACAAATTATCATCATTGTAAATATGAAGGTCATCAAAGGTCATTGTATTAAGATATACGCCTTCAAACTTTGAAAAAAAAAAACATTCTGTCGTACAAAAAAGGCAAAACCAAAATCAAAATTCTGCTTCTCACTGTTAGTAGAGAAACATTCAATGTATTGTTCGACACCAAAAGTACACTAATCGGATAATAAATAGCTTCTGAATAGGAATTTTCTGCAAAATGAGGCATACGAAAATGGCGGCCTACATGTTACTTCCCGTACATATTTTTTTAGTTTAATAGGGTTTATATTATATTTATGATATAATGATATATAATCTTAATATAAGAAATAAAGATTGGCGGTGCTACCAGTTATCCCTGATTATCAGTGACTAGTTTCGTTCGTGTTTGAACTCTTCAGACTGATCAGACTCACCGTTCTATTTATACTGTTCATGGACCCCGGTGAAAGGTTACCGGGGTTTGGGTTTTACCTGAGTTGCAGGGGTTTGTAAGTATCGGGGTTACCGGGTGGATTTTTACCGGGGTTTGGGTTTCACCGGGGTTGCCTGGGTTAGTAAGTATCGGGGTTACCAGGGTGGATTTTTACCGGGGTTGATCTGTACCTGGATTGGTTTGTTCCAAGGTAGGAGGGTTTAAGACTCCACCAGGCTGTAAAGGTAACTTGGATGTGGGATGCCCGATTTTGACGTAAAAGTGTAGTGACATGTGCAGGGCAGTGAGGGTACCGTCCAACACCGAACAGTAAATGGAAATGTACGAGCTTACATCGTTTGGGAAGTGAGAGGGTGGGGAGGCTAAAGGGGAAATCTAAAGTTGGAGCGCCCAGTGGGAGAAATTGTATAACAAAGAAAGGAGTGGGGGTTTCCAAGTTTAGATTTGTCATTGATCCCATTGGAAAGTTTGCAATCTGATATCCAATGGAGTTAAATGGAGGGCCTATTGGCTGTAGACGAACGAAACTAGTCACTGATAATCAGGGATAACTGGTCGCACAGCCAATCTTTATCTCTTGTATTATATTTTACCTCTGCCAACGATCCAGTTATGGCTAATTTTGTAACCCCCGTGGGCAGTTGTGATCCCTTTCAAAACTCTGAATTTATAACCGCAGTGGTAGAAGAAAATACATCGGCTAAAAGACAAAGAGACTACTTTTCCACCAACCAAGTCGGCCAAAGCTAATGCTAAAGAAGTGAACCTATCTATCCAAAGAGGGACACATTAGTAGCCTCTTACTTCCATTTACCGAGACATTCCAGTCGAAATCTTGACTACTTAATAATCAACCGACTCGGCACCAACGCGGATCTAACACAGTCTACAGCCAATAGGCCCTCCATTTAACACCATTGGATATCAGATTGCAAATTATCCAATGGGATCAAAGACAAATCTAAACTTGGACAACCCCACTCCTTTCTTTGATATATAATCTTAGATTACAATGATATTGTCAGCACGATTCCAATATTCTCACATAGCACTGGTCTTGAAATAGTACAGTAAAATTATCATCGGCAATATATCGTTAGGCATTTCCGATCAATAATCGATAAAAATCTTAATGTTGATACTCAAATTTTAGGTCCGGAAGTCAACTCATTTCAAGTCCTATTTAGGCTGCCTACCACTTTTATGTAATGCTAGTGTTAGATGCTAGTATGTGTATTGTGTTTATTATCATGTTCTTCGCTATGTGACCAATCTTTTTGTTTTAAAGCTTTTGGAAGATTAGTTGTCGTCAATATCGCCATCGGCATAATTGACCTGATCAAACGTTATTGACAACCAAGACTAAAATACTATAGCTCGTTGTTATATGAATTGTGATTAGCCTTCTATTTATTAACAGCACTGATTATCCAATCAGCATTGTCGTTACGTAATTAGACTTAATAAAAAAAAAGGGAGACAACTACAATCTTGTGAAAAATAAAGGGAAAGACTATCGGTACCTGTATTCAGTTAATTATATATACGTACAGTCAAGTAACCTAATTTCTTGGAAACCTATTATTCGTGGATTTCCGGAAATATTTAATAATTTACATGAGCGATCTTGTGCGACCTCCGCATTAGTTTGTTTTAATAAACATGGGTTTTCTGTACAATATCAGCTAGTAGAATGAATTCAGTAGTTTCAAGCAAGGTAAAATGTATTAATGTATACTTTGACAAATACAAAATGGCGGATTTCACTTATTATCAAACGACACCATTTTTTATCGGCCAAATTTCCTTATAATCCCTAGCGGTAATCGGAATTCCAAGTGTCGTCTGCTAGAATGTAGTCCAACAAATGAAGTCACGTGATCAACTAGCGCATTCCGTGTCGGCAGAAAATTTCTATGGAACACAAAGTGGACCATATTCTTATGTTGTTTCAGTGACTTTTAGCAATAAATCACGCTACGTATCTTATTTTGTCAGTCACTATTTTTTGTAAAATCGTGGTCCTTTGAAAGAATTGTCACTAGTTATAATGAATTGATATTAAAGATAAATACTAAGAGAAGTTAATTATACCATCCGGTATCCATACAACGTGTTTTTCTAGACTTATTTATAGATCAAACATTGTATACGAAAATTGGTGACGCATTCTGCCGCCATTGCCGAGTTGGTTGCTCATGAAATATGGGTCAAAGTGAAGGAATTCATAAAGAAAATGGAAATGAACCAATTTTAATTATTTTGTATTGTCGTCGCCCCTAACTTAACGCATTTTCGATGAACGGTTTTTGAGTTATTGCCCTTGATTTCGTTAAAACGCGTCGAAATTTGTTAAAAATAGTTCATGAGCAGGATTGAAGCTACAGTTTTCAACCGATTCTGATGAAACTTGGTGTGATCATTGGAATTGATAATATCTTGGACAAGTTCTAGCTTGACGCATTTTCGATGAACAGTTTTTATACGCCCACATGAATATGTGGTCGTATATTGTCGTCGCCCCTGTCCGTCGGTCCGTCTGTCAACATTTCTTGTGAGCACTATAGAGACTACAGTTTTTATCTGATTTTGATAAAACTTGGTGTGATGCTTTAGATTGATAAGATCTCGGTCAATTTCGAATTTGACATATTTTCGATGAACGGTTTTTGAGATATTGCTCTTGACTTAGAACGCCTTGAAATTTGTTAAAAATTGTTTGTGAGCAGGATTGAAGCTACAGTTTTCATCCGATTCTGATGAAACTTGGTATGATCATTGAAATTCATAAGATCTCAGGCAAGTTCTAACTTGACGCATTTTCGATGAACAGTTTTTGAGTTATTGCCCTTGACTTTGTTAAAACGCGTCAAAATTTGTTAAAAATAGTTCGTGAGCAGGATTGAAGCTAAAATTTTCAACCGGTTCTGATGAAACTTAGTGTGATCATTGGAATTGGTAAGATCTCGGACAAGTTCTAATTTGACACATTTCCAATGAACGGTTTTTGAGTTATTGCCCTTGACTTATTTAAAATGCGTCGAAATTTGTTAAAAATAGTTCATGAGCAGGATTGAAGCTACAGTTTTCAACTGATTCTGATGAAACTTGGTGTGATCATTGGAATTGATCAGATCTCGGCCAAGTTCTAACTTGACGCATTTCTGATGAATGGTTTTTGAGTTATTACCATTGACTTTGTAAAAACGCTTCAAATATGTTCATGAGCACAATAGAAGCTACATTTTTCAACCGATTCTGATGAAACTTGGTGTGATCATTGAAATTGATAAGATCTCGGACAAGTTCTAACTTGACGCATTTTCAATGAAATGTTTTTGAATTAATGCCATTAACTTACGAAAAACGCGTCAAAATTTGTTTGTGAGCACAATAGAAGCTACAGTTTTCAACCGATTCTGATGAAACTTGGTGTGATCATTGGAATTGATAAGATCTCGGACAAGTTCTAAAAAGAGATATTTTTGATGAACATTTTTTGAGTTATTGCCCTTGACTTTGTAAACACACGTCAAAAGTTGTTTTTTGCCCTTGATTAGAGCTGTGTGATTTAATTGTTTGTTGTATTTGGGTTATTGATATTGATTTTAAAAAACTTTTTGGAATTATTCAGCATAAATAATTTCTTCAATATGAGTAAATTTGTCACTAAAGACTGTTATATTATTTCTGACAGCTGCCAGTGGGCGTATGTTATCTTGCAACGCAAGCTATCTTTGAGTTATTGCCCTTGACTTGTTAAAACGTGTTGAAATTTGTTAAAAATAGTTCGTGAGCAGGATTGAAGCTAAATTTTTCAACCGATTCTGATGAAACTTGGTGTGATCATTGGAATTGATAAGATCTCGGACAAGTTCTAAGTTGATGCATTTTCGATGAACAGTTTTTGAGTTATTGCCCTTGACTTTGTTAAAACGTGTTGAAATTTGTTAAAAATAGTCCGTGAGCAGGACTGAAGCAACAGTTTTCAACCGATTCTGATGAAACTTGGTGTGATCATTGGAATTGATAAGATCTCGGACAAGTTCTAACTAGACGCATTTCTGTTGAACGGTTTTTGAGTTATTGCCCTTGACTTTGTAAAAACACGTCAAAATTTGTTAAAAATAGTTCGTGAGCAGGATTGAAGCTACAGTTTTCAACCGATTCTAATGAAACTTGGTGTGATCATTGGAATTGATAAGATCTCGGACAAGTTCTAATATGACGCATTTTCGAAGAACGGTTTTTGAGTTATTGCCCTTGACTTTGTAAAAACGCTTCAATATTTGTTAAAAATAGTTTGTGAGCAGGATTGAAGCTACAGTTTTCAACCGATTCTGATGAAACTTGGTGTGATCATTGGAATTGTAAAGATCTTGGACAAGTTCTAACTTGACGCATTTTCGATGAACGGTTTTTGAGTTATTGCCCTTGACTTTGTTAAAATGCATCGAAATTTGTTAAAAATAGTTTGTGAGCAGGATTGACGCCACAGTTTTCAACCGATTCTGATGAAACTTGTTGTGATCATTGGAATTGATAAGATCTTGGACAAGTTCTAACTTGATGCATTTTTGATGAACGGTTTTCGAGTTATTGCCCTTGACTTTGTAAAAACACGTCAAAATTTGTGAGCACAATAGAAGCTATAGTTTTCAACCGATTCTGATGAAACTTGGTGTGATCATTGAAATCGAAAAGAACTCAGACAAGTTCTAAATGACGCATTTTCGATGAAATGTTTTTGAGTTAATGCCATTAACTTACAAAAAACACGTCAAAATTTGTTTGTGAGCACAATAGAAGCTACAGTTTTCAACCGATTTTGATGAAACTTGGTGTGATCATTGGAATTGATAAGTTCTAACAAGAGATATTTTTAATGAACATTTTTTGAGTTATTGCCCTTGACTTTGTAAACACGCGTCAAAAGTTGTTTTTTGCTTTTGATTAGAGCTGTGTGATTTAATTGTTTGTTGTATTTGGGTTATTGATATTGATTTTAAAAAATTTTGTGGAAATATTCAGCATGAATAATTTCTTCAATATGAGAAAATTCATACTTTAGTCACTAAAGACTGTTTTATTATTTCTGACAGCTGCCAGTGGGCATATGTTACCTTGCAACGCAAGCTATCTTTAACTTTGACGAAATTCGGTGTTGAATCCTTTTATCCACGAAAATAGGTTACACCACTGTATAATAACAAATGTTTGTACTAATTTATTGTGAATTTTTTTTTATTAATGTTTGTTATGATCATATACAATCAAAGAAATGGAAGAACATAAGAGAATAAAGACTTTAGCTTATTAAATAGTTTACGTGACTGCCGAAAGCGTGTTTTTATTATGGTCCCGGGAGGAATGTAACAGAATTACCAGAGGTTATGTTATTTTTTGCGATAATCGATTTTGAAATGAACCATCGATTATCATTATCGGTACATGTCATAAGAGCGATAATAGATTTTTCGATAATTATTCCCAGCATTGGCGCCAAGTTCACTAAACATCTTGTGACGAATGCACCCTTCATTTTCCGGAAGAGATAAAGCAATTACTGGTCCTTGCTTTATACTTGAAAGTTCTGTCACTGTCTGAAATAATCTTACTTACTCTAATTCTGTACCCACCTTGAGATGTCATTTTCTATTGCCACGCTTCCAGAAAAAGCCACCATTTGTAACCATTCTTTGCCATTCTTTTGAGTTTTCTCCACTTATACACATTGCTTTTCTCTACAACCACGCTGTGCTACCTTGAAAACCATAGTTGATGACAAACTTACAGGACGATACATAAAACCCCTGAGGTAACATTACAACACAAACATATAGATGAATAAGTTGATGATGTTTACATGGCAGCAGCCATGCTACCAAGTGCGGTTCAGGCACGATCTCTCGGCAAAGTATCTTTTCCGTTTCGGGTAACTCATGCGAATTACAACATACATATTTTATGTCAACAATTCTTGCTGGATTTTGACAAAACTTGGTAATATTATTCAGTATTGTCCCAAAAAGTTCAAAGTGTATGACTGAAGATTGATCATTTCATTGTTGATTGTTAGTGTACTACCAAATATTTTTATTCAAAATTAAAGCTGTCAGTGGGCGTATATTACCTTGCCTGGCAAACTATCTTCCTAATTTTAAACACCCAAAAAGAAATGCTGTAATCTAAGTTGTTGTTTATATGTTTGTAGTTATTTTGCAGGCTGACACAGAGGATGGAATAACAAAACTGGAGAAATGGGACTTAATTTTTACAAATTGTTGCAAGCAGTAAAGAGGGAGTCTACCCTATTTCTGTTAAAAACCACACAACTCAATAGATCAATCAAGTTCCAAGCAAAGACAATTTTCAGAGCATGGGAAATTTATGACATCTTGTTCATCTGCTGATCTGAAATGTATGAATTATATGGATATTCATTATCTAATAATTAAATCATGATTCTGTTAAAAGGGTATCACGCAATTTGATTGGATAACAGCGGTCACGTGCATTCGGTTTATATCTGTGTAAACGGAATGAAAATATAAGCTCCGCCCCTAAACTGTATTACTTTTATCTTTGAGTTTGATTGACGTGGCCACTACACGGCGTCGATTTCGTTCCACGTCAACAGAGCCGAAATGGACACATCACTAAATCAGAAAGGTATTTTCTAAATTCCCTCAAATGTACACACTCAAAATTCCAACAATATCATGAATTCTGGACTTACTTAGAACTCGTCTTTCAATAATTGAACTTCCAATTTGGCCGCTCCGTCAACTTTCATATAGTAGAAAGTAGACTATAAATAGGTGGCCTACTTATTTTTGATTGGCTGTCCTCTAGGACGTCTTTATTGTTAGTATCAGTTCATTATCGTTATGTTAAAATCTTATGTATTTATGCTCCAATTTAAGGCTAGCGCACACGAGAGCTCCCAGCTGAGCAAAATTTCATTCATGCCTCTCAGCTCAGCTCGTAGCTCTCATGTGTGCAGAGTTTATCTGTCGTGTTTGGTAATTTTTTCCTCGAATAAAAAATACCTTACCGTGTGCACACCCAAAAGCTCTTGGCTTTCAACTATGAACTGGGGCGGATGCGCTATCACGTGATCAAACAAAAATGGCTACGCCCATCGGTGAATGCGAGTTTGTATTTGAAGCAATTATCGAAAACAAGTTGGTGGACGTATGGCCGGAATATCCTGCAAGTATTCTTCGTCACTGACGACACAACAACAAAAGAAGAAGTAAAATTTCTTCATATTCTGATTCATTCGAAGGGTTGTAGATGTCCGACAATTTGTTTAAGTCATGTGAGAATGTCACATGATCTAGTTATTTTTAGACGTCTAAGCTTAGCGTGTGCAGGGGAAACCGACGAAAGCTGCGAGCTTTGCTCAGCTGGGAGCTCTCGTGTGCGCAAACCTTTAGTGCCTTAAGTTTTTGTTATATTACATAAATATTTTAACAATTATTTGAGTTGATTTAATTATAAGGAATGACCTGAACATTTTTTCAGTTTATTGATGTATAAACAGGTCATTCCTTAAATATATCAAAATCTATTTATTTAATAGAAATTGTGTTGAATCTCTTAAGTATACAAAATTTTCTAAAGATGTAATAATTATTATTAAGTAATAAAATCTATTTATTTTTCAAAAATTTTTTATAAGTATTCCGGTTTTATAGCTGATTGAAAATAACGATTTTCATCTTTAAAGAGCTGTCACGTGACCTAATATACTTACACCAAAAATTCTTATCTAATCTTATTAGTGTTCATTGGCAATCTGTAATGATACATAACATTTGATATTTTAATCAAAATTGTGTTATAAAATATTTGAAAATTTGGTATTTTCTTCTATAGTAACTGTGCATTTTTTTCGTTAAATCGATATGGATCCTCGGTGGTAATCCAATTCCTGTAAATTTGATGTCTATGGTATCTACTATCGATTGTTAAATAATATTTGAGAACCAAGTTTTGAATTTTCATTTTGCTTCTTTTTTATCTCCGGTTGAAAAATATGAAAAACTTCGAAGGGTCGTATATCGTGACCTTGACCCTTGGTGACCTTGTGATCCAAACAATTTTGATAGCTCTCAACGAGATCTATCCAATGGTATATTCATTTTTATTGTACGGTGTTTACTTCCGGTTTTATCGTCATTTGAAATATATGAATTTTATCTCTAAGAGCCCGATGAGTCCCTTTTGTAAGTCTTTTGTGGTCTAAACAATAAATGATATTTGTGGGAGTTTGCTCCCTTCAACTGTTGTTTAACACAGTAGGTAAAGGAATATTGACATCATGTAGAGCACATGTTTTTCAAAATTATGCAACTTGAATTGCTCTGTGGAACAATACACAAAGTTGGTCACAAAATTGACTTCATAAGGAATGTAATGAGAGTTGAAGCGATCTGATGAATATGCTTTGCGTTTGGGCGATCTAGAGAACAAGACATGATTTTCAGCTATCTGTTGAATATGCTTCGACTTTAAACTACCTAATCATGGTAGTAAATAATGTTACTGTGACGATACTTTGCGGTATAGTTTTAAGTGTAAAATCAAAACTGTTACGCGCTGTGTTAGAACCACGCGAAGCCTGTGGATCTAGTTTTTCTTACTTTCGTCTGGACATAACAACATAACATAGCAGCATCATCTTCATTTGCTCACCTGACCTTATATCCATTTGGTTTGTTATTAGAAAGAACTGTTCTGAAATGCTTGAATAATATGGATATTCATTATCTAACATATCACAATCTATTCAGTTAATAGAAATTGTGTTAAATCTGATAAGTATACAAAATTTGCAGTTCTGACTTGTGTAAGCAAACTCAGCTCCACTGGCTACTAACTCCTGGTATTCAGTTGGAGTCATGGTGATATCACACTTAACACTGTTCATACCTTGCAAACATATCAGTCAATAGCCTGCTAATTCTTCCGAACAGTTTTCGGGGCCATTTTGACTTTTGGAGCCATTTTTGACTTGGTGCAATTTTGGTTTTGGGCTATATTGACTGTAACCCCACAAGAGTAACCCCCTAATTTTGGGAAAAATTATTGTGTCGATCAGAAAATACTTCGACATTGACATTGACCTAAATGAAGATAATTCAGTGGAGAAATGTTCATGAGATATGTCATCTAATGCTTATGTTAGATATTTCAGATCGTAAAATCAATTGTGCGTAAAATGTATTTTGTATTAGAGGTTTCTTGTATTTTGTCTTTTGAATTAGACGTATAAGGTATTTTGTATTGGAGGTTTCTTGAATTTATTGATTGGCATTGCATTTTGTTACATTTGTGTTTTGAATTTGACCGCTTTCCCCTGCCATAGTATACAGCCACCTGCCGGCCATGAAAATTGGCCAAAAGACTCGGCATGAAGCCCTAAACTCAAGGAATATTACCAATCTTTTATTTAATAGTCAGTTATTCCTTTCCTTTAAGTTGTAGAACAACTACAATTGATCGACATTTCACACATCATCATTACATCATTGAGCTTATACAATTCTGCACTTTTAAGGTTCAAACATTACAAAACCATCTCAAAATTACCAATAAAGAACTTTTACATTTTGAGAAATGTTACAAAGTTAAAATACTTTATTCAATTTTTCGAAACAAGAGTTGGCAAATTTTGAATTCAACTTCGAAAGTTGTCTCCCTTTTTGTACATTTACAAAACAATCTCAAAATTACCAATATAGAACTTTTACAATTTGAGAAATGTATTTCTTGAAGTTACAATTCTACATTTTGCATTGGAAACAACTACATACTGGATTACAGGGGTGAGTGGGATTTGCATAGTTTGCACCCCCAATTGTATTCTCACTTTATTTTTAACAAATTATAAATATGATTTTTATATGTTGTCGCTCCAAAATATGTGTCAGAATGTAACAAATCAATTCAATTATTCGAAAATTGAGGGAGAACCCTCTCAGGACTCTCAAAGAGAGGTTTACAAAAAGACGGCGCCACAGAGTTGGCGCATTTTAAATTCAACTTCGAAAGTTGTCTCACTATTTGTACCCCCAGTCTTGGGAGGCTAGCGCCACCACTGCTTGATTGGATTTGGGTTTATCTTTTTTACCATTTGCCTGCCCATGTGGGTGTATTTGAATATCATAATATATTTACTGTTATTTTTTTTAGAAATAAGTTTTGATTTGAAAGCCTGTTCTTCCATGGCCAAACCTTTTGAGTTTAACTGGCGAAAAAAAGTGCCAGATGCTCTTATGAAAGGAGGTATATTTGATTGTTGGGATGAGGTGAGTATATAAGGTGTTATAAAATGCCATGTTTTAAAGAGTGAGTATAGTGAACCACATCCGTAATAAATTTCAGGTGTCGTATTGATTGAAATAAAATTGTAGAGGAAAAACTAAATAATCGGAGCTAAAAAGTCGGCATCAAAAGTCAAAATTTTCAATTTTGTAATTGCTATCCTTTAGCCATTAGCTCGATCTTATAAACCAAAAAAGTTGAATCAAAATTCGAGTCGTTATTTAGAAAAAATCGCTTTTGTCCTACTTCATTTCCAGTTGAAAAAAAATTGTGAAAAAAACATTCATCAGATTCACGACATTAATGGGAGAAATCGTAACAGTATATATGTGGCATGTGTAGTTTTGGCTGTGCACTCGCACAACAGCAAGAAAATGGGCTTAAAAGTGCCCCTCCTCAGATATGTGTTTAAGTAAAATTCATCTGAAAGTATCATTATACGCCCACATGAAATTTGATTCAGTATCGCCTCAAAAAGTTCAAAGGAAGTGTATGTCTGAAGGTTGAATATTTCTTACTGGTGATTGTTACTGTACTGCCAAATATTTTTATTAAGAATCAAAGCTGCCAGTGGGCGTATATTACCTTGCCTGGCAAGCTATCTTTTCAAACTTTAAACGCTCACACCACATGACCTTAACCTTTGATGACCTTGACCTTTAGATGGTCAAAGGTCATTGACCTTGGCTATCAGTTGATGTATTGACATTGGACCTCCGACATGACATGACCTTCTACAAGACAAAAAAAAACAAATTCGCAACTTTGGACTGCTCTAGCACGTGAGAGGGTTAATTTTTACAGTTTGGTTTCCTAATGTGCTTCTCATGCACTTTACATTAATATATAAAAATCGTTTATAAAGCAAAATTGAAATTCTTGATTTTTTCAAATTTGATAGTTTTTTTTACAATATTTGTGTCTCTTTTAGCTTGGAGTATGTATATCTTACAATTACAATACAACTAAACACTTTGAATATGAATTCACCTTCGACAAAAAAATGTAGGTGGGCGTGGCACATCCAGGTCGAATTACTAATTGTTTACATTTTGGGGCAAGGGGCATAATTCGCATAGGATACGTTTGTTCAAAAAGGGACTTTGCACACTATTACCTCATCCTTTTGGCCAGTTTGTGTTAACAGCTCAGTTGGTTCAGCTTTATAGTTCCAAAAAAGGAATGGGTTTTTAACATTTGGATATTTTAATTTTTCGATTTTGATCTTTGTTGACTTTTGTTGACCTATATCTTTTGACCTGCATGATATAGAAGCTTGGAATTTGGTATACAGCATAACATGTTAAATATCAATTAACTTATGTTAAATAAATGAGGTGGGCATTGCACATCTGGGTTAAATTACTAACTATTGTTATTTTTGTTAAGAGGCACAACTCTCAAAGAATACATTTGCTCAAAATGGAACTTTGCATACAAATACCTCATGTTTTGAGCCACTTTGTCTTAGAAGATTAGTTGTTTCAGCTTCATAGTTCTAAAAACAGAACAGGTTTGGGAAATTCACAATTTGCAATTTTTGACCTTGACCTTTGTTGACCTTGACCTTTGTAATTGCTGTCTTATGTCAACTTCCGGCTTTATAGCCGTATGCAATTTGAAAATTTGATGACTTATATCTCTTGATCTTGACCTTTTTAGTCCTTCTCCTTTACAAATTGAAAGGTTATTGACCTTGGCTATCTGCTGATGCTTTCATTTGTGAGGTCTGAGGTCTGTTTCAGCTTCATAGTTCTAAAAACAGAACAGGTTTGGGAAATTCACAATTTGCAATTTTTGACCTTGACCTTTGTTGACCTTGACCTTTGTAATTGCTGTCTTATGTCAACTTCCGGTTTTATAGCAGTATGCAATTTGAAAATTTGATGACTTATATCTCTTGATCTTGACCTTTTTAGTCCTTCTCCTTTACAAATTGAAAGGTTATTGACCTTGGCTATCTGCTGATGCTTTCATTTGTGAGGTCTGGCATCTACTTCCGGTATTACAATCTTCTAAATAATGAAAATTTCTCAACTTTAGACTGTTCTTCTACTTGACCTAATTGTCGTCAAAGGTTTTTTTTTCAGGGTCTTTAGCAAATTGTTACATTTGCAAAGTCGTCATTTCTGTACGCCCACATGGAAATGTGGACGTATATTGCCATCGTCCCTGTCCGTCAGTCCGTCCGTGCGTCCACATTTCTTCTAGGCGTGATAGAGGCTACAGTTTTTATCCGATCTTGATGAAACTTGGTATGCATGTATATATTGATGAGATCTCGGACAAGTTTGAAATTGGTAATAATCCGAAGAACGGTTTCAGAGTTATTGCCCTTGACTTATTAAAAATGCGACAAATTTGACTTGTAGGCATGATAGAGACTACAGTTTTTGTCTGATCTTGATGAAATTTGGTATGCATGTACAGTCAAGTAACCTAATTTCGTGGTAACCTATTTTTCGTGGATTTCCGGAAATGATTAATAATTTACATGAGCGACCTCCGCATTTGCTTGTTTTGATAAACATGGGTTTTCTGTACAATATCAGCTAGTAGAATGAATTCAGTAGTTTCAAGCAAGGTAAAATGTTTTAATGTATACTTTAACAAATACAAAATGGGGGATTTCAGTTATTACCAAACGTCACCATTTTTTATCGGCCGAAGTTAATTATTCCACCCGGTATCCATACAACGTGTTTTTCTAGACTTATTTATAGATCAAACATTGTACACGAAAATAGGTGATGTATTCTGCCGCCGTTGCTGAGTTGGTTGCTCATGAAACATGGGTCAAAGTGAATGATTCATAAAGAAAATCGAATTAAACCAATTTTGAGGAAACATCTAAGACATAAAAAAAAAATTTGTTTTTTTAACTTTGACGAAATTCGGTGTTGAATCCTTATATCCACAAAAATAGGTTACACCACTGTATATATTGATGAGATCTCGGACAAGTTCAAAATCGGTAATAATAGGAAGAATGGTTTCAGAGTTATTGCCCTTGACTTAGAAAAAACGTGTCAAATTTAACTTGTAGCCACAATAGAGACTAGTTTTTATCCGATCTTCATGAAACTTGGTTTGCATGTATGTATTGATGAGATCTCAGTCAAGTTTGAAATTGGTAATAATCGGATGAATTGTTTCAGATTTATTGCCCTTGACATAGTAAAAACATGTCAAATTTGGCTTGTTGGCACGATAGACTACTGTTTTTTATACGCCCACATGAATATGTGGTCGTATATTGTCGTCGCCCATGTCCGTGGGTCCGTCCGTCAACATTTCTTGTGAGCACTATAGAGACTACAGTTTTTATCTGATTTTGATAAAACTTGGTGTGATGCTTAAGATTGATAAGATCTCGGTCAAGTTTGAATTTGACATATTTTCGCTGAACGGTTTTTGAGATATTGCCCTTGACTTAGAACGCCTTGAAATTTGTTAAAAATTGTTCGTGAGCAGGATTGAAGCTACAGTTTTCATCCGATTCTGATGAAACTTAGTGTGATCATTGGAATTCATAAGATCTCGGACAAGTTCTAAGTTGATGCATTTTCGATGAACGGTTTTTGAGTTATTGCCCTTGACTTTGTTAAAATGGGTCGAAATTTGTTAAAAATAGTTTGTGAGCAGGATTGAAGCTATAGTTTTCAACCGATTCTGATGAAACTTGGTGTGATCATTGGAATTGATAAGATCTCGGACAAGTTCTAACATGACGCATTTTCGATGAACGGTTTTTGAGTTATTGCCCTTGACTTTGTTAAAATGCGTCGAAATTTGTTAAAAATAGTTTGTGAGCAGGATTAAAGCTACAGTTTTCAACTTATTTTGATGAAACTTGGTGTGATCATTGGAATTGATAAGATCTTGGACAAGTTCTAACTTGACGCATTTTCGATGAACGGTTTTTGAGTTATTGCCATTGACTTTGGTAAAAAGTGTTGAAATTTGTTAAAAATAGTTTGTGAGCAGGATTGAAGCTACAGTTTTCAACCGATTCTGATGAAACTTGGTGTGATCAGTGGAATTGATAAGATCTCGGACAAGTTCTAATTTGACACATTTTTGATGAACAGTTTTTGAGTTATTGCCCTTGACTTTGTTAAAACGTGTTGAAATTTGTTAAAAATAGTTTGTGAGCAGGATTGACGCTACAGTTTTCAACCAATTCTGATAAAACTTGGTGTGATCATTGGAATTGATAAGATCTCGGACAAGTTCTAACCTTAATAACAATCTAAAGATTTGAATATATTGAAAAACAACAAATCTTGTAAAAATACATTCTCCTCCAGTTCTTTGTGAAACGGGATTATCCTAGAAAAATTGTCCACATTGATATAATTAATTTATGGGTTGAAACCACACATACAAAACTTGGTGTGATCATTGGAATTGATGAGATTTTCGAGTTATTGCCCTTGACTTTGTAAAAACGCGTCAAAATTTGTTCGTGAGCACAATAGAAACTACATTTTTCAACTGATTCTGATGAAACTTGGTGTGATCATTGAAATTGATAAGATCTCGGACAAGTTCTAACTTGACGCATTTTCGATGAAATGTTTTTGAGTTAATGCCATTATCTTACGAAAAACGCATCAAAATTTGTTTGTGAGCACAATAGAAGCTATAGTTTTCAACCGATTCTGATGAAACTTGGTGTGATCATTGGAATTGATAAGATCTCAGACAAGTTCTAAGAGATGTTTTTGATGAACATTTTTTGAGTTATTGCCCTTGACTTTGTAAACACAAAAGTAGTTTTTTGCCCTTGATTAGAGCTGTGTGATTTAATTGTTTGTCGTATTTGGGTTATTGATATTGATTTTAAAAAATTTTGTGGAATTATTCAGCATAAATAATTTCTTCAATATGAGAAAATTCGTACTTTAGTCACTAAAGACTGTTTTATAATATCTGACAGCTGCCAGTGGGCGTATGTTACCTTGCAACGCAAGCTATCTTATCTGATCTTGATGAAACTAGATATTCATATAATATATTGATGAGATCTCAATCAAGTTAGAAATTGGTAATATTCGGATGATGAACAGTTTCAGAGTTAGTGCCCTTTTGTGTACAGCGATGAGACATTGTTCATGTTTGAATTTGATGATAATAGTTTGTTATCGAAATGTCAATTCTTTTTTTTTTTTTTTTTTTTTTTTTCAATTTTTACACACCTTCCTGAGCTTAGACTGCAGTAGTTGCAGCAATTATTCAACTTTCTTGAACCTTAGATAATGGCAACTTTGTGCATAAATATAAATTGAAACATTTTTGCGCAACCGGAAGTGCTACAGTTCAACATGTGCAAAACTCGAAAATTGGCTTTTTGGTTTTTGCATCGATTGATCTGAAATTTAAAATGCAAATAGACATCACTTAAGTAAATGATATGATAAAGTCAGATTTTTTACGTCATTTCCGGTTTCGAAGTTTGAGTCACTTGAAGTCCAAAATCGAATTTGTCGAATAACTTCCGGTGAAGTTTATCAAAATGAACGGAATTTCATTGATCGATATAAAATATAAATCTATGGCCGATTTTAAAATAAAATTCTGACCGGAAGTGATACTTTGGCCGCCATTTTGATTTCCAACTTTTCTTAAATTCGACATAAGTCCTTAGGAATAAACTAAATCTGCGTAATTTTGGTGTCGATGTAATCTGCTGTCGAAAGTCTACAAAACATTGGGAGCCGATTTTTGAATTTCGATTTTGCATTTTTGCAACTTCCGGTTGAATTTTTTCAATGTTTGAAAGCTTATTTCTTGTGACCTTGACCTTTGATGACCTTGACCTTCATAGGGTCAAAGGTCATTGACCTTGGCAATCAATTGATACTTTGACCTTTGACCTCCGACATGTACTTCCGGTTTTATGGCTATCCGTAAAAAGCCAAATTCGCAACTTTGGACTGCTCTAGCACGTGACCTAATTAACCTAGAGAGTAAATTTTTTCGGTTTCCTAATGTGCTTCTCGTGTACTTTACATAGATATATAACAATCGTTTTTTTAAAGCAAAATTGAAATTCGTGATTTTTTCAAATTTGAGTTTTTTTTTACAATATTTGCGACTTTTTGAGCTTGGTGTACGTATATCTGATGATCTATTTGATGTAGAACCTTGATATTTGGAATATAACTAGACACTTTGAATATGAATTCACCTTTGACAAAAAAACTTATGTGGACGTGGCACATCCGGATTGAATTACTAATTGTTTACATTTAGAGGCAGGGGCATAACTCGCATAGGATACGTTTGTTCAAAAAGGGCCTTTGCACACAATTACCTCATCCTTTTGGCCAGATTGTGTTAACAGCTCAGTTGTTTCAGCTTTATAGTTCCAAAAAAGGGACGGGTTTTTTACATTTGGATATTTTCATTTTTCGATTTTGACCTTTGTTGACTTTTGTTGACCTATATCTTTTGACCTGTATGATGTAGAAGCTTGAAATTTGGAACACGACATAACATTTTGAATATCAATTAACCTATGCAAAAAAAATTGAGGTGGGCGTGGCACATCCGGGTTAAATTACTCATTATTGACATTTTTGGCCAAGAGCATAACTCCCAAAGTATACATTTGTTCAAAATGGAACTTTGCATACAATTACCTCATGTTTTGAGCCAGTTTGTCATAGAAGTTCGGTTGTTTCCGCTTCATAGTTCAAAAAAAGGAACAGGTTTTGGAAATTCAAAATTTTCAATTTTTGCCCTTGACCTTTGTTGACCTTGACCTTTGTAGGATCAAAAGTCATTGGCATTGGCTATCTATTTATACTTTTATATTTGCTGTCCTATGTCAACTTCCAGTTTTATGGTCGTGTGCAATTAGAAATTTTGATGACGTATATCTCTTGATCTTGACCTTTTTAGACCTTCTCCTTTACAAGATCAAAGGTCAATGACCTTGGCTATCTGCTGATAGTTTCATTTTTGAGGTCTGACGTCTACTTCCGTTATTAGAATCTTCTAAAAAATGAAAATTTCTCAACTTTAGACTGTTCTTGCACATGATCTAATTATCGTGGAAGGTTGATTTTTTCAGGGTCTTTAGCAATTTGCTACATTTGCAAGGTCCCACTCTGTGCCACGTGTGGCTCTAGTTTTATGAACTGTTTCAGGTTTTTGTTTTGACTTATAGATGATTTTAAGATTATTTGAAAATTCATTATTAAGCCACTAAAGATTTTGTTATCATTTCTGACAGCTGGTAGTGGGCGTACGTTACCTTGCCTGGCAAGCTATCTTTTAAAATATTTTTGTCTCTTTGAGCTTGGTGTATATGTATGTATATGAATTTTTCACACGTTTGTGTCAAAAACTCAGTTGTTTCTGCTGTATAGTTCAAAAAAAGGCACAGATTTCAGAATTTTCATATCTTCAATTTTTAACATTGACCTTTGGAAGGATCAAAGGTCATTGACGTTGGCTATAGATTAATACCTTCATATTTGATGTCTAACGTCTACTTCCGATTTTACAACCTTCCAATGACAGAAATGTCATAACTTTAGACTGTTCTGGCAATGTGACCTAATTAATCAAGGCTGTTGATTTTTTCAGAGTCTCTTGTGATTTGCCACATAAGCAAAATCCCACTCTGTGCCATGTGGTTCTAGTCGCGCTAATGACTACAAGATAGCAATTGAAAAAATCGACAATTTCGACTTTTGTCGCTGACTTTTTCAGTTCCAATTTTTGAGTTTTTTAACCTTTTTTCTAACTTCTACAATTCTATTTCGATCAATCTGAAAACTTACAGAATGATAGACACTTTCATTGCGAACATAAACTAATTTTCAAAATTTTGATATCACTTCCGGTTTTGACGTCATTCGCTTCTAAATTATAAAATTCAACTTTAGGAATTTTGAAGATATTTCAAAAATTCTTTTTGCAATATGTTACAAATGTCCAAAATTTCAAAGGCTCCTTTTTCGTGACCATGACCTTTGGTTACCTTGTGGCCTGAACAAAATTTGTTGCACTTGATGATATCTATCTAGTGATATACTCATTTGTGCTGTGCAATGTTTATTCCGGTTTTATAGCGGATTGAAAATTACGATTTTTATCTTTAAAGAGCTCTGACACGTGACCTAATTTACATACACCAAAAATTCTTATTGAATCTTACTAGTGTTCATCTGACCTTTGTAATGATATATAACACTAGATATTTCAATTAAAATTGCGCTTTTTAATATTTGAAAATTTTGTACTTTCTTCTATAGTAACTGTGCGTAATTTTCAATAAATCGAATTTGGACCTCAGGGTGTAATCCAATTTGTGTAAATTTGATATCTATGGTATCTAATATCGATTGCTAATAAATTTGAGAACCTATTTTTGAATTTTGATTTTGCTTTTTATTTATTTCCGGTTGAAAAATATGAATACTTTAAAGGGTCGTATATCGTGACCTTGACCATTGGTGATCATGTGACCAGAACAATTTTGATAGCTCTCGAGGAGATCTTTCCAATGGTATATTAACGTTTATTGTACGGTGTTTACTAACGATTTTATCGCCATTTGAAATTGATGAATTTTATCTTGAAAAAGTCGGTTTTCCGCTTGTAATTTTTTTTTGTGGTCTAAACGATAAAGGTAGTTTGCTCCCTTCAACTGTTGTTGAATGCAATGTGAGTTGAAGCGATCTGTCAAATATGCTTTGCGTTTGGGCGATCTATATCCAGTTAATTATGTTACTGTTACGATACTTTGCGGCACAGTTTTAAGCGTAAAATCAAAACTGTTACTCACTGCATCAGAACCTCGCGAAGCCTGTGGATCTGGTTTCTTTTTTTCTTTTTTTTTTTCGATTTCTACACACCTTCCTGTGCTTAACCTTTCAACTATCATAGACCTTCTATATAGGCGACGATGTGCATAAGTATAAATTGGAAGATTTTTGCAAAACCGGAAGTGCCACAGATCAACATGTGTAAAAAGTCGAAAATTGGCTCTAGAAGGCGCATTTTTGCATCGATTTTCTTCTAGTTTTCATTTTTACAATCTTCGTGTAATTTCTGACCTGATAGCACTTGAAAAATTACGAAATTCGAAAATTCGTAGCTCACTTTTTTCGATCAAATTTTTCAATTTTTTTGCAACTTTTTTGCATTTGCATTGATTGATCTGAAACTTTAAATGCAAAGAGACTTTACTAATGTAAATAATATGGTACAGTCAAATTTTGTACGTCATTTCCGCTTTTGAACAGGATTGCGACTGAATTTCAAATCTACTTCCGGTTGAATAACTTCAGGTGTAATTTATGTAGGTCAACCAAATTTAGCTGATTTTTACCAAATGAAATTCTATGGCCAATTTTAGAATAAAATCCAGACCGGAAGTGATACTTCGGCCGCCATATTGAAAAAACACACTTTTGTAAATCGAAAAATGGGGCCTCTATGAAGAAATGGACGTGTATAATTTTGATGTGTATGTAATCTACAATTGATTGCCAACAAAAACTAAGAAGCCGATTTTTGAATTTCGCTTTTCCTTTTTTGCAACTTCCAGTTGAAGTTTTTGCAAGTTCTATCTGGTGACCTTGACCTTTGATGACCTTGACCTTCGTAGGGTCAAAGGTCATTGACCTTGGCTATCATTTGATACTTTGACCTCCGACATGTACTTCCGGTTTAATAGCTATCCGTAAAAAGCCAAATTCGCAACTTTGGACTGCTCTAGCACGTGACCTAATTAACCTAGAGGGTAAATTTTTTCGGTTTCCTAATGTGCTTCCCATGTACTTTACATTTAAAGAAATGTGCCTTAGAGCATTTCAAGAACAAAGGCAATAACTCATACATTGAAACCCCTCTAAAACGAATCCTCTTTAAACCAGATTCCTCTGTAAATTGTACATTTGAAAAGATCACTATATAATATATAGGAGATAAACCCTGGTAAACAGCTACCCCTTTAAACTGCAATTAGGCATCAAAATCAAGTCACAAAGTAGTTAATCTATAGTTAATTTGTCTCTCTAAACCGTCACCTTAATTAGTTCATGTATTAATTGATGTTAATTTGTTAAGGGCATTAAGGATAAATATGAAAGTTTAAATAATAATCAACGAATGCCCTAGCAAAGAGATTTAAGATTGAAGTAAAAAATGGTCAGTTATTATAATGACATCCATATTTTACATCATTAAATTTGGAATTGATTAAGCTCAGGTCATTAACTCTTTTAAAAATCTTTTGATATTTTGATTTCAATGGGGTTCCTCCATGGGTGATAATAAACAATTTCACAAAATTTCATCAAAATCTGTAAAAAATCGTGTCTGCTAGAGTGTTGACTAGCGAAAAAACAATGACAACTAGAGCCACACGTGGCACAGAGTGGGACTTTGCAAATGTAGCAAATTGCAAAAGACCCTGAAAAAATCAACCTTCAACGATAATTAGATCAAGTGCAAGAACAGTCTAAAGTTGAGAAATTTTCATTTTTTTTAGAAGATTCTAATACCAGAAGCAGACTCAGACCTCACAAATGAAAGTATCAGCAGATAGCCAAGGTCAATGACCTTTGATCTTGTAAAGAAGGTCTAAAAAGTCAAGATCAAGAGATATACGTCTTCAAAATTTCAAATTGCACACGACTATACAACCGGAAGTTGACATAGGACAGCAAATATAAAAGTATAAATAGATAGCCAATACCAATGACTTTTGATCCTACAAAGGTCAAGGTCAAAAATTGAAAATTTTCAATTTCCAAAACCTGTTCCTTTTTGTGAACTATGAAGCGGAAACAACCGAAATTCAAAGACAAAGTGGCTCAAAATATGATGTAATTGTATGCAAAGTTCCATTTTGAACAAATGTATACTTTGCGAGTTATGCCCCTGGCCAAAAATGTCAATAATGAGTAATTTAACCCGGATGTGCCTCGCCCACCTCAATATTTTTTGCATAGGTTAATTTATATTCAAAATTTTACGTTATGTTCCAAATGTCAAGCTCCTACATAATACAGGTCAAAAGATAAGGTTAACAAATGTCAACAAAGGTCAAAATCGAAAAATGAAAATATCCAAATGTAAAAAACCTGTTCCTTTTTTAGAACTATAAAGCTGAAACAACTGAGCTGTTAACACAAACTGGCCAACTGTGCGAGTTATGCCCCTGTCTGTAAATGTAAACAATTAGTAATTCAACCCGGATGTGCCACGCCCACATAAGTTTTTTTGTCATAGGTGAATTCATATTCAAAGTGTATTCCAAATATCAAGGTTCTATATCAAATAGATCATAAGATATACATACACGAAGCTCAAAAAGTCGCAAATATTGTTAAAAAAAAACTCAAATTTGAAAAAATCACGAGTTTCAATTTTGCTTTAAAAAAAACGATTGTTATATATAGATATACATACAATAACGAAACTAGGTGTGAAAATTAATTAGTATGCGTTATTGCCCTTCTTCTTGAAAACACGTTCAATTTATAGCCTGTTAACACTCTAGAAGACACAATTCTTAACAGAGTTTGATGAATCTTGCTGTGAGTGTTTGTTATCACCCATGGATGAACACTATTGAAAATCAAAAAATGTTTTATAAAGGTTATTGACCTTGATCTTGAAAACAAACTTTTAATTTCTAGCTTGTAAGCACTAAAAAGCACGATTCTTGCTGGATTTAATATTATTCAGTATCACATTCAATTTTTAGCTTCTAATCACTTAAGAGGCTTGATTTTTACCGGATTTTGACAAAACATGGTTATATTGTTCAGAAACACCCCAAAAGTTCAAAAGAAGTGTAAGACTGAAGGTTGAATATTTCATACTGGTAATTGTTACTGTACGGTACTGCTAAATATTTTTGTTTAAAATCAAAGTGCCAGTGGGCGTATATTACCTTGACTGCCATGGATCCATGGCATAATAATAAGCCTATCATAATGAATAATTTGTCCCCATTCCAAGAAGTTGAATAATGTGAGAAATTAAACAAAATAATACCAGACATGTATTGTGGCATGTCATATAGCAATCAATTCACCAACATACCAGCACTAGTTTTTGATAATTAAAATTTTGCATGCCAGTTTAATTCTGACAGATTCTAAGGTGTGTTTTGTGTTTGGATTAAAATAAGAACTGTGCAGTTACTGCTGCTTGTGGGAGTATGTTACATTGTCTTGCAATCTATTATTGTTATAGGAAACATCTACTTTAGAAGTGAATTGTTTGGTCAAAGTTGATGAATATGGATTCTTTATATATTGGAAAAGTGATGGAAGAGTATGTATAAGTATTATTGTTATTTCTTTTCTTTATTATATACTTGACATAAGATGGGTTTCCTTCTTTTCCTTCAAACAATCAACACTAAACAAAACAGTATGTAATGAAAGTCACAAATACATGTGTGTATAGGTTTTCAATATTGGACTTGGCTTGGCGCAGTGATTTCACTTGTGTAATTCACACAATCTCGGTATCACTTCTCCAATCTAGTTGTAAAATACTGAAAACCTATAGACCCTTGTGTGGTTCGATCGGGGTAGTGAAACACAACTGTTAGTTAGTAAGTAGGCCTATTGTTGGTCAAAATTAAGGTCTGAAAGAAATCGCTAGAGCCTGTTTGTTTACCTGTTTGTTCAGAGTTCAGTGCTTACTCCTCACTCATCAGTAATGTCCTGAGTGCGCCACCCAAAGATTCAGTACTGTATTTCAAACGCAGATGAACACTGTAGTGTCCAAGAAATCCATACTATTGTCACTAATGTTCGACGTTTATTTAACTGAAGGATGGTGATTCCTTAGTATTTCTAAATATTGCAAAAAAGTTTCTAGTGATTCAGTCCAAATGATAAAAATGTTGTCAAGAAATCTTACATTAAAAAGGGGCTTAAATGGTAAAATTTGGTCTATATCACGTTACCAATCGGCCATGAAGATATTTGCATTGCTTCGAGCAAAACTCCAATTTATTTTAAGTCATTAGTTATTTAATTATAAGCCAATTTTTCAATTTTTTTCTAATACCCTATTCCTCAACATTTTTATACGCCCACATGAAATGTGGAGCGTATATTGGCATCACCCATATTTGTCGGTCGGTCCATCGGTCGTCCGTCTGTCCGTCCAATTGCTCGTAAACACTCTACAAGGCACAATTCGTGACTGATTTTGACGAAACTTGGTATGGTTGTTTGTAATCACCCAAGGATGAAAAACTAAAAAATCGGAGCTAAAAAGTCAGCATCAAAAGTGGAAATTTTCAATTTTGTAATTGCTATCCTTTAGCCATTAGCTCGATCTTATAAACAAAAAAAGTTGAATCAAAATTCGAGTCGTTATTTAGAAAAAATCGCTTTTGTCCTACTTCATTTCCAGTTGAAAAAAAATTTGTGAAAAAACATTCATCAGATTCACGACATTAATGGGAGAAATCGTAACAGTATATATGTGGCATGTGTAGTTTTGGCTGTGCACTTGCTCAACAGCAAGAAAATGGGCTTGACCTTTTTAGTCCTTCTCCTTTACAAATTCAAAGGTCATTGACCTTGGCTATCTGCTGATGCTTTCATTAGTGAGGTCTGGCACCTACTTCCGGTATTACAATTTGACGAAACTTGGCATGAGTGTTGGATATCACCCATGGATAAACCATATTGAAAAACAGAAAAATTGAAAAATATTATTGCTCTTGTTCTTGAAAACGTGTTCAAATTTTTGCTTGTAAACACTCTAGAAGGTTTCTTGACGGATTTTGGCGAAACTTGGTGTGAGTGTTCGTAATCACCCAAAGATGAACTCTATTGAAAATCAGAAAAATCGAAAAATATTGAGTAAGAGTTATTGCCCTTATTCTTGAAACATGTTCAATTTTTAGCTTGTAAACACTCTAGGAGGCACAATTTTTGACGGATTTTAACGAAATTTGGCTTGAGTGTTTGTTATCACTCTAGGATAAAGCCTATTGAAAATCAGAAAAATACAAAAATATTTAGTGTGAGTTATTGCCCTTGTTCTTGAACACTCAATTTGTAGCTCATAAAAACTCGTAGAAGGCATGATTCTTGCCAGATTTTGACAAAACTTGGTTTTATTATTCAGTACCGTGCTGAAGATTGAATATTTGTCTTCTAGAGATTTCACGAGCTAAAAATTGAACACGTTTTTAAGAACTAGGGCAATAACTAGTTCAAAAGAAGTCTATGACTGAAGCATACATGTGTACAGGTCAGGAAAAAAAATCTGGAGATTTGCATTGAAAAATCTGGAGATTGGGTGAAAAGTCGGGAGATTTTTCCAAAGCACGTAAATTCGTGATTTGAAACTCCAAATTAATTCTTTTTTCATTTTTTTTTTAAAATAAGCTTTAAGCCTTGTAAATTAATTAAATTGATCATAGGTCTTCTAAATCAAATGGTACCGGTAGGCCTATATCATACATGTAATACCATATTAAAAATAAGTATGTTCTGAAAGCAATATTTAGTAAATAATATGTACTGGCAATGTTACTTTTTCCAAAGGTGTAATTCATGACATCTAAAATATCTCCATTCCGATCATTAAATAATTTTCCTGCAACACTCTCACGAAGTATTGAACTGAATTAACCGCTTCCATTTTGATGTTCTTCAGAATGGAAAGACTTGTAATAAGTAAGCCTGTTATGCAGGCAATAAAATGAATGTTTACAGGCTACAGTAAAATTACAAAACTATTTTATGAAACGAAGTTTGAGTTTACATAAGAATTAGACATCCAGTCGCGTATGACAATCTACCGATAATTCTGAAACGACGTCTATGTTATATAGGCCTAATATAGACCTCACAGATTGACACTGACAGTATAAAATACTATGAAGACCTGAAGGTTTCGTTTTTTAGTCAAAGTAGTGCTATCGTAAAAAATATTAAAAAAGCGAAAGTAGAATCTACCGGATGTTGTTATAAAAAGTGTGTCACGTGGGCTTAAAATACACATTATCGGGTGAAAATAGATCTAATTACCATCGTAATTGGGGGATTAATTAATTAGGCAATGATAATATTATTACGTGATGAGATTAACGCATGTTACCGGCAGTCATTTATACAAGTAATGATAGATATTTTGTTGATTTATGGTAGTGAATTTGAGCTTTGAAAATTTGATTAGGAAAAAAACCAAAAATCGGTAAAATTGGGTATCCCGCCGATAGAGCAATAGACAACATGCAAAAGCAACCGACAACATCTGTAGATTACACATGTATGCTGAAGGTTGAATATTTCATACTGGTGATTGTTACTGTACTGTTAAGTATTTTTATTCATAATCAAAGCTGCCAGTGGGCGTATATTACCTTACCTGGCAAGCTATCTTAGAGTTTTCACGGGCTAAAAATTTAACACGTTTTCAAGAGGAAGGGCAATAAGTCATACTCTTACTCTTTATTATTCAGTATCACTCCAAAGAGTTCAAAAGAAGTGTATGACTGAAGGTTGAATATTTCACACTGGTGATTGTTACTGTACTGCCAAATATTTTTATTCAAAATCAAACCTGCCAGTATATTACCTTGCCTGGCAAACTATTTTATAATATTTCATTGTTATTGTCGTGACAGGTTAGGGTTTTACTATATGCATACAAGGACAGGGATCCCAAACTTCTGCTATTTTTCTGGTTAAAGTAGTTATTTTATTTTGTCTACCCAAAAAACTGTGAAAAATATTGAGTTCCGGTTGAAAAATATCAAAACTCGTATGAATCAAGTTAGCTTTCAACTGCGACCAAAGAAAAGAATCGGTCAATCCCCGTAGTAGATAGAAGAAGTCTGGGTGTTAGAGACTACTATAAATCTCATGACTATTTTAGGTACTATTGTTTTTAAATAAATCCATGGTTACAATTTAATAAAACCTTCTTGAAAGATACAACTCTGATATCGCGTTCGTACACTAATATTTAGCAATTTTGAAAACTCCTGGGTTGAGTTCATTCAATCTGTATGGCCATACAGAGTCAAGTCTATGAATCCACAGAGTTTCTGCACTGTCTAATTTGCTTTTGCTTTCATTTGGAATTTTCTCAAGAAGTGTGCATTTATAATCATGACCAGGTTGGTTAAAATGGGGAGCAATGTGAGGAGCTTTATGAACCGTTTTCAATTTGATGTTGCTCCTATGTTTGTTATGTCTAATATTGAAGGGGGTTATTGTCTGTCCAACATACTGAAATTGACATAATTAACAAGTAAGACAATATATAACAAAATTACTCTGATAATTTAAAGAGTCTTTGATATAAAAATGATTTTGAGTGTCTTTTGGTGATTGTGTTAGTTGTGTTCATCTTTTCACAAGTTTTGCACTTGGGTTCATTACAAGGTACACATTCCAATATTCACATTTTCTACACACTGTTTTAATTTGTTTTCCCTTAATAAATTTCCCAAGGTCTAATTCCTGCGTCCTGCCGCAATGATTTTCCTTGTTTTTAATATGTCTGTCATTCTGTAGCTTGTCCTTAAAATGTCTGTGTCTTTTATGTCTGTTATTGCCCTCGACTTTGTAAACATCAAAAGTTGTTTTTTGCCCTTGATTAGAGCTGTATGATTTAATTGTTTGTTGTATTTAGGTTATTGATATTGATTTTAAAAAATTTTGTGGAATTACTCAGCATAAATAACTGGTATATATATATATGTAATTGATTTCAAACTAATAAAATTTCTTCAATGTGAGAAAATTCGTACTTTAGTCATTTCTGACAGCTGCCAGTGAGCGTATGTTACCTTGCCTCGCAAGCTATCTTGTGTAGATTTGATTAGGATGGCAGCCGCTAGGTGGTAGATAGTGGTGGCTAGCTGTTTCTTTACAGAATAGATCAGGGCCCCGTTTCTCAAAAAATCTTACGATCAGTCGTAGGTTGTAAGTGTTGATTTGATCGTAAATGGCGTTTCTCAAAAGATCAAATTTATTGTTCATTGCAATTTAAAGCGCTCCGAAATTTTGATTTCCAGCGTCAATGAAACATAATGATGACGTTATGTATGTTTTGACGTCATCGCCGAAGCGAAAAAAATGGCGGCTTTCAATGAAGAGGAAGACGAAAATTTGAGAAGGTGGTCAGTGCCACTTGACAATTTCCTGCTCAGTCAAACCCACTCAGGGATCAAATCTGATGTCAAATTTTCCTTTTTTCCCATAAAATACACTTATTTATTGTGAAAAAAGACTATTTGGTTCTACCACCTGATAGTTACGACAGCTTTGACCACTCATAAGTTTACACCAGAATTAGTCGTAAACATACGATTTTTTGAGAAACGGGGCCCAGTTTCAAATCTGTTACCCTCTTTAATTACTTTTACATCTAAAATATTCACTTTATCTGTGTCAATATCCATTGTAAATTTAATTTTGGGGTGAAGATTATTCAGTTTGTGTAAAAATTTGTGAGATTCTTTTGGTGATTTAGTAGACTGAGCCCAAATGTCATCAATATCTCTGCAAGATATGTCTGGTTTTTCAGATAAAGAATTCCAAAATTTATTCATCCAATAGGTCATATAGATATTTGCATATGTAACTGCAAAAGGTATCCCCATAGATGTCCCAGATATCTGTCTGAAGAAGTTCCCATTGAATTCAAATTCATTGTTGTGCAGAACAAAGTCTGCAACTTGTAGAATGCTATTAGTTTCTTCTAGACTGATGTTGTTCGTTTTCTCCAGAGCATCTTTCAAAGCATCAAGACCTTCAGATATGATGTTGGGATAAAGGCTAATAACATCAAGAGTAAGCAGGTGACTATCTTCTGGTATAGAACTGTTGTTGAGAGATTGGATTTTTTGTAGAAAATGAGTGGTGTCTCTGACAACTTCATGACAGTAATCCTGAGCTACCTCTTTTAATTTCCAGTCAAGCCATTGAGATGCCTTATATGTAGGAGCTGTTATCTGACTACATATAGGTCTGTCAGGTGGAATTTCTAATGTAGTTTTAACTTGATGTATTTTGCCAAGAATGTAAAAGTGGGCTGGTGTCTTAACTGGTCTATGGAGGATAGCTTCTTTCTCTTTATCATCAATTTTCAATGAATAAATTCAATTTTACAGTTGATCATGGATCTCATTAAAATTATCTTTCCCTACTTTCTGATACACTGAATCGTCCTGAAGACGTTTCTCACATTCTTTGATGTAGTCTTGTCGGTCCCAAATAACGATACCACCTCCTTTGTCAGCTTTACCTATCACAATTTCTGTATCATTCCTTAATGCTGACAATGCTAATCTTTCTTCCGTTGTTAGATTATCGTGGATTCTTTTTTCTATGTGACTTTTCACAGTTTGAGATTGGATGAGGCAATAAAGTTCCAATGCATCATCTCTGCCAGTTGGTGGTGACCAGTCACTCTTAATGTAGAGTGAAGGTGGAAGCATTGGAACTGGACAAAACGATAACCCTTTGCTTAGTAATTGAGATTCAGAATCTGATAAAGTTCTTGAACTCACATTGAAGATGAATGATCTTGTGGACCACTTAACCAATTTAGCATTTCAGGCACATTTCTTCTTTCTATCAAATCGTCTGGTTGTCTTTTTCTTCACAGTGTCAGAGGGGGGTAATTTCTGACGGCGTCAATGATGTTAATTTTCTGTTATGGGTGCGTCTTATGGAATTTCTTAATTTATCACAACTCTTCTGTTAGGCAATTGGACATTTTTTTCAACCCTTTAAAATGTTACTTTTTTTAATCTTGTTTGATAGAGCTCTCCAAATGGTAGCCAATGACACCTTATTTGTCCAAATCGGAATACTATTTCCCCGAGATATGCCCAATTAAAGTTCAGCCTATTAGCACTTAATTATTATACAGACAATGCATTAGCAATTAGTAACAAAAAATTTACATATAAATAGTCTGGTCATTTTGGTCAAAATAATAGGCCAACCTCAAGAAAATTGCAACAGAATTAATTCATCTTTTATGTTATTTGATACCATATTAGCTTTCAGGAAAAAAAAGTCTACCAAAATCAACTCATGGTCACAAGATATAGGCCTATATATGTCATATATTCGTATTATGGTAAATTTGTAGGATGGCAGAAATTCTATTTTATTACAGTTTTCTTTCTAATATATTTAAATTAAACAACAGTCTAGATATATAATTTCTATTTGCTGCATGAAAAGTATCAGAGGAACACTTAAATTCATTATAATCGTTCAAGGTCAAATAGAGGACATACACAAAGAAAGGCCGAAAAATTTAAAATGTTTATTCCTCTATATTCCCCACAGGAAGCTGAACACTCTAGTCCATTTCTACGAGAGGTGCATCGTCTTGTATCACAGTTAAGTTTGCAGTTGCATTTGATCATTTTCATTAACTGTTCGGGTGCTGGTGCAATTGACAACTTGACTGGAAACAGTTTCCCATCCTGCATATACCACCCCCATTCTGTAGGATCAAGACTCTGTTCATTGTTCACTCATTGTTGACACTGCAGATACGTTCTCAAGCTGTGGTATTTTGCTGCATCAGAGGTTGGAGGCAGAGTTTTGATTTGGACGCCAACGTACCCAGATCCTACTTTTGAAGTGAATTTCCTCCAGCGTAAGATATCAAGTCCCTCGTTTTGTAATCCTGTAAGCCGAAGAACGTGATGACCATCCTGAAAGTGTTTATAAACGTCCGGATGTTCCGATTCAAGATTTTGCATTTTTGAGAGGTAAATATAGGCAGATTTTGTATACAGGTTATGTCCAGATGCTGCAAAGTATGGTAACATTTCCTGAGTAAGTAATGTAAGTCCCAATTTCCAGTCCTTTCAGCCTTGAGAAATCGTCTAAGAATCGCCATCATTTCACAGAAACTGATCCATAGAGATGATGTCCTAGATCGCTGAAGTTGCTCTTTCAAATCTGACATGTAAGAAATTTCAATAAGAGATTCATTCGATTCAATTGATTCACTGTTGTTGTAATCCTCACTCATCAACTTATCATAAAGGCAAGAACATTTTGCAAGGGTTCTGGATATTCTGTGAACTCTTCGCTGAATTCACACTGGAACATCTGTTCCACAAGAGAATGTAAAGCCAAATCCACCAGCATAATTCCCCTCACAGCCCTGGCTACTGCTTTCCCGCTGAGCATATGACATATGGCATTCAGAGCAAATATAGTTTCGAACACATCTCGTAGCCCTGTCCCACTCATGATACGACCTATGCTTCCCAGAAAGCTCATTTGTGTGTGAAAACCTCCCAGACGCAGAACTACATCAGCTATATCACTTCCAGTATGTTCGTTGCAAACTATCTCCATTGCTTTCCAATAAAGGGGCTGGTCGAAGGTCAGGACTGGAGTTGTCCCATAACATAAAGCCTCTGAAGTGACAAAGTATATGGTTGAATAGACGCATGACATGTTTGTAGGATCCATATCTATCATACGAAGGAACACAATTGACGATTGTCCTGGATGATTTCCCTTGCTCACCATTTGCATGAATCCAGACCAGATTGGAGCAGGTGTTCTTAAACGCCAGGTCACACTATGTAAGATGTCCATCATTTCTACTTTGTCCAAAACACTTATTTTGCGAAGTTCTTGATATTTTCATGCAGCAAAACCTTGATCAGATGGTTTTTTAACATAATATTTACTGTTAATTTTGCCCATGACACCAACTCTTCAGTTGATACATTCCGTCTTGGAACTTTGATGGAACCGGCTATACGAGGGGTAAAGCCAGCTACATTTCCCATACCATGAAACATATTTTTGCCATCAAGCGTTCTAGTATTATGATCAACATTGTCTGCTTCATATTGTAGACATCCTTCAAGATTTAATCCAGTAATAGGACGATCTTTGCCTTTCTCAAATTTCTGAACTTCTGTATAACAAGAACAAAATCCCAGCTTGGATAAGGTATCAATTAGCAGTCGAGATGCAAAATGATGGTGCAATTGGTAGAGGCGAAATGCACTGCTTTGTTTTGTATAATTGCTTGTCCAATGGAAGCTACATGTAATTCAGAATTTTTTGAAAACAAAGTCCGAAACAGAAGCTGAAGAGATTCTAGAACAAAGTCGATGTTTTTATCCAAAGAAGACAAATTCTCTGTCGCTGTATAACAGTCCTTAGATGCTTCCATTGCACGTATATCTTTTTTAAGAAGTTTGGCTGCTGTCATGATGATTAATTTGGTCTCCGATTCAGTGTTACTCTTTGTTTGATTTTCATAATAATCCTGGAGAATAGACCTAGCAGTGTATTGGAGATTTTCCATTAATTTCCGATATTACAATCCGAGTTCCAAAATGTTCTAATAATTCAACCTTCATATGTGAAATACTATATGCATTTTCTTCCCCACAATGTTCTGCCATTTTCTTTACTAGATCGATGATGGTAATTTGTTTATCGTCATGCTGTATCAAATACTCTGTTGCATATATAAAGCTTTCTCTTTTTGCTGATGGTCTTCCAACTGGTGTCCTCTGTTTCTTTGTTTCTGGGGAAAATTCTTTGGGTACATGTCTGTAGGTTTGAAAATTAACACTTCAACTTTGATGATACAAGCGCAAAGATCAGCTGCATATTCCACCCTTCCCTTCACCTCAGCAGCCCAATCATCATTGCGGTCTGTGCAAATATCCATAACTGTACTATCAAAATCTGAAGTTCAAAATGGAAATACATCAGGACCTCTTTTATTTCCAGACAGTCTTGTAGATTGACCACAGAATAGACACTGTTGTTGAAAATTAAACAGAGAACTGGAACGCAGGCTTCCTTTTGATGCTAATAAGGAATCTGTATCTTTATCTTGAGATTTCTTTTGGTTTAGGAGAATAGACTTTGGATTAATATATGACTTCCGACAATCTTGGTGTACTTGTTGACCTGGAACAGTAAGTATGGAGTCACCACTTACCTTGCTGGCTTCGTTTATACTTTTACCACCTTTTTGTCGTAAGGTCACAGTATCCCGTCCGTTCTGGAGAGATTGATGACACAGGACACAATCTTCCATATTTAGCTTACTGGTTGCCATACTTCTGAAAGAAGGAAAAGGTCTTACAGCATCGTTTATTTGAATTTCGTGACTTTTAACTTTAAACAGTAAAACAAACGATCTCAAGACGAAAAAGTCCAAATCGGGTGTTTTAGAAATAGGTAACTTATTCTGACATCAATATAGTCAAAATTTGTTGTAAAACCCAATGAATTTAATGAATTGCAAATTACGTGCGCATAATGTCACTCATGAGCTTCCTTACATTTTCAATTATTAACGGCCACTTTTTTTTGATTGGTTTTCCATTTTTTGATATAATTTTTCACATAATTATGTTTCTAATAAATGGAACAATCTTGGGTGAATTTTTAAAAAACAGGAATAGGGTTAGCGGTCGTGTTTGACGTGTTTGTTCTTCGCTGGAGCGTCATATTCAGTTAAATGTGCATTAGTCAACATACTATGAAGCAATATGGCTCCGTTTTCGTTGTTTTGTTTCTGAATATTTACCAAGGCACTTGTAGAATCACTACGAATTATCTCCCTTTTCAAGCTCTTCATGATGTATGGCGGTCCGTAGGTGCCATATTCTCCTCGTTGGTTTTATCTTTTTTGATGCATGAATTAATCCTTTTTCCGAGGGTTGATTTTGGTAGACTTTTTTTATACGATCTCAGATACATTCAATTAAAAGGAAAAAGTCAGTAGTATAAGAGTATATAGATAGGGGGCACTTTCAATAAATTATACTACTCTTTTGCCCGCGGCGCCCGCAAGCCCACGAAACAAACAACCCCACCATGCACGCAGTTAATAAATCTGGTGCCTATAGGGGTACAAGTTTACCAACCCCCAAGCATCCCAGGCCAATAATATCTTTAAATTAACTTTAATTAACTTTAATTTAAAAACAGAATGAGTTTAATTTTAAAACACAAACAACACAAATTCGAACATTTCTCATCCCAAAAGTAGCCAACTTTGTCTCGATCAACAAATCCCTTATTTCTTCTGAAACGCAAGCTCTTGGGTCAGTTGCAAAAGCAGGAATTAAAATAAACGATGCTGTGAAAAAGTCTGATGAATTGAAAGAATTACAGCAAATAAGAGAACTACGAAACAGGAGAATAGAACAACAAGAAAGAAAAGGAAAAGGTTTTAGAATTATTAGATAAAAATGTCAATGATAATTGCTCAAACTCCTAAAACTTATTTCGGTTCTGACATTCAAAAATCATTAAGTTCTCTTCCTGGATTTCCATGGGCAAAATACCCCGGAGAAAAACATCTTCCTGGTCATAATTATACTGGTCCAGGTACAAGGTTAGATCTGCGATTAGGCCAAAACGATAAACCCAAACCGGGTGAAGAACCAGTCAATAGAGTTGACGCAGCAGTGCTCAAACACGACATACTATACAGAATTAAAAACATAACATCCAGACACGAAGCAGACAAACAAATGATAATCGAACTTAAAAATATTTCAAATCCAACTTTCAAAGAGAGAATTCAAAGAGCATTAATCATTAAACTCTTGAAAGCAAAGATGAAAATGGATATGGGAATAGCAGATGAAATACACAAAGAATTTAGAAAAAACAAACATTTTATAAAAGTCAAAGTGTTTAATAGAGATGAAATATGGTCAGCAGATTTAATTAATATGCCAGTCGAAAGAGGATATAAATATTGCTTAACAGTTATAGATTTGTACACAAGATATACTTGGGTTATTCCTCTCAAAAACAAAACAGGTTTATCAGTCAAACACGCATTTGAAACAATAATGAAACAATCTGACAGACGACATCAAAAGTTATGGGTAGATAAAGGAAGTGAATTTTATAACAAAAATATGAAATCTCTAGGATTTGAAATTTACAGCACACATAGTGAAGGTAAAGCTGTAGATTATAATAGAACTGTTAAAAACATATTATTCAAAAAATTCACGGAATTGAAATCCCAAAAATGGCTTAAAATATTACCAGAGGTTGTAGATGAATACAATAATAAAATTCATTCATCTATAGGTGTCACACCAACACAAGCCTCAAATAATCCAAATATTATAAAGTCAATTAACACACAAAATAACTATGAAAATGAAATAAACAATTTAAATATCAAACCCAAATTTAAAGTCGGAGATTGCGTTCGTATTTTCAAATATAAAAGCAAATTTGAAAAAGGCTACGTTGGATTTTGGACAAACGAAATATTTATCGTAGATAAAGTAAATAGCACATCACCTCCAACATATGAATTAATCGATCAAGACAAAGAACAAATCATAGGTAGGTTCTATCAAAACGAACTTCAAAAAACTGACTTTTAAAATGAATATCTTTCTCGATAAATACGGAACCGATACAACTACAATCTTTCAACTTATGAAATGGGCAAATGAGTTAAATATATCTCCGTTTTATTATTGTATGAGAGATGAAATAAATAATCTCAAATATAAGAAAGGTAAATTTCTGGCTAAAACAAATATATATACTTAAGATCAAAAAGGAGTTCATCACTCTGCTTTATACAAAGACTCTTTAAATAACTTTTATTTCTTCAATTCTTTTGGATTAGAACCAACTGAAGAGATAATGCAATTAGTGAAAGTAATCAAATGTTCAACATTTCAATTTCAATTACCGTGTCAAAAATTTTGTGGACAACTTTCACTTTGGGTTTTATTATCAGTTGAGTTTAGGAAATCAATTTGAAGAAATTATAATAAATTTAACTTAATAAAAATGGCGAATAAATTTGGATTAGGTTCTTTACCTTTAGATACTAAAAAACCTAACACAACAGCGTGGATAAATAAAGCAAAACCTTACTTTGTGGATCAAATTGGAGACAAACTTCAAGGTGATTTAGATATGAATAATTTTACCATAACTAATTTAAAGTTACCAGAAAATGATTATGATGCTGTTCACAAGAAATATTTAATGGATCAATTAAATTTGATTAAAGTAAATAAAGAACATTTAAAAGAAAGAACAGGCGATGTGAAAGGTACTTCAAACGACAAATAAATAATAAATATTTTATTGATGATAATAAGTTACAACAAGAAGTAACAAGTTTGAAAAGTTATGTTGAAGAACAATTACTTAATGTAGTAGATAAAACTCAATTACAACCTTTAAGTTCATTAATATCTAATTTAGATGATAAGATTACAAAACAAAAAATAGATCTTAAACAACTAATAGCCAATATTAATCCAGGTATAAGTGAAGATAAATTAACAACATTAGAAACAAAACTTATTGATAATAGTGAAATACGAAAACAAAGAGTTGGTATTAAACAACAATTACTTAATGTAGTAGATAAAACTCAATTAGAAAATTTAAAATTATTAATATCTAAATTAGATGATTAGATAACAAAACAAAAAATAGACCGATAAAACAAAAAATAGACCTTAAACAACTAATAGATAATGTTAAACCAGGTATAAGTGAAGAAAAATTAACTGAATTAGAAACCAAACTCAATGATAATAGTGAAATAGATGCTATTAACACGTTAAATGCCAACCTATGAGATAACTCGGAAAGTGGTTCAGTACCCATTGCCGACTACGAGTATATTCGGATTTAGCTATATGAATTTCAATTGATCATAAAGTCGTCGGCAATGAAGAAAGACCTTTGTTTTATAGTTCTGCAACAGAACCTGACACCATATAATCTACAAAATACAAACTTTTCGGGAAAATGTTGTTTCAAGCTATTTTGTGGGCTTACAAATCTGACTCTGTAGATACCAACCCCAGAATTCATCTATAATATATTTATTCTTATTATTGACACGGAAGGTTCAAAGTTTTGGCGATTTTTAACACTGGATGTTGTTATTAATCATAAATTCAACATGACTAAGCATCAGCATGAATATTTGTAGGCGCGATTGGGTATGGTAGGGGTGGGCAATGAGGGACGATAGAGTTGTCAAAAGAGCATTTGCGTTTATTTCGAATTGTCTCATAAACAGAAAACAATGAGTTACATAATCAGTTTTTCTCATTATGATATTGCCTAAAACATTTATCTACGCACAATGCTGGTTTTTCTCTGCAGACTGGGCAGAAGTAACGGCTTTCGTGTCTCTGTTTATTCTGTGAACAAATCCGACATGGCTTTGTGGGTCGCTGTTTCTTCTCAGAAGGAGGGATTACTTCAAGGAAATGAAATTCAGCTGAATCATCAACTCCTCCACGTCTTGCTCAAATTTTCAGTTCATTTGTTAGACGATCCTCTATTAGATGCATCACCACTGCCTCACGGAATTCCAGAAGGCTCATTTTCTTCAAGTGCTTGTCATTGTACAAGATATGGGCGTTCATCACTGCAACTTCTATGATATGAAGACCTATTTTCTTGTACCAGCGCATAGTTTTCCTCAATGCACTGTAATAAGATAGCATCTGGTCGGATCTGTCGACCCCAGACATACCACTGTTATAATCTCTGACTATGTTTGGTTTTTGGATTTCTTTTCCGTTGCGATTTCTGACTGCGACCATCTCTACGGAGTGCATGTTGGATATTGTCAGCACATCACTTTTGTCTTTCCATTTACAAACTGCGACCCCTTCTGATTCTCTCCAAATAGCCTCCCCTTTCTTCAGTTTCTTGTTAACAACTTCTTTTGGGTTACCCTTCCTATCACTTCTCAATGTTCCACAGATGTAAGTAGAGCGTGTTGACAGCAACTTGAATAATTCGATGGAGTTATAGTAATTGTCTGTAAAAACAGCATGGCCCTTATCCAGAAAACCTCGTAAAAGATCAAGAACGGTTGCAGCAGACTGTCCTAGACAATGAGGATCTTCGATGGAAGTTCCTGAGTATATACGAATTCTAAGAACTAAGCCTCTTGACTCACACAATTCATAAAGTTTTATACCATACTTAAGACGCTTGTTTTTGATATACTGACGAAACATCAATCGACCACGCCAAAGTACCATGGACTCATCAATTGACAATTCCCTCAAGGGATAATATATTCTATCCATGCCCTGATTAAAACTATCCAGCATTGGTCTAATTTTATAAAGACGATCATCAGATGGTTCTCGGTTATTGGCGAAGTGCCAGAATCTGAACAGAAGCTGAAAACGATTTCTTCCTGTGACACCCTTGAAAAACACGGATTTGTATAGGGCATTATTGCTCCAATAATGTTCCACTGTTGGTAAGTTAACAGGTCCCATATGAAGGAGTAATGCTATGAAATGTTTCATTTCTTCAGTGTTAGTTTCCTTCCAGTCATGGAATCTAGATTTTCGTCGCAGCGGACGTTGTTTGTTGATTTCAATACCAGCATATCGATTCGTTTCAACAACCATTAAGTTTAAGAGTTCATCGGTAAGAAATAAATCAAAACATGCGCCTGTACTATCATCGTGCGTCTCCACAAGAAGACCAGATTGCTCATCAAATTGAAATATAGGAGGACCACTTGCTACATCAGACCATATATGTTGCCTTTTGGCCGGTTCAGCATTTCGGACATTTATTGTCTGTGGTTCATGTGTATGGAATGGTTGTTGTGAATCACCTTCTTGTTCCAATACATGATCTATATCATTACTTTCAATATCAGCGTCAAAACCACCATTCGCCAGAGCCTCTAACAATGGCCTGGGGTCACCACCTGCAAGAGCCCTCGTCCTCACAACGCTTCCACATTTGGCTCCTCTTGTTCGCACTCCACCACGGGTGGGAGTTATGCTATGTTGTCCGCGACCTCCTTTCACTCCACCACGAACCCTTGCCCGACCTCTTGTTGGTGCACAGGGGGTTGTTTTCATTTCACCATCACTGCAAAGAAATACAACAATATCTAAACTTCCATACCAGGAAATGAAATCTTAGGTCCATATTATGTATCTTAAAATCATTCTTGATCTACATATATCATCATGGCTATATCATGACGTAAAATCATATGAAACTTACCTTGAAGAATTTGAGTCTGAGGAGACCATAGGGTTTCCAAAATTGGAATCAGAAAGTTCATCTTCAATGGTGGTGGTATCTGAAGATTCTTCAGCACTCTCGTCAGTTGATGGTTGTTCCATTATAATGTCAGCAATTTCTTTGGCGCTAAAAACATTTGACGCTGCCATTTTCAAGGCAAAGTACACGTGGTAAGGCAACTAACACGTGGCGAAGCAAATTCAGAGCGCATGCGCAATTCTTATTGGCTTAAAATTAGAACAAGTATAATAATTCATTATCATAACTTCGGTGGTTGTAGATCGTAGTTCGGCAATACTAACAGAACATTTATTGTATTGCCATGATACGAGTCGTATTACGGCAAGGTCGACAACGCGAGTTAAGCTTTGCTTTAATACGACTCGTGGAAGTGCAAACGAAACAGAAGTCTGTAAATGTTGCCAAACTACGACTCATACTTACTACATTCCAAATAGATGCTAAATGCCCGGCAACGGAAGTGGGGACTATCAAATGGCTTCAGCAGTCAACGTGTTAAACAACAACTTCTAAATGTAGTAGATAAAACTCAATTTCAAAATTTAAAATCATTAATATCTAATTTAAATGATAAGATAAAAAAGCAATAAAAATAGATCTTAAACAATTAATAGATAATATTAACCAGTGAAGAAAAAATAACTGAATTAGAAACTAAACTTAATGATAATAGTGAAATAGTCACTATTCAAAAACAATTACTCAATCTAGTAGATAAAACTCAATTAGAAAATTTAAAATTATTATTATCTAAATTAGATAAGATAGCAAAATAAAAAATAGACCTTAAACAACTAATAGATAATATTAAACCAGGTATAAGTGAAGACACATGGCAACGGGAATCAACTGCTCTAGAAACTAAATTTAAAACTGAATTAAAAAAAGAACTAACAAATATTAATCAACTGATACAAAATATTTATGATAGTGAGATTCAAGAACAGATAACTACTATTAATAACAAAGTTTTAAAACAGGAAAAAAAATATAGCCACATTAGAAAAACATTTCAAGGAAAATAAAAAATCATATTATTTCAATCTTCCAGTTTTTCGTGTGAGAAATACTGAGCGTATTCCTACAGGTGAAACAACATATCAGTTGGAAGGATATGGATTTATATTTAAAATATAAGTATTTTCATAAGTGGAAACGATAAAAACATATTTGATATGTAAATCTTTAATTGAAATTCTTTTTCCTGTAAAAGTTAAAAACGATTCAATCTTCTTCTCTCATCCATCTAACTATTTTCAAATTTATCAAAGATGTGAATATAAAGATTTGGAAGTTAATGATGAAAACAACAATCATATGTATGAAATTAAAACAAATGGAAAATATATAGACACCTTTAGATTGTCAATAATACCAGACAATGACAACGATATTCTTTCAATAGGTGATTTTGATATGATATTAAAGACGGAAAGCTCACCATGGATGAACATTATTAGAAATCCAACTCCACTAAAAACACACACAATAAAGAGTTATACGTTTTTAAGAACATTAGACTTTGAATATACAAAACTATATTTAGTTAATACTAGTTTTTCACTCAATGTACAAAAATATTATCCTGATTTATTTACCTCAATTGATATTCACAAAAGTCAACAAGATAAAGAATTTATAATATTTTCATCAATAATTGAACGTCATGAAGGAGATAGTAATAAAGAAGTTGGTGGTATATATACTTGTAGATGTAGTATAGAGATTAATATTGAAAAAAAAAACTTTACAGTTCATCTAAATAAGATTAATGATTTGAAAGAAGAAATATCATTAGCATCTGTAAAAGTTACTATTTATACACCCGAAGTAATGATAACAGATAAACGAAAAATAATAGGAGGAGGTAGAGAGATTAAAGGATTCCCTATTGTAAATATTGAACAATATCCATCTTTTTCTTTATCAGAAATTCACTTAATTTAAAAAAATGGAACTCAAATTTAGACAACAATATATGATAGACAAAAAAAAACGAGTTAAAAGAAAACTAGAACAGTATAATAAATGTAAGAAAAGATGGATTAGAGTTGATTCTGTTTTCAAAACACTGAGTGTACTTCTAACAGTAGGAACAACAGTTGCAATGGCTGCAACTGGTGGATTAATGGTTCCAGTACTTGTCCCAACTGTATTAGCCACAATTACTGCTATTCAAACTTCATCTTGTGGGTTGATTGCTATAGGTTATACATCAAAACAGAAATCTTATTATAAAAAGAAAACTTATAAAAATTTTAAATACATATATTTTCATATTTTTTGAAAGATCAAGAGAAGATAAGAACATAACTATTGAAGAATTAGAAGAATTCAATGAAATTCTAGAAAAATTTGAGATGGAAATATCAACAATAAAATTTAAAAAAAAATACTTAAAAATAGATCATTAAAAAAGCATATATAAAAAATATGAATGAATCAATTGAAATTAATGATGATGAAACATTCATAGAAAACGTGTTATTTTCAAATATTATCAAGGTTGTTTCCAATAAATTTTTAACATTTAAAGGACAAATTGAAACAGATGGAGAGATGTTTCAAGATGGAAAGCACAAACAATTTATGAAACTTCTTGGTTTTAATGCCAAAACTTTTCATACTATCTTAAGAAATATGGAAGAAAAATCTGACCCTTCTGATTGGTACTTTACAGGAAGTATCTTTTTACTTAAAGACAATTTTAAAGAAATTAAAAGATCAAAAGTTGGAAGAGGAACTGAACTAAGCAAAAAATTAAATGAATATATAGGTGAAAATTGTAAATTATGTTTTAAACAAAGATTTAACAAATGAATTTCAAAATTTCATGAATAGTTTCTCAAAAGCAAATAGAAAAGGAGTGATGACATCTGCTAGAATTAATGAATTCAATAAGAAATGTGATATTACATTTCAAATTTATACTCATAATAATAGAAATTTGCGCCCCACAATTGTAAAAGAGGAATTAGATTGGGTTTTATATTTACACAACTTGCATTTCTGTCTTTTAAGAAGAAATACAAAAAGTTTGGGTATTAAAGAAATAGAAGATAATTATGAACAAGTGTGGAAAACGTGTAGAGACGATAACGCAGTAACACAGGTTTCCCCTCTAAAACTAAACGTGTTTTCAAGTATAAGTGATGCTGGGTTATTTGCTTGGGATTGTGAAACATATTCAGAAAGTGAAACGCGTAAAGCAATTTCTTATGCGTGTACGTTAATTAATTTAAAAAAAAAAAGAAAAATGTTAGACAGAATAAATAATCTCTTTCCAGATTTAAATCCTGCAGATAATGTTCCAGAAGAATTTTATGATAAACTAATGATTATAGTAGAAATATTTGTAGGTACAGATTGTATAGATCAAATGTTGAAATATTTAGGTCAATATGATAGAAAGAGATTAATATTAATTTCTCATAACGGTAGCAATTTTGATAACTGGATCGTGCTTAAAAATATAAAAAAAACTAACACAATGCCCTTTAAAAACACCCAGAGGAATTCTATCTTTACCTTTATCTAATCCATACACAGATGAAGATTTACAGAAAAAATGGAAAAGAAAGAAAGAAATAACAAGTAATAATAATTATTTACAACATATTAATTTCACATGTTCCTATCAACATGAAACATCTAGTTTGGCGGCATGGGGTAATTCATCTAATCTACCAATGAATTTGAGAAAGATCACTGATATCAATATTGCAAAATACACCAAAGATAACTGGGAATCTTTAAGACACGAATGGGAACCTTACGCTAAAAGAGATACGTTATGTCTTGGAAGTTGTTTGATAAAATATAACCAAGTCACGAAAAAATATGTCCAATAATCTAACGGCTCCATCTTTATCTTTTAAGGGTTGGTATTATTGTGAAATACTTTCAGTTTCACTTTGTGAAGTAAATTCCTTTAATACATTACAAATTTCATCCATTTTGTTCGTTTCAAATATTTTTCTATTTGCCGAAACTCTTCCTCCTTTAATAGATCGTCTGATATAATGTCTTATAAAAGGATTAGAGTGCGAATAAACTTTTTCTATATTTTCTTTTTCAGTATGTTTTGGAACCATTCTAGTAGTTTCATACCATTCTTTATCGTAATGATACAAATAATAGATTATTGGACATCTTTTGGTTTACAACTTATTTCATGACTTGATTCATAAAGCTCCTCATATTGCCCCCATTTTAACCAACCTGGTCATGATTATAAATGCACACTTCTTGAGAAAATTCCAAATGAAAGTAAAAGCAAATTAGACAGTGCAGAAACTCTGCGGATTCATAGACTTGACTCTGTATGGCCGTATGGATTGAATGAACTCAAACCAGGAGGTTTCAAAATTGCTAAATATTAGTGTATTCCCCACCCCCCCCTTTTTTTCCCTTCCTGTTTAGATTTTTTGGCAATTCTTGAAGTCATCATTACATACTTGTTATGTTGTATCTAAGATTTTGATGTCATAAATCTTCTGAGGTCATGTTTTCAAGAATCAAATTGCCTCCCACCATTTTGTGATTTGACCCTTCTTTTGTTATGTGGTTTCTAAGATTGTGACGTCATAAACCTTGTGAGGTCATATTGTAATTTTAATCTTAACTGCCTTCCACCATTTGTAGTTTGTTTCTTCCCCTGATGAAGTCAAAACTTTTTTGACGAAACATTGGGCATTAAAGGATGGTATTTGATGTTAAGTTTTATAATTTATTACACATTATAATGTGGGCATATAAAAATGAAGAACCAACAGTCACTGACTGTGCTATGGAACCCCACAAAATTTTTATTATCCTGACTGACACTAGAGACTTGTTTAACATGACATACCAGCCTTTGCTCTATTAAATTCTTTGAATGTCTGGATAATTTGGACTGCCAGTAACATGACAGAAAACTGAGAAATGTTTTTGTGGGACATTATCGAAATGTCCCTTTTTTTTTTTTTTTTTTTTTTTTTTTTTTTCGTTTTTTACACACCTTCCTGAGCATAGACTGCATTAGTTGCAGCAACATTTCAACTTCTCTAGACCTTCTGTAGTGGCAATGTTGCTAATGAATATATTTTGGAACATTTTTGCAAAACCGGAAGTGCCACAGTTCAAAATCGGCTCAAGATCTCAGTCAAGTTGAAATGGGTAACAATCGACTGAACTTGAATTAATTCAATGCATCTAATTTGGCTTGTAGACCTGAAAGAGACTACATTTTTTATATGATCTTGATGAAACTTGGTATGAGATCTCAGTAAAGCTTGAAATTATTAAAAATCGGATGATAGGTTTCACATATTAAACCACTACAGACTTTGTTATCATTTCTGACAGCTGGAAGTGGGCGTACGTTACCTTGCCTAGCAATCTATCTTTGAGTTATTGCCCTTGACTTTGTAAACTTCAAAAGTTGTTTTAGAGCTGTGTGATTTAATTGTTTGTTGTATTTAGGTTATTGATATTGATTTTAACAAAATTTGTAAAATTACTCATTGCCCTTGATTTTTGTAAAAATGCGTCAAAAATTGTTTGTGACCACAATAGAAGCTACAGTTTTCAACCGATTTTGATGAAACTTGGTGTGATCATTGGCATTGATAATATCTCGAACAAGTTCTAACTTGAGATATTTTTGATAAACTTGTTTGACTTATTGCCCTTGACTTTGTAAACATGCGTCAAAAGTTCTTTTTTGCCCTTGATTAGAGCTGTGTGATTTAATTGTTTGTTGTATTTGGGTTATTGATATTGATTTTAAAAAATTTTGTGGAATTACTCAGCATAAATAACTGGCATATATATATATGTAATTGAATTCAAACTAATAAATTTCTTCAATATAAAAAAAAAATTCGTACCTTAGTCATTTCTGATAGCTGCCAGTGGGCGTATGTTACCTTGCCTCGCAAGCTATCTTGTGTAGATTTGGTTGTCGTGGGTCATAGGTGTTAGTCCATAGAATAATCTTCATTTTCTTTTCATCTTCTGCTTGGTGTCAGGGAAATAGCAGTTCAAGGCATGATCTTTCCCTTGCTTTGCTAAAGGCAGTTTCTACAATTTGGTCTTTATATCCAGAATTCTTCAGATGTTTAGCAAATTGAAATAATGTATTGTTTCTTTACAGAATAGATCAGTTTCTAATCTGTTACCCTCTTTAATTACTCTCACATCTAAAAAAATTCACTTTATCTGTGTCAATATCCATTGTAAACTTAATTTTGGGGTGAAGATTATTCAGTTTGTGTAAAAATTTATGAGATTCTTCTGATGATTTAGTAGACTGAGCCCAAATGTCATCAATAAATCTGTTGTTTGCGAGCGCAATAGAGACTACAGTTTTTAATTAAGTTTGGTGTGATCATTTCTAATGATAAGATCTTGGTCAAGTTGGAATATGATAGTTTTTTTAAGAACATTTTTTAAGTAATTGCCATTGACTTAGTAAAAAGTGTAAAAATTTGTTTGTGAGCGCAAAATAGACTATACTATTCATCCGATCTTAATGAACTTGGTGTTAGCATTGGGATTGATAAAATCTCAGTTAAGTTGATGATTTTTCGATAAACTATTTTTAAGTTATTGCCCATGATTTAGTAAAATCATGTCAACATTTGTTTGTGGTCACAATAGAAGCTAGAATATTCAATCAATTTTGATGAAACTTTGTGTGATCATTGGAATTTATAAGATTTCTGTCAGACTCAAATTGGATGATTTTTCGATGAACCTTTGTTCAGTTATTGTCCTTGAATTTGAATTAGATACTACGGTTTTTATATTGAAATTCATTGTTATCATTTATGAAAATAATGATGAGATCTGGGTCATGTTCAATATTGACAATTTTCCTTTTTTTTTTTTTTGAGTGATTGCCTTTGTCTTAGTAAAAACGCATCAAAATGTGTTTGTGAACACAATATAGTGAAATAATGAAGTATAATGAAATTCTGTGTTATCATTTATAATGATGAGATCTTGGTCAAGTTCAAATTTGACGATTTTTGGTATGATTTGACACAGATTGATGACAGCCCTAGATGTACTGAAAATTTATCAAAGAAGTGGGTATATCGTGATAGGCAAGCAATTGTTAAATCAGAAATGAAAGATTGTTTATAACTTAATTAAATGAATTTTGTTTTAGGAAGGTGAAGTTCTTGAGTGTTCACAGGTTAATGATATCAGACTTGGGCTAGCACCTAAAATTAATGTAAGTTTTTAAATTATTTATAGGTCCACATCAAAATGTGGTAGCACAATTTTCAGCTGTAGTTTCTTTCTGTCCTTCTGTCCAGAATTTGCATGGGTGCAGAATAAAGGCTTGATTTCTGGTCACAATCGCCAGCTAAAACTACACTTCGCATGATTGTAAAATGACGCATTTTGGCCTAACCGGAAATGACATTAACCATTTGTTGCGTATTTCGAATTACTGCTCTAATTCTGACTGTAATTTGTGTTTTGTTCGTTACTTTATACTAATAACTAAAAGTTAGCTCTATAAAAAATTTTGGATTTTGACTTTTGTTGCTGATTTTTTTTGTTTTAATTTTAGCGTTTTTATATATTAATATATAGATTATTTCGATCGATCTGAAAATTTACAAGTGGATAGTTATTTTGATAGCGAACAAAAATCTCATACAAAATATTTTTCAATTCTTCTGATTTTCAATAGGGTTCACCCTTGGGTGAGTACGAACATTCACACCAAGTTTCATCAAAATCCCTCAAGAATTGTGCCTTCTTGAATGATTACGAGCTAAAAATTTAACGCGTTTTCAAAAACAAGGGCAACAACTCATACTAAATATTTTTCGATTCTTCTGATTTTCAATAGGGTTCATCCTTGGGTAATTATGAACACTCACACCAAGTTTCGTCAAAATCTGTCAAGAATTGTGCCTTCTAGAGTGTTTACGAGCTAAAAATTGAACGCGTTTTCAAGAACAAGGGCAATTACTCATACTAAATATTTTTCGATTCTTCTGATTTTCAATAGGGTTTATCCTTGGTTGATAGCAAACACTCATGCCAAGTTTCATCAAAATCCATCAAGAATTGTCCCTTCCAGAGTGTTTACAAGCTCAAAATTGAACGCGTTTTCAAGAACAAGGGCAATAACTCATACTAAATATTTTTCGATTCTTCTGATTTTCAATAGGGTTCATCCTTGGGTGATTATGAACACTCATGCCAAGTTTCGTTAAAATCCGTCAAGAATTGTCTCCTCTAGAGTGTTTACGAGCTAAAAATTGAACGCGTTTTCAAGAACAAGGGCAATAACTTATACTTAATATTTTTCGATTCTAAAAATATTTAGTTTAAGATATTGCCCTTGTTCTTGAAAACCTGTTCATAAACACTCTAGAAGGGACAATTCTTAAAGGATTTTGACGAAACTCAACATGAATGTTTGTTATCACCCAAGGATAAACCCTATTGAAAATTAGAAAAATCGAAAAATATTAAGTTTGAGTTATTGACCTTGTTCCTGGAAACGTGTTCAATTTTTAGCAAGTAAACACTCTAGAAGGCACAATTCTTGAAGGATTTTAACGACACTTTGCATGAGTGTTTGTTATCAACCAAGGATAAAGCATATTGAAAATCAGAAGTATCGAAAAATATCTACTATGAGTTATTGCCCTTGTTCCTGAAAACGCGCTCAATTTTTAGCTCGTAAAAACTCTAGAAGGCACAATTCTTAAAAGATTTTGACAAAACTTGGTGTGAGTGTGGTGTGAGTGTTTGTAATAATAATAATAATAAAATCTTTATTAGAGTGAAAATTAGGCCTGGGCTTTTTACAATTTTACCCTTCAAAGGAACACAACATATAATACAAAAGGAACCAAAAACAACAAAACTACAATCACAAAAGCAGTAGAACTTTTTTTACAGTTATATACATTGATCATTCATTTGATTTTGTTGTTCTATTTTTATACGCCCACATGAAATGGGGGGCATTTATTGCCGTCACCTCCGTCCGTTGGTCTGTCCGTCGGTCCGTTCACAATTGCTCATAAACACTCTACAAGACACAATTCTTGACTGATTTCGACGAAACTTATTATGGTTGTTTGTAATTACCCAAGGATGAACCCTATTGAAAATCAGACGAATTGAAAAATATTTACTATGAGTTATTGCCCTTGTTCTTGAAACGCTCGTAAACACTCTAGAAGGTGCAATTCATGACAGATTTTGATGAAACTTGGCATGAGTGTTCGTTATCGCCCAAGGACAAACCCTATCGAAAATCAGAAAAATTGAAAAATATTTAGTATGAGTTATTGCCCTTGTTCTTGAAAACACATTCAATTTTAGCTTGTAAACACTCTAGAAGGTGCAATTCATGACGAATTTGATGAAACTTAAGTATGAGTGTTCGTAATCGCCCAAGGATAAACCCTATCGAAAATCAGAAAAATTGAAATATATTTAGTATGAGTTATTGCCCTTGTTCTTGAAAACGCGTTCAATTTTAGCTTGTAAACACTCTAGAAGGCACAATTCTTGACGGATATTGACGAAACTTGGCAGGAGTGTTGGTTATCACCCATGGATAAACCGTATTGAAAAACAGAAAAATTTAAAAATATTTAGTATGAGTTATTGCCCTCGTTCTTGGAAATGTGTTCAAATTTTAGCTTGTAAACACTCTAGAAGGGACAATTCTTGACGGATTTTTACGAAATTTGGCTTGAGTGTTGGTTATCACCCAAGGATAAAGCCTATTGAAAATCGGAAGAATCTAAAAATATTGAGTATGAGTTATTGCCCTTATTCTTGAAAACGCGTTCAATTTTTAGCTTGTAAACACTCTAGAAGGCAAAATTCTTGACAGATTTTAACGAAATTTGGTTTTATTATTCATTACCGCGCTTAAGATTGAATATTTGTCTTCTAGAGTTTTCACGAGCTAAAGATTGAACATGTTTTCAAGAACTAGGGCAATAACTCATACTCAATATTATTCAGTATCTCCCTAAAGAGTTCAAAAGAAGTGTATGACTGAAGGTTGAATACTTCATACTGGTGATTGTTACTGTACTGCTAAATATTTATGATCAAAATCAAAGCTGCCAGTGGGTGTATATTACCTTGCCTGGCAAGCTATCTTTGAAGTCTATTAAGGGCTGCTTAAGAATAATTATTACAAGTATCCCAAATAGTGGAGCAGTAATCAATGTGGGACTGAAAATGAGCGAAATAGAATAATTAAATAAGGTTTGAAGGAAGGAGAGGTTTAATCTTGCGCATTTGAAATAATTTCTGATTTAAAATTTTACAAATATAATTAACATGTTTATTCCAATTAAAATTTTGATCCAGAATAACACCCAATAGTTTAAATGCTGTGACATTTTGAATTTGAGAATTTAATAGTTGATAATTTCCTGGAATTTTTAATTGATGATTTGAGCCAATTAACATAGTTTTTGTTTTCGATTGATTTATAACCATAGAATTATCATGACACCATTGAACGATTTTATTAGTTTCTGATTGAAGAACAGAGTTTACAGAGCAAATATCTAAAGATGATGAATATATTGTAGTATCATCAGCAAACAAATCACAGTTACACGTAAGATGAAGTGGAAGATCATTTATAAAATGATTGAATAACAAAGGTCCTAAGATAGATCCTTGAGGTACACCAGAAGTTATACATTGATATGTTGATTGGTTTTGTTCAATAAAAGTACACTGGTTTCTGTTAAGGAGGGAGGATTCTAAAAAAGCCAGAAGATTATTCGAAAACTTATTTTTTTTAATTTTTGTAAAAGAATATGATTTACCATGTCAAAACCTTTACGGAAATCGAAAAATATTAATCCAGTAAGCATGCTATTATTGAGTGAATCATAGATATTTTATGTTATATTTGTGAGTGCTGTCTGGCAGGAACTGTTTGTTGTAAAGCCAGATTGTTTTGAATATAAAAGATTATGAGTAGTTAAATAGTTGTTGATATGGAAATGAAAATGTTTTTCAAGTGGTTTAGAGCCAGCTTGTAGAATTGATATGGGTCTGTAATTGCTTGCCAAACATTTATTACCAGATTTATAAATTGGCAATACTTTCGCCTGCTTCAAGATATCTGGGAAAATATTCTTATCAATACACAGGTTAAATATAAAAGTGAGAAAATAGCTCATAGCACTAGCACCAACGTTCAGAAAATAAGCATTAACACCATCAAGACCAACAGCTTTTGATGTGTCTAAATTAGAAAGACATCAGTAATATTCATAAAAGGTATATGACAAATGTTTCTAAGTATTTCCTTTTTATACGCCCACATGAAATGGGGGGCATATACTATCGTCACCTCATTCCGTCGGTCCACAATTGCTCGTAAACAATCTACAAGGCACAATTCTTGACTGATTTCAATGAAACTTGGTATGGTTGTTTGTAATAAACCCAAAGGTGAACCCTATTGAAAATCAGACGAATCGAAAAATATTTACTATGAGTTATTGCCCTTGTTCTTGAAACACTCGTAAACACTCAAGAAGGTGCAATTGATGACAGATTTTGATGAAACTTGGTATGAGTGTTCGTTATCGCCCAAGGATAAACCCTATCGAAAATCAAAAAAATTGAAAAATATTTCGTATGAGTTATTGCCCTTGTTCTTGAAAACGCGTTCAATTTTAGCTTGTAAACTCTCTAGAAGGCATAATTCTTGATGGATTTTGCTGAAACTTGATGTGAGTGTTTGTGATCACCCAAGGATAAACCCTATCGAAAATCAGAAGAATCGAAAAATATTTAATATTAATTATTGCCCTTGTTCTTGAAAACACGTTCAAGTTTTAGTTTATTAACACTCTAGAAGGGACAATTCTTGACGGATTTTGACGAATCTTTGCATGAGTGTTGGTTATCACCCATGGATAAACCGTATTGAAATATTTAGTATGAGTTATTGCCCTTGTTCTTGAAAACGCGTTAAAATTTTAGCTTGTAAACACTATAGAAGGAACAATTCTTGACGGATTTTGACAAAACTTGGCATGAGTGTGTTATCACCCAAGGATAAACCCTATTGAAAATCGAAAAAATCGAAAAATATTTCGTATGAGTTATTTCCCTTGCTATTGAAAATGCGTTCAATTTTTAGCACGTAATCACTTTGATGAAACTTGGTGTGAATGTTTGTAATCACCCAAGAAAGAACCCTATTGAAAATCAGAAGAATTGAAAAATATTTAGTTTGAGTTATTGCCCTTGTTCTTGATACCGCTTTTAAATTTAGCTCTTAAACACTAAAAGGCATAATTCTTTCTGGATTTTGACAAAACTTGGTTTTATTATTCAGTCCTGAAGATTGAATATTTGCCTTCTGGAGTTTTCACGAGCTAAAGATTGAACACGTTTTCAAGAACTAGGGCAATAACTCATACTCAATATTATTCAGTGTTGTGCTAAAGAGTTCAAAAGAAGTGTATGACTGAAGGTTGAATATTTCATACTGGTGATTGTTACTGTACTGCTAAATATTTATGTTCTAAATCAAAGCTGCCAGTGGGCGTATTTTACCTTGCCTGGCAAGCTATCTTTTGGAATATAGATAAAATATCTGATACTTGAAAATTTGCGAATATCGAAATATTGTCGCTTCATTTTTTCAGCCGAAATTTTCAATTTTTTACATTTTTTTTTTGTGCTAACGTGGATTACTAAAGTAAACAAAATGCAACAGTCAAAGACTAGACCAGTGAATTTTCAATGTGAAGAATTACGCTAATTATGCGTGAAACTATATCTAAACCCTTTATATAGTTTCTATAAATTTACCTGGCCACAGAGGAATCATTTAAAACATCAAATTTGAAGTTTCCTATTACAATTGATACGAGGCCGGTGTTTTCTCGTGAACGGTTTCTTAGCGTCTTGGAAAAGGAAAACAAGGCTACGGACATGCGCAGGTTTTGTTTACAAATTATTCATCAGAAATATAAAAATTAACTTTGTTTGTGTACTGTACAGGTTGTTAAATGTAAATTATGGATTATTATCATTAAAGCAAAAATCACAAAATCACAATAATGAGAAATAAAATTAATGAAGTTGATCGCTACTTTTATTTTCTACCACAACTTCCGGTTGGAAATATGTGTAGTTATCGCTGATTGGTTCAATTGGTCTAATCAAAATTGAGTTCTCATAATCATAGATATCTAAAAACAACATGCTCATAATTGGGTAGTCGCTATTTTCCAGAACAGTAAAAGTGGAGGCCGCAGGATTTAAAATGCTTAAATAACTGTATAAGAATTATTTTATCGATTGTGACCTAAATCTTGGATTTTTCACGTTGAAACTTTCACAAAAGGTAAGGGACATCTTCCTCTAAATTTAAAACAAATTCAGTTCTTCCCCAAAAAGTTCAAAAGAAATGTATGACTGAAGGTTGAATATTTCTTACTGGTGATTCTTACTCTACTGCCAAATATTTCTATTTAAAATCGAACTTGGTGTGAGTGTATGTAATCACCCAAAGATGAACCCTAACTAAAATCAGAAAAATCGAAAAATATTATTGCCCTTGTTCTTAAAAACACGTTCAAATGAACACTTTAGAAGGCCGAATTCTTGAAAGATTTTGATGAAATTGGTAATATTATCCAGTATCGCCTCAATAAGTTCAAAAGAAGTGTAGGACTGAAGGTTGAATATTTCATACTGGTAATAGTTACTGTACTGCCAAATATTTTCATTTAAAATCAAAGCTGCCAGTGGGCATATATTACCTTACTTGGCAAGCTATCTTTTAATTCAAAATTGAAAAAATAAATGATGTCGCATACGATCCACCGTAATCTACAGTACATAGAAGACATGTTCATCACCGAAACCTGTGATATAGAAAGATTGAAACTCAAATTCACAATGGAATACTCCAGAACTTTCACTGTCACATTCCTTGACAGTTGGGTCATTTACAGCAAAGACCTAAACACCTGGAATTCGACTTATTTTGTAAACCAACCGATACACACAGCAATCGAATAGCCAGAATATAGTAAACATTTTAACAAACACGCCCTTGGCCCGGATTGTTTCCTGGTTCACATCATCAGAATCATAAACCATGATGCTGATTTGGATACAACCACCAAAGAAAGATGTAGAACAGAACTACATTGGATCCACGAGTTCAAAGCTATCAATAATTCATCCAGCTCTCTACCATTTAGCAGTTACTTATATTACTCACAGGGCAATAACCCTGGAAGTGGCATAAATATCTTTTATTTATTCAAATTCTAGTAATAAATTGTTGAGGTTTTTGTTTTTCGTTTTTGTTCCATATTTTTGTACCAATCTGTATGTTTACAAATATAATATCCATGAAAATGCCATTAAATTCCAATAACATTATCCTTGGGCGTATGTTTCCTTGTCTGGCATGCTATCTTATCATATTTTTCAAAAGCTATATTTGTTTCAATTTTATTCAGGATCTGAAGGCTATCAGTGAATTAGAACAGAGAGGATTAGGAACATTGGAATCTCGTACTGTAACAATATGTAGTGGCTTAGATTTAGTTAATATTACCTATACACCTATGATTGCTCGAGATGCTGATACAGCAAAGGTTTGACAATTTTGTTTGTTTGTTAAAAGTTCTGAATTCTGAAAAAGCATGTTATAAGCACACATTACAATGTATATGAATATTGTAATCCTTCTCCATACCTCCATATTATGTTCACTTTTCATTGGCCACCTGGAATGAATTTTTGAAACGATCATACACAGGGTGCCGAGGAGGTTGGTTACATTAAGTAGTATGGGGTACATGCATTTACTCTCAGATTACAGTGAGCTCAAAAATGAAATTTACCTGCAACACATTTATGACAGTTTTGTTTTGCATATGACTATTTTTTTTTCTCTTCACCCCGGGATCTCAGTTCTCAGAAACAGCAACAGGTATGGTAAAACGACTTTCACCACATTTTCACAGCTAACTACGTACTAAATGGAAAACAAAATTTTTTTGAGCAACATGAAGCGACATAGGCTCTAGTTGGCGAGCGATCGATTTTGCTCAGGTTTCCTTTATTGCACTTCTTGTAACATGATGGCAGTTGAAAAAATTTTATTTTCTCAAATTAGTTTGATGCTTTTTTTTTCTAAAAATTAATCTAAATATGCTATTTTGGTCGCTATTTGTCGGACAGATTTGAAGCTGTAAACAGCCAGCAAGGGTTCTTTAATAAAAACATTCTTTATTGTGTTCACAAGCCAATTGTGGACGGACGGACGGACAGAGGTGACGATAATATACAACCACATTATAATACAATATAAAAAATGCATGCCCAAAATTATACCTGATAGTTTGAATCATCTCTCCTTTTGTTTCTTTTTTCATCATCTGATAAATTCAGTTGTGTAAGCTTTACATCCTTAATCCGTTTGGGCGGAATAGAATACAAATCGTCAACCAAACCAACATCAAGTTCCTTACAACATGTATTCCATCGAGCCTAATCACCAAAGCTGTTGATTCATTTTTTTCACGCCCTGTGTTACTGATCTCAATTTCCCCCTGAGTGAAAGTCTTTTATATATCGGTACCGGAAGTAACATAATGTTTGGCAAAAGAGAGGTCAACTGTGCCGTTTTACCCGCTTCTACCTTATCACTCATAAGTACCCTGCTAGGATATCAAAATTAATCAATTGTTATAATGTTGGGTCAGTAGTATATGAGCTTTGATATTGGAGGAATTCAGACGTAAAAGCTCCATTATAATACACGTTTTATGTCCACACCCAATATCCATCATAATATGAAAAAAAAACCACATATCTACTTACATTTCACCATCACCTTCAAAATCATATATGAAATCCTTCCCACCAATCCTATCAGAAAAGTCAAATCACATATGAAGTTTAATCCAAACAAAATTGTCAAGTGTTATTTTCTTCGAAAGGACTTTTAATAGGTCAGTGAACAATAGTCTATTCATATCTTTTGAATTGAGCAATAAAAAAAGCGATTGTCGGTCTAATTCATAGAATTGACTATAATTGTAACAATATCTGGTTTGTAAAGAGTATGGTTGTTGAACAGCTTAATCAAAACCATTTAAAACTAGAACCACTCGTGGTACTGAGTGGGACTTTGCTCATGTGCCAATTTGCTAGAGAATCTGAAAAAATCAATGTTTTTAGCAGATTAGGTTACATGCTAAAGCAGTCAAATTTTTGAAATTTTCTCTCTTTTGGAAGGTTGTGAAAGCGGAAATGGAAGTCAGACATAAAATATGAAAGTATGATTAGATTGCCAAGGTCAATGACCCTTGACCATGTTAAGGGGAAGGTCATTTAAGGTCAAGGTCACTAGATATGAGTCATCAAACTTTGAAAATACAAAGATTATAAAACCGGAAGTTGACGTTGAACATCAAATATGAAGGTGTTAATCTATAGTCAAGGTCAATGACCTTTGAGCCTACAAAGGTAAATGTCAAAAGTTGTTCCTTTTTTTGAACTATGAAGCTGAAACAACAGACCTTATTACACAAACTGGCCAAAAGGATGAGGTAATTGTGTGCACGGTCCTGTTTTGAACAACTGTATTCTATGCAAGTTATATCTAATTTAACTCTAATGTGCCATGCTCACCTCAACTGTTTTGTCATAAGTTAATTCTTATTTAAAATGTCTCGTCGTGTTCTGAATTCCAAGCTTCTACACCAAATAGGTCATAAAGTATTCATACACCCAGCTCAAAGAAGCGAAAATATTGTTAAAAAACACAGAAATTTCAAAAATTCGGAAATTTCAATTTTGTCTTATATGTCACTAGAAAGAGCATGATAAGCACATTCAGAATCCACAATAATTAACCCTCTGAGTTAACTAGGTCACCAGCTTGAGCAGTCAAAATTTGCGAATTTGGCTGTTTTTGGACAGCTATAAAACCGGAAGTAGATGTCAGAGGTCAAACATGAAAGCATCAACTAATAGCCAAGGTCAATGACCTTTGACTCAATAAAGGACAAGGTCATCAAAGGTCAAGGTCAAAAATTGAAAATATTGAATTTCCAAAACCGTTCCTTTTTTTGAATTATGAGGCAGAAACAACCAAACTTCTAAGACAAAGTGGCTCAAAGGATGAGGTAATTGTATGCAAAGTTCCATTTCGAACAAATGTATTCTTTGCGAGTTAGGCCCCTGGCCAAAAATGTCAATAATAAGTAATATAACCCGGATGTGCCACGCCCACCTAATTTTGTTTGGCATAAGTTAATTGATATTCTAAATGTTATGTTGTGTTCCAAATTTCAACTTTCTACATCTTACGGGTCAAAAGATATATGTCAACAAAAGTCAACAAAGGTCAAAATCTAAAAATTAAAATATCCAAATGTTAAAACCCGTTCCTTTTTTGGAACTATAAAGCTGAAGCAACTGAGCTGTTAACACAAACTGGCCAAAAGGATGAGGTTCTACATCAAATAGGTCATAAGATATACATACACCAAGCTCAAAGAGCCACATATATTGTAAAAAAACACTCAATGGGGACTACTTTAAGGACACGACTGATTTTGTCAATAAAATCAAAATCTTTGACTTCCTTCAAATTGTTAATATGATTTCTATTGATGTGTCTTAAATGTATACCAATATCTATAACACTGCTGGTTTAACGGCAGTTCGTAAGCTTTTAATAGAAACCCATATTCAAATAGAACCGACGAGGGAATTCTACAGCTTTTAGATATTTGTTTCAGTCGCAGTGATGGTAAAACATATCTACAAACTTCAGGGACAGCTATGGGCAAACAATTTCCCCCTTCGTACGCAAAGCTTTTCATGGCAGAGTGGAAATGTGAGGTATTACCCTTTGCCCAGTTGACCCACTTATTTACAGACGCGATCGGACAGTTTTGGGAATTCTTTGAAATCCTCAACAACCACCATCCATCTATCAAACTAACCACCTATGTCATTCACAAAAGAGACTTTCTCAATACCTTCAAAGGAGATTTCATAGCAGAGACGAATAAACTGGATATTAAGGTGTATGTCAAAGGAAACTGATACTCATCAACTCTACACTAGAGCTCATTTCACACAAAACCTTTTTCTGGTATAATTAAGTCACAAGTTTTACGATTCCAGCGGATTTGCAAAAGTTCTTCTGAAGTCTGTACTATTGTTTTCTCAAAACTATAAGAGCATGGGTACTCTTTTTTAGATTTTTACGAAAAAAAAAAAAAGCAAAAAACAGACTTTATGCTGAAGTACCTCCACGTTTAAGGAGTGCTCCACGTTTAAGGAGTGCTCCATGCATCTAACATGTGAAAACTCTAATGTTCCAAACAATATGTAGGAGAAACAAGCCTGTTTCAGATCATAACAGAAGAAAACTCAGAATCCAGTTCCTTGATCCAAATTTCTCAATAAAGTATTTGTTCCACGCTTGGCATTTGAACATTCGGGAGAATCAAACCGTCACTTCTCCAAAATCAAACAAATACGAAGGATGGAAAAACTCAATATTATAGATAAGCTGACACAGCCTACTGAGTGGATGAATAGCTATGTGGTTGTTGAAAAAGCAATTGGAAGACATCATTATCAATTGCCTACTCCAGAAGAGATATTTGCTACGAAGTCTGGAGCCCAATTCTTCAATAAATTAGATGCTTCCAGTCGGTTTAAACTGAACTAAAAAGAGTACTAACTATTTAGTAATCAATTCTCCATTTGGCAGGCTCAAGTTCCTAAGACTCCTTTCAGGATTCTATCTGTGCCGAAGATCATCCATGCAAATGTTGTGGAAATTATAGAATGTTTAGCTGGAACTGCAAATGTCCAAGATGATATCATAGTTCGCTTGAGAGAGAATTAGAAACTTAAACTTAAACTCAATCGCAAGAAATGTGTAACTGGAATTCTCAAAAATACTATCTTATCAGGGTAAACACTCAAAATGACTGTGCTCTGCAAAAATTGTAAACTAAATCGTTGGACAAAAATATTTTACTAGAGGAAATTACCCATATTTTATTAAAAGGAAATTCTCTTATTGTTCTTGTGTGACGATAAAGCATATGCACGAACAAATACATCAAGGTCATCTAGGAATTGAACGCTGTCAAAACTGTTTATATTGGTCAGGAATATCTGCTGATTTTGAAGATGCTCTGTAAAAATCTTTAAACATTTTGTAAAAACGTATCAGTTTGATCATGTGGCAATCGAGTCCAAATTATCCTTAAAGTAATGGCCTTGCTGAGGTCAGAGTGTCAAAATGTTATTTAAAGAGCCTATTGCTAATGCTGACGATCCATGTCTAGCTTTATTAGCCCATAGTACAACACCTTTTAACTGGTCGTCGATCTCCAGGTGATAAACTTGTTAATGGACATGTGCGATCACTGTTCCCTAAATATAATTGTAATCAATCAAGTTATGATAAGAAAATTCTTCACAAGGGTACAATTTATCTTCCAAAAATCTTTCCAAATTAGAAAACGGTTATATTTAGGTTTGAAATTAGATTATGGAAATGACAATCCTAAAGTAAATGGTCATTGCCGATTTTAAAAAAAAAAACATTTGATTGAAGGACTTTATGAATAACATTTGAAAAATATTACTTCCTTATGTTTCTGAGCATGTGTCTTCAAGTTTTAATTTTTATACGCCCACATAATATAGCCGTCGCCTCTGTCTGTCTGTCTGTCTGTCCGTCCACCCACAATTGTTTGTGGACACAATAGAGAGCTGGTTTCTTGAAGGTTGAAATCAGTTTATATTGATAAGATCTTGGTCCGAACCTGAAGATTTTTCGATGAACCGTTTTCAAGTTATTGCTGCTGTCTTAGTCAAAACGCGTCTAAATTTGTTTATGAGGGCACTAACAATAGTGATCTAATTTAAATGAAATTGGCCCGATCATATATATTGATGAGATCTTGAATAACTTCAAACTTTAATATTCTTTGATGGACAAATTACTGCCCTTGATTTAGAAAAAACTTTGTCAAAATTTTTTTTGTGAGCACCTTAGAGACTACAGTATTCATCGGATTTTAATGAAATTTGGTGTTCACATTTATATTGATGAGATTTTGAATTTGATGATATATCAATGAATGACTCTTGAGTTGAAGTCAAAAGCGTCTGAAATTGTGAGATAAAAGTTTTCATTCGATTTAAATGAAATTTAGTGTGATCACATATATTGATGAAGTGTTAGAAAGTTCGAATTTGAAGATTTTTTGAGGAATGGAATTTGAGTTATTGCCTTGTCTTAGTCAAAACGCGTCAGAATTTGTCATCTGATTTATATCAACGAGATTTTGGATAATTTTGAATTGGCCGATTTATCAGTGAACCTTAGTTATTGCACTTGACTTAAAACACATCAAAATTTGTTTATGAACACAATAGAAACTGCAATTTTAAATAACTTAGTGTGGTCATGAGTAAGGAGTTGATTACTTTGAGCATTGAATGGAAACTTGATAGTTTTATGCTTCTCTGAATCTAAAAAATTAGTCAAAGTTGCTGTGGTGGTGTATGTTTACCTGAAATGGCAATATATCTTTTTTGTTGTTTTATGCAGGTATGGGTGGAAGGATTAAGAAGTATAACATTGAACATCAAAGCCAATAATGTTTGTCCAATGACTCAACTTAAAAAACAGTAAGTATTTTTCATGAAAATTACAAACTCAAAAGTAACACAGGAAAATAGAAAACTGACGAGATTCTATGTATTTCAATCAAGCTGTGCAACAGAGTCAATCTTTAATTAGGCAGCCCTCACGTGACCTAGTAATGTCATAGAAGACCAACTGGATTTTTGGGAAAAGGATCACGATTACGAAATGGCTATCATTTGACTCATAGATATTAAACATTTACTCTCGATTTTGCCATGCTTAAAGGCTAGCGCACACGAGATCTCCCAGCTGAGCAAAATTTCATTCGTGCCTCTCAGCTCAGCTCATAGCTCTCGTGTGCGCAAAGTTTACGTGAGGTTTTTTTCATTCGAGGCGTTAAGGAAATTATCTGTCGTGTTTGATAATTTTTTCCTCGAATGAAAAATACCTTACCGTGTACGCACTCTAAAGCTCTTACCTTTCAACTTTGAACTGATCAAACAAAAATGGCTGCGCCCATCGGTGAATGCGAGTTTGTATCTAAAGCAATTATCGAATACAAGTTGGTGGACGTATGGCCGGAATATCCATGCCTGTACGATGTACGGATCCCCCAATTTAAAAACAGAGATAGCAGAGAGAAGGCAATTGAGTAAATTGCCCGAAAAATTAATCAGTCGCTTAAGTACCCCATGTGTTAGACTAATTGTGAATCATCGCCATTGACGTATGCATAGCTTACGAGAACTTACAAATATTCTTCGTCATCAGCGACGACGCAACAACAAAAGAAGAAGTAATATTTCTTCATATTCTGAATCATTCGAAGGGTTGTCTAATTCTAATTCTTCTAATTCTAGAAATAGTGCCTGATATTTCAATTTAAGGTACCCAAAATAATCGAAAATAATGTCAATGTGAAATGATGTTTGAAAACAAGAAAGCAAGTATGATCCCAGCCCTCTAAATTAAATGGTACCAGTAGGTCTAGATCATACATGTAATACTAATACCATATTAAAAAATCAGTAGGCCTATGTTCTGAAAGCATTATTTAGTAAATAATATGTACTGACAATGTTACTTTTTCCAAAGGTGCAATTCATGACATATAGAATATCTCCAGTCTGATCATTAAATAATTTTCCTGCAACACCTTCACGAAGTATTGAACCCTTGAAAATTTTCAAGTTAGTATGTTGAATTTTCAAGTTGGTAACTTGAATTTTCAAGTAAATATCTTTAAAATTCAAGATACTAACTTGAAAATTCAAGATACTAACTTGAAAATTCAAGTTACTAACTTGAAAATTCAAGATACTAACTTGAAAATTCAACTTAATAAATTCAAGATACTAACTTGAATATTCAAGATACTAACTTGAAAATTCAAGATACCAACTTGAAAATTCAAGATACTAACTTGAAAATTCAAGTAACTAACTTGAAAATTCGAGTTACTAACTTGAAAATTCAAAAAAAAAAAAAAATGAATGGCCCTAATACGCTTCCGTAAATAAATGAATGTTTACAGGTTACAGTAAAATTTCAAAATGATTTTATGAAACATAGTTTGAGTTTACATAAGAATTAGACATCCACTTAGTTCGTTTTATTATACGCCCACATGAATATGTGGTCGTATATTGCCGTCGCCCTGGTCCATCGGTCCGTCCGTCAACATTTCTTGTGAGCACTATAGAAACTACAGTTTTTATGTGATTTTGATAAAACTTGGTGTGAAGCTTTAGATTGATAAGATCTCGGTCAAGTTTGAATTTGACATCTTTTCGATGAACGGTTTTTGAGATATTGCCCTCGACTTAGAACGCCTTGAAATTTGTTAAAAATTGTTCGTGAGCAGGATTGAAGCTACAGTTTTCAACCGATTCTGATGAAACTTGGTGTGATCATTGGAATCGATAAGATCTCGGACAAGTTTTAACTTGACGCATTTTCGATGAACGGTTTTTGAGTTATTGCCCTTGACTTTGTTAAAATGCGTCGAAATTTGTTAAAAGCAGGATTGAAGCTATAGTTTTCAACCGATTCTGATGAAACTTGGTGTGATCATTGGAATTGATAAGATCTCGGACAAGTTCTAACTTGACGCATTTTCGATGAAAGGTTTTTGAGTTTTTGCTTTTGACTTTGTAAAAACATGTCAAAATTTGTTAAAAGTAGTTCGTGAGGAGGATTGAGGCTACAGTTTTCAACCGATTCTGATGAAACTTGGTGTGATCATTGGAATTGATAAGATCTCAGACAAGTTCTAACTTGAAGCATTTTCGATGAACGGTTTTTGAGTTATTGCCCTTGACTTTGTAAAAACGCGTCAAAATTTGCTAAAAATAGTTTTTGAGCAGGATTGAAGCTACAGTTTTCAACCGATTCTGATGAAACTTGGTGTGATCATTGGAATTGATAAGATCTCAGACAAGTTCTAACTTGAAGCATTTTCGATGAACGGTTTTTGAGTTATTGCCCTTGACTTTGTAAAAACGCGTCAAAATTTGTTAAAAATAGTTTGTGAGCAGGATTGAAGCTACAGTTTTCAATCGATTCTAATGAAACTTCGTGTGATCATTGGAATTGATACGATCTCGGACAAGTTCTAACTTGACGCATTTTAGATTAACGGATTTTGAGTTATTGCCCTTGACTTTGTTAAAACGTGTTTAAATTTGTTAAAAATAGTTCGTGAGCAGGATTGAAACTACAGTTTTCAACCGATTCTGATGAAACTTGGTGTGATCATTGGAATTGATAAGATCTCGGACAAGTTCTAACAAGAGATATTTTTGATGAACATTTTTTGAGTTATTGCCTTTGACTTCGTAAACACGCGTCAAAAGTTGTTTTTTGCCCTTGATTAGAGCTGTGTGATTTAATTGTTTGTTGTATTTGGTTTATTGATATTGATTTTAAAAAATTTTATGGAATTATTCAGCATTAATAATTTCTTCAATATGAGAAAATTTGTACTTTAGTCACTAAAGACTGTTTTATCATTTCTGACAGCTGCCAGTGGGCATATGTTACCTTGCATTGCAAGCTATCTTAGTAAAAAAGTAGGGCTACCGTAAATTTTATTGTAAAAGCGAAAGTAGAATCTACCGGATGTTGTTATAAAAAGTGCGTCACATGGGCTTAGAATATACACATTATCAGGTAAAAATAGATCAAATTACCATCTTAATTGGGTGATTAATTAATCAGGCAATGATAATATTATTAAGTGATGAGATTAATGCCTGTTACCGGCAATCAAATATACAAGTAATGATAGATATTTTGTTGATTTATGGTAGAGAATTTGGACATTGAAAACAGTAGGTCCCATGAAAATTTGATCAAGAAAATTAGAGCGGTAGAGCGGTGGACAACATGCAAATGCTGTAGAAACCCGACAACATTGGTAGATTACACGTGTATGATAATAACGTCAACAAAAGGGCAAGATTACGAGATATAAGACATCAAATTTTAAAATTGCTCACTGCTATAAAACTGGAAGTTGACATAGGACAGCAAATAAAAAATATAAATATAAATAGATAGCCAATGCCAATGACATTTGATCCTACAAAAGTCAAGGTCAACAAAGGTCAAGGTCAAATATTGAAAATTTTGAATTTCCAAAACCTGTTCCCTTTTTTGAACTATGAAGCGGAAACAACCGAACTTCTACAACAAAGTGGCTCAAAACATGAGGTAATTGTATGCAAAGTTCAATTTTGAACAAATGTATACTTTGCGAGTTATGCCTCTTGCCAAAAATGTCAATAATGAGTAATTTAACCCGGATGTGCCATGCCTACCTCAATTATTTTTCCATAGGTTAATTGATACTCAAAATGTTATGTTGTGTTTCAAATTTCAAGCTTCTACATCATAAAGGTCAATAGATATAGGTCAACAAAAGTCAACAAAGGTAATTGTGTGCAAAGTCCCTTTTTGAACAAATGTATCCTATGCTAGTTATGCCACTGCCCCTAAATGTAAAAAATTAGTAATTCAACCAGGATGTGCCACGCCGAAATAATTTTTTTTGTCATAGGTGAATTCATATTCAAAGTGTCCAGTTGTATTCCAAATATCAAGGTTCTACATCAAATAGGTCATAAGATATACATACAACAAGCTCAAAGAAACAGAAATATTGTAAAAAAAACTCTCAAATTTGAAAAAATCACGAATTTCAATTTTGCTTTAAAAAACGCTTATTATATATCTGTGTAAAGTGCATAAGACGCACATTAGTAACTGAAAAAAATTAACCCACTAGGTTAATTAGGTCACGTGCTAGAGCAGTCCAAAGTTCAGAATTTTGATTTTTAGGACAGCTATAAAACCGAAAGTACATGTCAGAGGTTAAATGTCAAAGTATCAAATGTGACTATATAAAGGTCAAGGTCATCAAAGGTTAAGGTCACGTGGTTTGGGTGTTTTAAGTTTGAAAAAAATTCGACTGGAAGTTGCAAAAAAGAAAAAGCGAAATTTAAAATTTACAGGAAGTAAAATTAAATATATGACAACTACATATCATTTACAAATTTTTGAATTTCGTAATTCTGCATGTGCTATCAGATCAGAAATTACAGACACATTCTAAAAATGAAAATCTGCAGGAAGATGCAAAAATGGGGCTGTTAGAGCCGATTTTGAACTGTGGCACTTCCGGTTTTGCAAAAATGTTCCAAAATATATTCATTAGCAACATTGCCACTACAGAAGGTCTAGAGAAGTTGAAATGTTGCTGCAACTAATGGAGTCTATGCTCAGGAAGGTGTGTAAAAAAACGAAAAAAAAAAAAAAAAAAAAAAAAAGGGACATTTCGATAACAATGTCCCACAAAAACATTTCTCAGTTTTCTGTCATGTTACTGGTAGTCCAAATTATCCAGACATTCACAGAATTTAATAGAGCAAAGGCTGGTATGTCATGTTAAACAAGTCTCTAGTGTCAGTCAGGATAATAAAAATTTTGTGGGGTTCCATAGCACAGTCAGTGACTGTTGGTTCTTCATTTTTATATGCCCACATTATAATGTGTAATAAATTATAAAACTTAACATCAAATACCATCCTTTAATGCCCAACGTTTCGTCAAAAAAGTTTTCACTTCAACAGGGGAAGAAACAAACTACAAATGGTGGAAGGCAGTAAAATTAAAATTTCAGTATGACCTCCATAAGGTTTATGACGTTACAATCTTAGAAACCACATAACAAGAGAAGATTCAAATCATAAAATGGTGGGAGGCAATTTGATTCTTGATAATATGACCTCAGAAAATTTATGACATCAAAATACAAGTATGTATGATGACTTTAACTTTCTTTCAAAAAACAAATTATCCCCTTCACCACTTCCTTTGATTCCAGCATTAGTTTCTATTGTATCAGAGGAAAATGAAATGAATGAATTTAATGAAATAAGAGAATTAAGAAACAAGAGATTAGAAAAACAACAAGGAGAAGGATTCCATGAGATACTTCAACAAACACTTAACGCTTTTTCAAAGATTAAAGAATCGGAAAAACACCCTGGTGAATTCGATACAATGCTGAAAACAGTTCTATATCCCAAAGACTTTGATTCATTTTGTGTCTCCTCCGTACCAATTGCCCCCCCTTAAGACAAACATGCTATATTACAAAAAGGGGGTCAATAACAAAAGTAGGATGGTGTGAACTGTCATTTATTAATGACAACAGAATAAGAGTTCAGATTGAATCATTGATAATTTACACAAATTATATATGAATATGAAATTATGTACACAATGATAATAAATAATAAAATAACTCATATTTCTGTGATGTCTTAGGAAGTTGGGCATAATACTGATTTCAAAAATACGCCAAACACATCAAAGATGTTGTGCCCAAACCCAGATCACACCATCCCAACACATTAAATTCTATCATTTAGAAAAACAAATGCCAGACGACCCCCTTAATCTAATGATCTCTCTGAAAAATGCTGATGCTTCCAGCAACAGCATAAGAGAAACACACCAGAACAAATTAAGACAAAAGGACTATAATTGCTTTGAAAATTTGGATAATCTACCCATACTCTATTTGTCCTCTTGGAAAGTTGTCAGGATAGTCTACCACTATTCCTTATTATTCAAAACACTAAACCTAGTTTTTAATTGTTTATTGGACCGTTGTCAGGATAGTCTATTACTATTCCTTAGTATTGAAAACATTAAACCTAGTTTTTAATTGTCTCATTGGACAGTCTAACACTATTCCTTGTTATTCAAAACATTAAACCTAGTTTTTAATTGTCTCATTGGACAGTTGTCAGGATAGTCTACCACTATTCCTTAATATTTTTAATTGACCCTTGGAGAGTTGTCAGGACAGTCTACCACTATTCCTTGTTATTTGAAATCACAACTATTGTGGATATATTTCAGAAAAATTACAGGGCTATATTGGGAACTCTTATGTATGAACGAACAGAACAGCGTTAGATTTCCACTGCCCCATGATTTTAATGGGATCTTCTGAATAGCCATTCAGAAATGCCAAGGTAGCCGCACCTATACGAAATGAGTGAAGTTTGTAGCTAGCCTTATCCAAATTCAAAAATTGCAAAAGTACTTTCAGAGAAGAATTCACAAAGTTATACGAGACTTCACTGCCACCTATAAATTGAAACAAGGAACCTGAAGTATGAGGACATGATCTTATGTAGTTGAGTAATAGACAAGGCGCACATATCAAACTTTTAGAGTTAGAGCAAATGCAATTAATAGTCACTTGAACAGGATGTACAGATGTTTTGTGTTTGTAATTTCTTAGTTTCAATTGTACAGAGTGCAAGACAGATTGCGAAAAGACAAATTCAACATCTTTGATTTGGAGCATATTTGAAGCAGAAGCTTTTGACTTATACACCAACTCTCCCAGTCGAAAAAAATCCAGCAAAGGAAAGGGCAAATATTGCTCTTAGCAAGATCTGATGGAATTCAACTTGGATAACTGTCGGAATAGCCTTCAATTAACAGATCAACATAGGCTTAGTAATTGGTAATCTTGATTCTATCAAACCATGTATTTTTCTGGCACCCTTCAATAAATTTCTTAACAGGAAGGTATTAGTGCAATTAAAAAAACCATATGATTTTTGCACAAATTCAATTACTGAAGTATGTAAAGCAGTTGTACTTGGAGAGAATCCCACTTCAAACAAATCTGCCAAGAAATTTAAGATAAGCTTTGAAGGCAAAGGAAATGTTGGAGATACTTTTTTGTTTTCACAAAACTGTACAAATTTATTCCATGCCCTTAAATATGACGCTTTCGAATTGGGTGCTAGAGAGTTAGAAATTAATATTGATGCAGTACTAGTTAGAGTTTCAGTAATTCTGGATCCACCATCTGAGGCTTGACATCCAAGCCAAGGAGCCCAAGCCCTTGCTTCCTGAAATTTGAAATGGGAAAGATAATCAGCAACCAGATTGGATTTGCCTGCAATATGCTCAGCACGAATCAATATGTTAAACTTAGTTGAGGTCAGAACTAAACGCCGCATTAAAGACATAAGGTGGGGTGATTTAGAAGATGCTTTGTTCATAAAATTAAACAACACATTCATTATCTGATAAGAAAAGTTCCTTGTGATTTCTGAGTAAATGTCCCCATGTTTCTAAGGCAAGCACAACTACTACATGAAACAACTACATGACGTTAATACTCAATTGTTGCATGGCTGGAGGCCATTCCCCCCACAACCACTTACTGCCAAAAACTGCGGCATAACCTTTAGTTGTAGCCGCATCAGAGTATAAGTGTAAGGTGTCTGATCTCAACCATTCATCATGTAAGAACATACAAGCCCCATTGATACCTTCTAAAAATTGTAGCCACATTTTTAAATCAAGTTTAGTTGAATTGGTTTATCTAATCTTATAGTAATATTTTTGTACATTAATTGTCAGGTCATAGAGACATCTCGAAGAGGTACGACCAGGAACCACTACTAATGTGCAATAGAAGACCTAAAAGTGACTGCAATTCCCTGAGTGTAAGCTTATGCCTTTGTATAGCATTTCTAATTGCAGACCTAATCTTGTCAAGTTTGACATTTGGTAAGCGAATCATCATTGAAATGGAATCCACCTCGATTTCATATAAGGTTAACTTAGTTACAGGACCTTCTGTTTAAGACGATTTAATGGGAACATTCAAACATTCTGCCAAATTAAGAAAATAAGTCAATGATAAAAGGCATTTGGAAGAATCAGAAGGACCCACAAAGAAAAAATCGTTGATCATGTGACTCATTTGTGCTGAATGCTTAGATTCCATAATCCATTGAAGAGCTAAACTGAATCGTTCAAAAGTTTGACAGCTAATAGACAGTCCCATTGGCAAGCACATGTCAGCAAAATAATATAATCTGCCATTCAAAGGAATTGAAAATCCAAGAATCTTAGCATTTTTATACGCCCACATGAATATGTGGTCGTATATTGTTGTCGCCCCTGTCCGTCGGTCCGTCCGTCCGTCCATCAACATTTCTTGTGAGCACTATAGAGACTACAGTTTTTATCTAATTTTGATAAAACTTAGTGTGATGCTTTAGATTGATAAGATCTTGGTCAAGTTCGAATATGACATATTTTCGATGAACGGTTTTTGAGTTATTGCCCTTGACTTTGTAAAAGCGCGTCAAAATTTGTTATAGTTTGTGAGCAGGATTGTAGCTACAGTTTTCATCCGATTCTGATGAAACTTGGTGAGATCATTGGAATTGATAAAATCTCGGACAAGTTCTAACTTGACTCATTTTCGATGAACGGTTTTTGAGTCAAAATTTGTTAAAAATAGTTCGTGAGCAGGATTGAAGCTACAGTTTTCAACCGATTCTGATGAAACTTGGTGTGATCATTTGAATTGATAAGTTCTCGGACAAGTTCTAACTTGACGCATTTTCAATGAATGGTTTTTGAGTTCTTGCCCTTGACTTTGTTAAAACGCGTCGAAATTTGTTAAAAATAGTTCGTGAGCAGGATTGAAGCTACAGTTTTCAACCGATTCTAATGAAACTTGGTGTGATCATTGGAATTGATAAGATCTCGGACAAGTTCTAACTTGACGCATTTTCAATGAACAGTTTTTGAGTTATTGCCCTTGACTTTGTTAAAACGTGTTGAAATTTGTTAAAAATAGCTTGTGAGCAGGATTGACGCTACAGTTTTCAAACGATTCTGATGAAACTTGTTGTGATCATTGGAATTGATAAGATCTCGGACAAGTTCTAATTTGACGCATTTTCAATGAACGGTTTTTGAGTTATTGCCCTTGACTTTGTTAAAACGCGTCAAAATTTGTTAAAAATTGGTCGTGAGCAGGATTGAAGCTACAGTTTTCAATCGATTCTAATGAAACTTCGTGTGATCATTGGAATTGATACGATCTCGGACAAGTTCTAACTTGACGCATTTTAGATTAACAGATTTTGAGTTATTGCCCTTGACTTTGTTAAAACGTGTTTAAATTTGTTAAAAATAGTTCGTGAGCAGGATTGACGCTACAGTTTTCAACTGATTCTGATGAAACTTGGTGTGATCATTGGAATTGATAAGATCTCGGACAAGTTCTAACTTGATGCATTTTTGATGAACAGTTTTTGAGTTATTGCCATTGACTTTGTAAAAACGCGTCAAAATTTGTTCGTGAGCACAATAGAAGCTACAGTTTTCAACCGATTCTGATGAAACTTGTTGTGCACATTGAAATTGATAAGATCTCGGACAAGTTCTAACTTGACGCATTTTCGATGAAATGTTTTTGAGTTATTTCCATTAACTTACGAATAACGCGTCAAAATTTGTTTGTGAGCACAATAGAAGCTACAGTTTTCAACCGATTTTGATGAAACTTGGTGTGATCATTGGAATTGATAAGATCTCGGACAAGTTCTAACAAGAGATATTTTTGATGAACATTTTTTGAGTTATTGCCCTTGACTTTGTAAACACGCGTCAAAAGTTATTTTTTGCCCTTGATTAGAGCTGTGTGATTTAATTGTTTGTTGTATTTGGGTTATTGATACTGATTTTAAAAAATTTTGTGGAATTACTCAGCATGAATAATTTCTTCAATATGAGAAAATTCGTACTTTAGTCACTTATGACTGTTTTATCATTTCTGACAGCTGCCATTGGGCGTATGTTAACTTGCATCGCAAGCTATCTTTAATGTCAGTTTTAGCCATAAGGGCTCCATGGCCTGATTTTTTAACAAGACTTACTACAGTGTCTATGGTATCATAATTAACCTGAGAATAAATGGAATCTATCTCTGAGTTAATGTTCACGTTTAGGAACAACACCCAAAGGTGAACTATCACCTAAATAACTAGCTTGGTGGGCAACCAAAGCTTTTATATTGGCAGAGGCTTGGTGGGCAACCAAAGCTTTTATCTTGACACTGGCTTTGTGGGCAACCAAAGCTTTTATCTTGACACTGGCTTTGTGGGCAACCAAAGCTTTAATATTGACACTGGCTTGGTGTATAGTTCTAACTATAATGGGTCACATGACAGCCAGCCTTAGATTAAAACCTACCAGTCTACAATACTATCTGATGTGTCGCAACAAAGCATCCCTCAAGCTTCTCATGAAAAGATGGTTTCCTCTTGAAGAGAAATGTACCCCGTCCGGTAAATAAATATGATTATTTGGGCACCATAGTCCAGTATCCAAAAAGAAACTCTTCTGTCACAATTTGCCAATCTATGGCTAAAGGTTAAGATCTTTTACCTTATTTACAAAGTCAGGAAAGGGCAACCTGTCGCATGGTAACAGCTGGCTAATCATGACACATTTACTGCAAATCTTTCTACTAACTGTCTTGCCAAATCCAAGAATTTTGTGCCTACAGCTTCCACATCACAACCGTTGGCAATGTCATTCGATCCTAGGTGCATAACTCAATCCAAGATTCGGATGATGATTGCAATGTAAAAATTCCGATAGATGTCGAATATATGACAAACCAAATATAATTATTTTAACGGGAACATTTTTTTCAACAATTCCTTGAACATTTTCCTTGAAATGGAGCCAAATTCTGTTTTTGACACAATTTCATTTCGTATCTTATTGCGAATTCTTGTTATCACAAAGTGCAACTGACTAAAATTATGTTTTAGCAGAATGCATATTGAATTGGTAATTCGGAAAATATGTTGGCCTACTCGATTCCCTAGGAAGAAAAGGAACGGCGATATTCGAACAACCAGATTCTAGGAAGAAAGATGACCATAAAAAACTTGATAGAAAACAACTTTCTTCTCTGTGTGAAGAAACTTGAATGAAGTAAAACGCGGGAATTTGACTACTTATACATAGGCCAAGCTATGCGCATGTGCACAAATAATTAACTGCGCAACACAAATTATATTATTTGCATAATATTTATTTCTGGATGGCTACCTGATTTGGTGATGGAAGTGTTTTAAAAGAACCAGTTAGAAATGTTCCTAATGATGCAGATGAAGCTTGAATGAGACTTATTGCTCGAAACACAATTAAAAGAGTAGGATGCAGTTAACCATGGATTCGAAAAACGAGTACATCAGTACAACAATTCCATTGATAATAATAGTTGGGGTAATTATGTAAATTGGAAGTTATATCCATTATTCGCTCTATTGGAACACAGAAAGGTTTCCATAGGGTTACCATCTAAAATTCATCTACAAAGAGAAATCAATGATGATAAGATATTTTTTGGAGAGAATGCTTCAAATTCAAAATTAGAAATAACGAATCTCCAGCTATATATACCTGTCATAACTCTTTCAATCGAAGTAGAAACGAGTTGACTAAAGATATTGAAATAGCTTTTCTTCGTCGTAACACGGTAGGTAGCATGACTTAAACTAGAGAATCCACTACTTGGCTAATCACCAATACTATTAAACCAGCAAGATATTTAATGTTTGGTTTCAGGAACTTACCAGATTCTCAGACGAATAACAATAATGTCTTTAGAGTGGCATTGAACCAAAATCAAGATCCGGTAATCTGTAAAGTTCAAGAAAGATTAAACAACGATAATTATCCTAACCAACCTTTAACAATTAATCCATCCACAAAGGATTATAATGAATTATATAGAAACTATAAAAATATGTGTGAATTATTTGGAAATCCACCTCAGTTTGAATATGTAGATTTTGCACTTAATCACCCAATCTTCTGTTTTGATCTATCTGCTCACCAAGAAGATCTTTTCAAAACAGGTGTAAATATAAGCATCCATATAAAAAAAAAAACAAGGAGATAGCAAAACATTTAATTAAAAAAGCAGATAGAAGAATGATAAGAATTGAATTGAAAATACACCCTTAAAAATGAAGGCAGAAACTTAAGTCAGGAAAACATTAGAATCAATTAATAGTGGCAAACCGAAAACAATTACTTATAACGGTAAAAAGATACATATTTCAAAATCAATTATTGACAAATTATGCGGCCGAAAGACGGTCAACACATATTTCAATATTATTAAGACAACGAAGAAGTGGAAATAAAAGATATCTTACAGAACTTCATTAATCAAAAGAATCCATCTTTCAATCCAACCAACATAAAAGTGTAAATGATCTGGACTTAGTAGAATATTCAAAATTTCTACATGCAATTAGAAAGTCAGGATCCGAAACAAAAAGATCGAAAGAAGTTGAGCTATATATAAGAGTTATTAATGAAGATGATGAATATGAAGTTGACTAAGCAGATGAGTATGCTGAAGACAATTCAAACATACAATAAATAAACGAAATCGAAGATATGGTATCAGGACAAGGTATAACGGTTTTTACCCAACAACAACGAGTAATTACTTAATAGATTACAAATAATATTAGCGGCAATGAAAGAAGGTCATCGATCAGACAGACAATGTAATGAAGTAAATTGCTGGAGAAAGATATTATAAATAAAATTGATTATACAAATGTCAGTTTCAGTGTGTTTGCCAGACAATAATCCCCTTCAATATTAGACATAACAAACATAGGAGCAACATTAAATTGAAAAAGATTCATAAAGCTCCTCATATTGCCCCCCATTTTAACCAACCTGGTCATAATTATAAATGCACACTTCTTGAGAAATTTCCAAATGAAAGCAAAAGCAAACTAGAACCACTCGTGGTACTGAGTGGGACTTTGCTCTTGAGCCAATTTGCTAGAGAATCTGAAAAAATCAATGTTCTTAGCCAATTAGGTCACGTGCTAAAGCAGTAAAAAATTTAGAAAATTTTGCTTTTTTGGAAGGTTGTGAAAGCTGAAGTTGAAGCCAGACAAAAAATATGAAAGTATGATTAGATTTCCAAGGTCAATAACCTTTAACCATGTTAAGGGGAAGGTCATTTAAGGTCAACATCACTAGATATGAGTCATCAAACTTTGAAAATACAAATATTATAAAACCGGAAGTTGACGATGAACATCAAATATGAAGGTATTAATCTATAGCCAAGGTCAATTACCTTCGATCCTACAAAGGTCAAGGTCATCAATGGTAAAGGTAAAAAGTTGAAAATATGCAAAATTTAAACCCTGTTCCTTTTTTTGAACTACGAAGTGGAAACAACTGACCTTTTCACACAAAATGGCCAAAGGGGTGAGGTAATTGTATGCAAGGTCCTGTTTTGAACAAATGTATTTTATACAAGTTATACCCCTGATAAAAATGTAAATAATAAGTAATTTAAGCCTAATGTGCAACGCCCGAAATTTCAAAAATTCAGAAATTTCAATTTTGCATTATATATCACTGGAAAGAGTACGATGAGCACATTCAGAATCCATAAAAATTTACCCTCAAAGTTAATTAGATCACGAGCTAGAGCAGTCCAAATTTGCGACTTTGGCTGTTTTTGGACAGCTATAAAATGTCAAATATGAAACATAAACTGATAGCCAAGGTCAATGACCTTTGACCCAATAAAGGTCAAGGTCATCAAAGGTCAAGGTCAAAAATTGAAAATTGTGAATTTCCAGAACCTGTTCCTTTTTTTTGAATTATAAAGCTGAACTAACTGACCTTCTAAGACAAAGTGGCTCAAAGGATGACGTAATTGTGAGCAAAGTTCCATTTTGAACAAATGTATTCTTTGCGAGTTATGCCTTTGGCCAAAATTGTCAATAATGAATAATTTAACCCGGATGTGCCAAGCCCACCTCAATTTTTTTTGCATAGGTTAATTGATATTCAAATTGTGATGCTATGTTCAAAATGTCAAGCTTCTACATAATGCAGGTCAAAAGATATAGGTCAACAAAAGTCAAAAAAGGTCAAAATCGAAAATTGAAAATATGGAAATTTTAAAACCCGTTCCTTTTTTGGAACTATAAAGCTGAAATAACTGAGTTGTTAACACAAACTAGCCAAAAGGATGAGGTAATTGTGTGCAAAGTCCCTTTTTGAACAAATGTATCTTATGCGAGATATGCCCCTTCCTCTAAATGTAAACAATTAGTAATTCAACCCGGATGTGCCACCTCAACTTTTTTGTCATAAGTGAATTCATATTCAACATGTCTAGTTGTGTTCCAAATTTCAAGGTTCTACATCAAGTAGATCTTAAGACATACATACACCAAGCTCAAAGAGACATAAATATGGTAAAAAACCACTCGAATTTGAAAAAATCAAGAATTTCAATTTTGCTTTAAAAGTACGATTGTTATATATCACTGGAAAGAGCATGGGAAGCACATGAAGAATCCGAAAAAATTGACCCTTTAGGTTATTTAGGTCATATGCTAGAGCAGTCCAAAGTTGCGAATTTGGCTGTTTTCGGAACGCTATAAAACCGAAAGTACAGGTCGGAGGTCAAATGTCAAAGTATCAACTGATAGTCAAGGTCAATGACCTTTAACCCTATAAAGGTCAAGGTCATCAAAGGTCAAGGTCACGAGATAGAACTTGCAAAAACTTCAACCGGAAGTTGCAAAAAATGAAAAGCGAAATTCAAAAATCGGCTTCCTAGTTTTTGTTGGCAATTGATTGTAGATTACATACACATCAAAATTATACGCGCCCATTTCTTCATAGAGGTCCCATTTTTCGATTTATAAAAGTGTGTTTTTTCAATATGGCGATCAAAGTATCACTTCCGGTCTGGATTTTTTTTTCTTCGTTTTTTTGTAATAGCATTTACTTACGAACAACATAAATTTCGTTGACCTATTTCAAATACACCGGAAGTTATTCGACCGGAAGTGGATTGTACTTTCAATTGATTCCCTGTTTAAAACCGGAAGTAAACTTAAATATTTCACAAGTACATATTATTTACTTTAGTGATGCCCCTTTGCATATTAAATTTCAGATCAATCGATGCAAAAACAAAACAGTTGCAAAAAAATTGCAAAATTTGATCGAAAAAAGTCAGCTTATGGCTATGCCTACATTATGGTGAATATTTAGTCCTATAGGTCTTGCCGTATTCAGTGTCTCAATCCAATGGAGATCTTGGTCAAGTTCAAATTTGACAATTTTTTGATGAATGGTTTTTGAGTTGACTTAGAGCTGTGTGATTTAATTATTTGTTGTATTTGGGTTAATGATATTGATTTTAAAAAAAATTGTGGATTTACTCAGCATAAATAACTGGCATATATATGTATGAATTCAAACTAATAAAATTTCTTCAATACGAGAAAATTCGTACTTTAGTCACTCAAGACTGTTTTATCATTTCTGACAGCTGCCAGTGGGGTATGTTACCTTGCCTGGCGTTATTTGATTTTAATGAAATTTGGTGTAATCTTGGACAGGTTCAAACTTGACAACCTTTCGATGAAAGGTTTTAAAGTTATTGCCCTTGACTTAGGAAAAACGCATCAAAATTTGTTTAACACAAAGTATGGGCATATATTGTAGTTGCCCCTGTCGGTCCGTCCGTCGGTTCATATTTACCTCGTGCTCACTCTACAGGCTACAATTCTCTATAGATTCTTTTGATCTTTTGTATGTGTGTCAATATCATTATGAAAAGGTGCACTATTGAATTTTGGTGATGATCCAATGATTTTTTTCAGAGATATCGCATAAAACTCTGATTTCGCGTTCGTTTTTCTTTACTTTTTTGCCTTGTGCTCACTCCACAGGCTACGATTCTCCATACATTCTTTTGATCTTTTGTATGTGTGTCAATATCATTATGAAGATGTGCATTATTGAATTTGGTGATGATTCGATGATTTTCTTGAGATATATCGCATAAAACTCTGATATCGCATTTGTTTGTTTTTTTCACTTTTTTGGCTCGTGCTCACTCTACAGCCTACAATTCTCAATGGAAACTTTGATCTTTTGTATGTGTGTAAATATCATTATGAAGATGTGCACTATAAAATTTGGTGAGGATCCGATGATTTTCATGAGGGATATCGCATTAAACTCTGATATCGCTTTTTTTTCACTTTTTTGGCTCATGCTCACTCTACAGGCTACGATATAGAGTTTGTTTTACAGTTCACATTTAGCTCTTTATCAAGCTGCTGGTGGGTGTATTTGCTTGCGAAACTTGCCTATGTTTGAGTTATTGCCCTTGACTTATGAAAAACGTGTCAAAAGTTCACTGTGTGATTTAATTATTAGTTGTATTTTGCTATATTGATATTGATTTTAAATTACTCAGCATAAATAACTGGCATATATATATATATAATTGAATTCAAACTAATAAAATGTCTTCAATACGAGAAAATTCGTACTTTAGTCACTAAAGACTGTCTTATCATTTCTGACAGCTGCCAGTGGGCGTATGTTACCTTGCCTTGCAAGCTATCTTACACATACATACCAAATTTGATGAAATTTCCAAAATAAATAAGAAAGTTGGTAAATTAAGTGGGGGTATGCCATTAAGGAGCTTACATAAGCTTAACTTCTAGCATTGAACAATCCAATCCACCTTAAAGCTTATTTCTTCATCATAACTGGACATACTTAAAGAATATAAAAGGGAGGGTGTCTGTAAAATGAACATCTGGAATTTTGATTTTAATTAGATTTTAAGTGTTGACAGGGTATTTACAATGATGGCACCATGATAAGTGAATGGGGTTTTGAATTTGCATGTAAGGTATATATGTTATAATCACTGGAAAGCTCTCGATGCTAAGATTACCTTTCTGTAAAAACATTCTGGTTATAACATTGACCTCATTAAATTTGCGCCATTTTCAATTGCCTATAAATCTGGAAAATAAAGTTGGAAACGAAAAATGAAACTACCAGTGGATAGATATTGCCTAAGTCATGACAGTTGAAGGCCACGAGAAAAAAGATTAAAATGTTGAACAATTTTGAAATTTTATTTTATGTTACATAGACATTTTGCATATCTACATTACAAAATCAAAATAATTATTGCTATGTCTATATTTGGTACCAAGATACATCACTGCAATGGTTCAAGATAGCTTGCCAGGCAAGGTAATATACGCCCACTAGCAGCTTTGATTTTGAATAAAAATATTTAGCAGTACAGTAACAATCACCAGTATGAAATATTCAACCTTCAGTCATACACTTCTTTTGAACTCTCTAGCACAACACTGAATAATATTGAGTATGAGTTATTTCCTGTGTTCTTGAAAACGTGTTAAATTTTTTGCTCGTGAAAACTGTAGAAGGCAAATATTCAATCTTCAGTGAATAATAAAACCAAGTTTTGTCAAAATCCAGCAAATAACTTTGAAAGTGTTTTCAAGAACAAGGGCAATAACTCATACTAAATATTTTTCAATTCTTCTGATTTTCAATAGGGTTCATCCTTGGGTGATTACGAACACTCACACCAAGTTTCATCAAAATCCCTCAATAATTGTGCCTTCTAGAATGATTACGAGCTAAAAATTGAACGTGTTTTCAAGAACAAGGGCAATAACTCACACTTAATATTTTTCGATTCTTCTTATTTTCAATAGGGTTCATCCTTGGGTGATTACGAACATTCACACCAAGTTTCGCTAAAATCTGTCAAGAATTGTGCCTTCTAGAGTGTTTACGTTCTTAAAATTGAATGCGTTTTCAAGAACAAGGACAATAACTCATACTAAATATTTTTCGATTCTTCTGATTTTCAAAAGGGTTCATCCTTGGTTGATTACCAACACTCATGCCAAGTTTCGTTAAAATCCGTCAAGAATTGTGTTTTGTAGAGTGTTTACGAGCAATTGTGGACCGACGGACCGACCAACGGATATGGGTGACGACAATATACGCCCCCTATTTCATGTGGGCGTATACAAATGGACCATATTTAGACCCAATTTAGTCAAAAGGTCATCCGATAGACAAGGTTACAAATTATTATCACAGTAAATATGAAGGTCATCAAAGGTCAAGGTCATGAGATCATCATATCTTGGATTATTTTATTGGTATTATACCTACAATGATCCTATTTGAAAAAATAGGGTGTTTTGATCTATAGGTATCATGGTTACTATGGCAATGAAAAATGACGGGAAAATTTATGCTATATACTAGGAAACATATTTATCAGAAAGCATTCATATTATTGACTTGACATTTTTGGAAGCATAAAACAGAATGTTTCTGCATACAAATAAGGAGTTTTAAAGAAATTGGAAAAATAAAATCAAAGATATGGCTCATAGAAGTTGAGAGAACGAAAAAAAGGATTATGTGACGTTGATATAGCAACCATATCTCAGCAATAAATGGCATTATGTTTTTCAAAACTCCTTATTTGTATGAAGATTTTTATACTTTAGGTACATGCAAAATTTCAGTTTGCTATCTGTAATAGTTTTTTCAAAAAACCTTTCCCCAGTTTGGCATTTGTTGAAAAACTCATATTGGAGATAATGGCTTTTGAAGATCAAAGATAAGTCACATTATGGCGCATTCCTATTTTTAAGCAATTTATTATGCCGACAGCTTTATGGTACATATTTCTATGCATATTGTTGAAAATGTAATTTAATTCATAAAAAATAAGGCATGTCTTGTAGTTATTTTAGGTGAAGAGGATTGTACATTTGTGTATAAGTTTGTGCATTTGAGTGTGCAGTTGTGCATAACTTTCTATTTCACTACAGGCAGATGATTCATTCTACGTTTTATTGAAATAGTTAATAAAGATGCTTTTTAGATAATATTATCTGTGTCTAGGACCAAGTTGTCAAAGTAGGGTAGTTGAGGCTTTCCAAATATCTATTTATGTGTCCAGGACCTTGGAAGTCTTTGTTGACATAGTAGGGTAATGCAGAAACAGGATTGATTCAGGATAATTAACATGTAAGATGGCTATTATCATTGCCAGTTTCTAACACATGTTATTGGATTCTGAATAAGATAACAAGTAAGAAAACACTCTAGTTTATGTTATTAGATTTAATATCTAAAAACTATATAAAAAAAAAAAAGCAAAAAAAAAAAAGAGAAGAAAAAAAAAAGAAAAAAAAAAGAAAAGAAAAAAAAAACCCCATGAGCAAAATCCCCCTGGTAGATAACTGGCACCTTCTTTAGACTGTTTCTTTCGATCTGACTTCAAAAATTCTAATTCTTTAGATTTCCTTATTTTCTTGAATCTCTCTGTGCCTTGAATTAGTTACTGGCGTTTTCTTTCAGCATCTCTTTTCAAACAAAAGTTTTCAGCATTACAACTGGGGACTAGTCCTGCCTTTCTCCATTACTATGAGTGCTGATGTACTACCTTTGTTGAATTCCATACAGCATAAATTCACAGCATGACAAACAGACTGGTAGCTAGTGAAGCGATGTTTTGGAGCTTGTTTCCAAATCAGTTGGTTGAATGACTCATTTGCATTTTGTGTCGCTCCTCTGATACAACCAGACAGCAGGGTTTTGCTACATAGCTTCTCAAACACTGACAAAATTGCTTATGAAACACGTTGTGGTAGGGGTGCGGTGTGCTCTCCTCTTGAAGGTGTTGATATACCTCTAGCTAGCTGTCTTTGGTACCAACACCAAGATTCTGGACCAGATGGGCATCTGTGATGCTGATTTTCATCATCATCAAAGTAATGAAGGTAAATGGCCCAAGTACTCCGGTACATACCCTCTAAATCTCCAGCATTGTCTTTGATGGCTCTTCCATAATAATTTTGAATTGCCTTTACTCTTTCTTTGGTAAGTCGACCCTTTCCATCTATCGGTTCACCCTGGGCTTTAAGTTTGGTTATGACTGTATCAAGACCATTCTTCATTCTCTTGCTTATATGGTTCACACAATCTTCATTTTCGACGGGATGTTCTCTACCATATGGTCCATTTCCGTCATTAAGAGCTGTGATGCGCCTAAAAACACTACTATCACCATCATTCAGCAAGTGGGTGTACCGAAATCCATACTTTTCAACTGATCGGTTAAACATCTTAAGGGTGGCTTCAGTTTCCATGGATTTAGAGGAACCAACATGGTTGATTTGACAATTGCTCTTGTGATCTTCTAACCATTTGCCATACTCTATCGAAGATTTATCCATCTTGTTCTTGGCAAAACGCAGTAGTTTGTCAAGACTTCAAAATCAAGAGCAAGTCCAGTCAGCAAATCTGTTATAACTGTTACGTTGTACTTCGAAGAAAATCCTCGTTTCTGCCAAGTTCCATCAGAAACTACATCAATATCAATGATATCCTCGTCGTCATAATCTGGATGAACTTCTGTGTACGCTTTACGTATAAGTTTAGAAGTTTCTTGAAGATGATCTTGAGCTGATTCAGAACTAGCTGCTTCTAACTTCTTTAGATGTTTTGTAAAAGCTTCTTTTCCGAGACTTGATGGCATATCAAACACTTTTGAAAGTTTATCCAGATCTGCTTTCCCACCACCAAACTCTTTCATAGCCATAACACACCTTCTGTTAACATCAAATCCTGTTGTATTAGGCCTATTGGATTCATTCGCATCTTTAAGTCGTTTGGAGGTGCTGGCACTAGATATAACAACCTGGCAAGCAGAACAAATCACATCAAATTTAGAAGACAGACCTCTGTTGTTTTCTTCTTCTAAGGCACAATTCTCAAGACTATTGTTGCAGATTGGACACTGCAATTGTGAAATTAAAGATTTTAAGAATGAAACATCAACAATCCTGTATCCACACAAGTCTTCTTCATCTAAATTTTCATGATGGAACTTACTGAACTTCTTCTCAGTAGCTGATTCTTGAAAATTACTATCACCATTATTACTATCAACCACCTTGTCATGTAGATCTAGGTCACTGCTGTCACCACTAACAATAACATCAAACGACGTTTCTAACTTATCAGTCGATCTGTTGACCTCGCTAAGAACAGTTCTGGATCGCCAGCGCTTTCCTTTAAACTTATTCAAGCTTGAAAATTTTTAGATGGCATTTTACATGTAAAATCTAGCTAAAATTCGAGATTTCTGTAAGATTTCTGTCAGTTTCCAGACGACTTCAGGAAAGACGTGAATTCGCGTCTGAGCATGCGCGCACACATAAATTATGACGTATCGCCTTCTGATTGGCTTAGAAATTAGCTATTTATAGTCAGGCCAATGGCAGGATTTGTTTTGGTAAACACTTGCTACAAATTAGGCCAAGTCTTCCAAATATGGATTGAACACGCATTGTCAGCGTGATAATGTATTGTTTATTATCTTCTCAGGCTCCACTTAATTATAAATATGGCTGTGATCAATCGAAAGTACGGCACGTTACATTCTCGTAAACATTGGCCATTTCGAGCAAAAAATCGACGTGAACATGCATAATGCCGTAACGTAGGGTTAGTAAAAAATCAATTATTCAAGAAAAAAAAATAATTTTGGTGAAAACGGTATTTTTTATGCGTAAGAGGAGAGATTTTTACATCAAATAAGCCTGTAATATGTTTTTTTTTCCAAAATTTCGTCATTTTTATTGACGTTGAGCAAATGGTGGCTCTGGGTTCCAATCTCTTTAAATGGGAACAGATAATCTGGGAAAGATCGATGCCAAAAGTTTTGGCCAAGCACCAGCTGGTAGGAAGGATCCTTAACTGTGAATCTAAGTTGTTATCCTTGTTAAATATAGTTGAATTTCTCTTTTTTTCTTAGGTCACCGGGCCTAGCAGTTTGTCAACACGAATAGTGAGACCTGCAATTTTCACCCAAAATACAACACGATTTTCATAACATAAATAAAATGTAATTATTTGTCTTTTGAGTGTACGAATTAGACAGCAAATAATTTCCCATGAAGGGAGATTGATTTTGAGTTGTATCAATTAAGTAACTAAGGACAGTGTTTGTTTGGTCATTCAGCGAGGTGACCAAGCAGCTGGTAACAGGTAATAAATTTGTATTTAAAATTTTTGTTCACGTTGTGTGTAAAATTTAATACTTTCTTTGTAAAATTAGGTGGGTCAGTGAGTAAGATGCTTGCTCGCTAAAATGAAGGTCCAGGGTTCAATCCCGGCATAGGTCGAGTTAATACCTTCGGGTTGTTGGTGTTTATGGGTAGAGTTGAGTTTTTGTCAGCAGCAAGGTCACTCACGCTTGTATCAATAAATATAATATTTATATATATTTTGTTTGTATTCATTTAGTATATGAAGAATAAATAGGGTTGTGTATGCTGGAAGGGGTAGTTTGCAAAAGTTGTCGATATGTCATGGGAAGAAAGTCTGAGCCACATACAAATTATTTGAAAATATCGGCAATTATTCAAGTCATTTTTTAATGGTACATAATATGTTCAGTTTTACTTGTTAAAATTTTTCACATCATTGTTAGCTTTCGGGGAAGGGAGGGTTTGATTCTCCCGAATGTACAGGCCTAGAGTGAAAAGATGCTTTATTGAGAAATTGGGATAAAGGGTCTGAATTCTGGGGTTTCTTCTGTTCTGATCTGAAATTAGAAAAAATTAAAGACTTGCCCAATGTGCGAGAAGTAAAGAAGTACCTGTTATGTATTGACTATTTTTAGTTTGCTATGAACAGAAATGGCATTAAAGTTCTGATTTCTTGAATATGGAACTATCATTTTCTGCTTATAGACATGGGGAAATTTCTCTTGAAGACTCTTATAGTGGACATGAACTATCTTGCTTGCTAAATTACTGGTTGTTTTGAATGGGACAACAAAGGGTGCTATGCCTGCATTATGGTGAATAGATCTTGCTGTATTCAATGTCTAAATCATTTGGGCTTCCAAAGATTGACGGAATTTGGTAGTTTCATCTTTCGGCAAGCTTATTCAAGTATGTTCTTAATGGTATATTATATGTTAGGGTTTGAATTTGCACTCAAACAGGAGCTATTAAAAAAGGGAGGATAAGATTGTGTAGATCAGTCATCATTTTAAAACTGTATAAGAAGTTCTTTGGAATTACGCTTAACATGCTTACAGTTTGTCCAATTAATTATAATAAAACATTACTATATTAACAAGAGAAAAGGTCTGAAGGTCTATGTTGTTGACATGTAAGTAAGTAGATATAGAATGAAGTCATTCTAGAGAGTTTCTGAAGATTGGCAGAAAATACGCATGAAATACCACTGGCTATATTTCTTCCTTTTTTCCTGTGATAAACCCACTTTTATGTTATTTTTGTTAGGTCACATTTGCGATTCAAGGCTCTTGTTTTGAAGAATCTAGAGCTAACATAGCATAAATCCTTTAACAGTGAAAATATTTTCTCGTATGCATTTTATATTTTAAAAACATTGCGCATGTATGATGAAAATGATTGCTTGTGACTATATAGCTTTAACATATACTATCTATAATGATTGTTGCCTGAATGAAAAGTAAAGTTTGTCGCCAAAAATGCATTTTAGATGAAAAAAACAGCGAAGGTCAATTGTGAGAGATTCTAGTGATTGGTGAATGATAATATTTATGTTACTCAAATATTGTAAAGGATGAATACCCAGCATCAAAATATATTGTATTTTTAAGCACAAAGAATTCACAACAGCAACTGGTACCTCAAGCTTTTGGCCAGGACAGATTTACGTTACCAGTACTTAAGTTGCCATGCCCACTAATTCTTGTTACCTCCCTTATATAAACTAAAGATGCTTGTCGAAAAAAGAAAACCCGAAGAAAATCGACCCAAAAAAAAAAGAAACAAGAGCCACACGTGGCACAGAGTGGGACTTTGCTGATGTGGCAAATTGCAGGAGACTCTGACAATATCAACCTTTTAGGTTAATTAGGTCACGTGCCAGATTAGTCTAAAGTTACGCCATTTATCTCTATAGAAGGTTGTGAAACCAGAAGTAGAAGCAAGAAATGAAAGCAGCGAATAGCCAAGGTCAATGACCTTTGACCTTGTAAAGAGGAAGGTCAACAAATGTCAATGTCAAAAATTGAAATTATGGAAATTCAAAAACCCGTTCCTTTTTTTTTGAACTATAAAGCTGACACAACTGAGATTTTAACACGAACTGGCCAAATGGATGATTTAATTGTGTGCAAAGTCCCTTTTTGAACAAACGTAAACTATGCGAGTTATGCCCCTACCCCAGATTTAAACGATTTGCAGTTTAACCCGGATGTGCCACGCCCACCTCAACTATTTTGTCACAGTTCTATTCATATTAAAAATGTCTATTAGTGTTCCAAATTTCTAGCTCCCACATCAAATAGGTCATAAGATATACATAAACTAAGCTCAAAGAGACAAAAATATTGTGAAAAACATTCTAATTTAAAAATATACGAATTTCATTTTGCTTTGAAAATAGAATTATTATACATCGCTGGAAAGAGCATAAGATGCACATTAGGAAACCGAAAAAATTAACACTAGGTCACATGCTAGAGCAGTTCAAACTTGCGAATTTTTCTGTTTTCAGACACTCTTAAAACCGGAAGTAGATATCGGATGCCAAATGTCAAAGCATCAAGTGATAGCCAAGGTCAATGGCCTTTGACCCAATGAAGGTAAAGGTCATTAAACGTCAAGGTCATGAGATATGAGCCTCCAAACCTCGAACAAATTCAACTGGAAATTGCATAAAAGCAAAAGCGAAATTCAAAAATCGGCTTCCAAGCAATTTTGGGCAATCGATTGCAGTTAACAAATACATCAAAACTTCTCATATCCATCTCTACCCTAAGGCCCCATTTTGAGTTTTACAAAAGTGTATCATATCAATATTGCGGCCAAATTCCTGTCCGAATTTGTTTTTCTTCGTTTTTTTGTCTTAAAAATGCCTACTGATCAGCATACATTTCGTTGAGATATATCAATTACACTGGAAGCTATTCAACCGGAAGTTAAAGTCGTTTTCACGAGTTAGCCGGAAGTGATACAAATATTTTGATTAAGGCATTTTTTTTTTTTTGGCGAGTTGTCTACACACATAAATTTTAAGATCAATTGGCAAAAAAAAAGTCAAAAATTGCAAAATTCGACTGAAAAAAGTATGCTATGAATTTTTTAATTTCAAATTTTTTGTACTGCTATCAGTTCGGATATTCTTTGTAGATTCAAAAAATGAAAACCCAAAGAAAATCGACTGAAATTTGCGACTTCTAGAGCCCATTTTGTATTTTTTGCACATGTTTCAATGTAGCACTTCTAGTTTTGCAAAAATGTTCCAATATACATTTAAGGCATACATGGTCAAAAAGTAAAGAATACCAGTTTTTAAGATTTGATGTTGCTGTCACAGTTGAAGCTGTGTGCTCTTTGTAAAATAGACCAAAATTCAGACAGGGAAAATTTCAGAAACAAAGAAATACTAGAGCCACTCGTGGCACAGAGTGGGACTTTGCTAATGTGGCAAATGAAATATCCAAATGTTAAAACCCGTTCCTTTTTTGGAACTATAAAGCTGAAACAACTGAGCTGTTAACACAAACTGGCCAAAAGGATGAGGTAATTGTGTGCAAAGGCCCTTTTTTAACAAACGTATCCTATGCGAATTATGCCCCAGCCCCAAAATGTAAACAATTAGTAATTCAACCCGGATGTGCCACGCCAATCCCAATTTTTTTGTCATAGGTGAATTCATATTCAAAGTGTCTAGTTGTATTCCAAATATCAAGGTTCTACATAAAATAGGTCATAAAATATACATACACCAAGATCAAAATGACACAAATATGGTAAAACAAAACTCAAATTTGAAAAAATCACCAATTTCAATTTTGCTTTAAAAAAGCAATTGTTCTATATCTATGTTAAGTGCATGAAAAGCACATTAGGAAACCGAAAAAATTAACCCTCTAGGTTAATTAGGTCACGTGCTAGAGCAGTCCAAAGTTGCGAATTTGGCGTTTTACGGATAACTATAAAACATCACGCGCAAGAGCAGTCTAAAGTTGAGAAGAATTCTTTGGAAGATTGTTATAACGGAAGTAGACAGACCTCACAAATGAAAGTATCAGAAGATAGCCAAGGTCAATGACATTTGACATTGAAAGGGAGACGGTCAACAAAGGTCAAGGTTACTAGATACAAGTCATCAAAATTTTTAAATATATACGGCTATAAAACCGGAAGTTGAGATAGGACAGCAAATATAAAAGTATAAATAAATAGCCAATGTGAATGACCTTTGATCCTACAAAAATCAGGGTCAAAAAAGGTCAAGGTCAAAAATTGAAAATTTTGAATTTTCAAAACCTGTTCCTTTTTTTGAACTATAGAGCTGAAACAATCGAACTTCTAAGACAACCTGGCTCAACGGATGAAGTAATTGTATGCAAAGTTCCATTTTGAACAAATGTATACGGGCACAAAGTGTCTAGTTGTATTCCAAATATCAAGGTTCTACATAAAATAGGTCATAAGATATACATAAACCAAGATCAAAAAGACACAAATATGGTAAAACAAAACTTTAAAAAATCACAGATTTTAATTTTGCTTTAATAAAGCAATTGTTCTATATCTATGTAAAGTGCATGAGAAGCACATTAGGAAACCGAAAAAATTAACCCTCTAGGTTAACTAGGTCACGTGCTAGAGCAGTCCAAAGTTGCGAATTTGGATTTTTACGGATAGCTATAAAACCTGAAGTGCATGTCGGGGGTCAAAGGTCAAAGTATCAAAAGATAGCCAAGGTCAGTGACCTTTGGCCCTCTAAAGGTCAAGGTCATCAAAGGTCAAGGTCACGAGATATACGCCATCAAATATTGAAAAAATTCAATCGCAAATTGCAAAAAAGCAAAATCGAAATTCAAAAATCGGCTTCCTGCCATCTCTCTTAATCTTTATGTTCTTTCATTTGACACCAATTTTATTTTAAAATCGGCCATAGATTTTTATTTTATATCCATAAACGAAATTCCGTTCATTTTGATAAATTTCACCAGAAGTTATTCGACAAATTCGATTTTGGACTTCAAATTTACCAAACTTCGAAATCAGCAATGACGTAAAAAATCTGACTGTATCATATCATTTACTTAAGTGATGTCTATTTGCATTTTAAATTTCAGATCAATCGATGCAAAAACAAAAAAGTAGCCAAAAAATTTAAAAATTTGATCGCAAAAAGTTTGCGACAAAGTTTCGATTTTCTAAATTTTTCAAGTGCTATCTAGTCGACATTAGCCACCGGATATTAAAATTGGAAACCCCATGAAAATCGACGCATAAATGCGCCTTCTAGAGCCAATTTTCGAGTTTTGCACATGTTGAACTGTAGCACTTCCGGTTTTGCAAAAAAGATCCAAAATATATTTATGCACATCGTCGCCTATATCTATGGTTCGTGAATGTTGAATGGTTGCTGCAACTATTGTAGTCTAAGCTCAGGAAGGTGTATAAAAATCCAAAAAAAAAAAAACTAGAACTGTTCTAATAACAGTACTGATGCAGGGCGTGTTACAACATTCAGATACATACGAAGATGGTCTATTGCAATTACATTGATGTAAATACTTTTCTGCATCTCTAAATTCAAATATCCAAAAGTGCCTAGAGTTTAATGTATATTGACTAGGAATAAAAGAATGTTTGTCAATTACTAAAGACCAAGTTTGATGAAATCCGGACAAGAAATAAGAAATTTGGTGATACACTTGCGCACAACAAAAATTCGTTATTTCCATTGAATTTATAGTTGGAATATACATATACATAGCAAGTTTGATTAAATTCGGAAAAGAAATAAGAAAGTTATTAATGCGCATGCGCACAACGCAAATTCAATATTTCCATCAACTTTAGAATTGGATTATACACATACATACCAAGTTTGGTGAAATTCGGATAAGAATTAAGAAAGTTGGTAATGCGCATGCGCACAATGCAAATTCAATATTTCCATCAAATTTAGAATTGGATTATACACATACATACCAAGTTTGGTGAAATTCGGATGAGAAATAAGAAAGTTGGTAATGCGCATGCGCACAACAAAAATTCAATATTTGCATCGATTCAGAATTTGATTATACACATACATACCAAGTTTGGTGAAAATCGGATAAGAAATAAGAAAGTTGATAATGCGCATGCGCACAACAAAAATTCAATATTTCCATCGAATTTATAATTGAATTATACACATACATACCAAGTTTGGTGAAATTCGGATAAGAATTAAGAAAGTTGGTAATGAGCATGCGCATAACGCAAATTCAATATTTCCATCAAATTTAGAATTGGATTATACACATACATACCAAGTTTGGTGAAATTCGGTTAAGAAATAAGAATGTTGGTAATGAGCATGCGCACAACAAAAATTCAATATTTGCATCGATTCAGAATTTGATTATACACATACATACCAAGTTTGGTGAAAATCGGATAAGAAATAAGAAAGTTGGGAAATTAAGTAGGGGTATCCCTTTAATGTGCTTCCGTAAGCTCAATTTACAGTAAAACATGGTTCAATCCACCAAGGAGCTTATTCATATACTATAACTGGACGTAAAACATGTACTATTAAAAAAATATAAAAGAGAGGGTATCTTTAAAACAACTGAAACTTTGATTTCTATTGGGGTTGACAGCCAGGTTAATCTAATTAGCCGATTTATCTAATAATAGCCCCATGTTAAGTGAATGTGACTTTGAATTTGCATGTAAGGCATGCATGTTATATATCATTGGAAAGCGCAGGATCTCAGCATTTTGAATCCGACAGAATTATTGCTCTACGTCTTATAGGGCACATGTGAGGACGCTTTAAAGATGCAAACTCAACTTTATTGACACCCATAAAACCGAAACCACGTGTCGGACACAAAAAATATTACCATCATGTAAAAGCTGAAGTCAATAGTAAACATTAATGTAAATATCAACGTAATCCGAGGCCAAGTTCCTTTGATAGACGCGTTTAAAGTTTTAAGGAAATTGCAACATTTCCTTTAATGTGACTTTGACATCATCAAATGCCACATGAATTGAAACCATTTATTAAGTGCATTAATAATCTGAAAGTGGTATGGCGCTATTTTGAGAGTTTGAGATACTGCACTGCAAAAATGCCAAATTGACCATATTTAGACCCATATAAAATCAGAAGTTGTTGTTTGACTCCAAAAGTCAAAAGGTCATGAGAAGGTCAAGGGCAGCCTTTATCACCATGGTCAATATAAAGGTCATCAATGGTCAAGGTCGTGAGTTATAAGCCTTCAAACAAAAAAGTCAAACCGAAATTCAAAATTATGCTTCCCATTTTTTGTAGACAGACATTTAACGTATAGTATGACACAAAAGTTATGCAAATCGAATGATAAATGGCCTCTGAATAGCAATTTCTGCAAAATGAGGCAAACGAAAATGGCGGCCTACATGTTACTTCCGGTGCGATTTTTTTTAGTTTAGTAAGTTTGTATTAAGGCTGGTACTATAGTGCATATGTTATTTTGGACATAACTCAATTTCACCGAAAGTGATACCCCCGGAAGTACTAACATCGAAACCGAAAGTGATAGAAAAATTTTGAATGCGTGCTTTTATTCCACTATGCTGGTAGTCTACATCATGTAAGTTTCAAGACAATCCACCAAATAACAACCGAAATAGTATTTTCTGATTTATTACGGCAAAAAAAAGTATGGAACGAATTTTCGAAAATCGAAAATTTTCAACTAATATCATTTGTCCTTTGTTACAAGAAATACGATGCAGAAAACCCGATCAAAATCGGTTGATAAACACGCCCTCTAGAGTCCATTTTCCGTTTGTTGCAATTTTGCGTAATGTTGCTCAGAAAATTTTCGTTTTACATTTAAACTGTGATTAGCCACGAGTTACAAAATGCCATGAAGTCCGTTTTCCCGTACCTGTTGCCGTTGCCGAGAAAACCGGCCTGCCGTAGACGAAAAAAAAAAAAAAAAAATCAATACGAAAACAAAGCAGGGCGTTCGTAAGCGAACAAAAAAAAAACAAACGTGGCACAGAGTGGGACTTTGCAAATGTAGCAAAATGCAAAAGACCCTGAAAAAATCAACCTTCCACGATAATTAGATCATGTGCAAGAACAGTCTGAAGTTGAGAAATTTTCATTTTTTAGAAGATTCTGATACCGGAAGTAGATGTCAGACCTCACAAATGAAAGTATCAGCTGATAGCCAAGGTCAATGACCTTTGATCTTGTAAAGGAGAAGGTCTAAAAAGGTCAAGATCAAGAGATATACGCCATCAAAATTTCAAATTGCTAACGACTATAAAACCGGAAGTTGACATAGGACGGCAAATATAAAAGTATAAATAGATAGCCAATGCCAATGACGTTTGATCCTACAAAGGTCAAGGTCAAGGTCAACCAAGGTCAAGGTCAATAATTGAAAATTTTGAATTTCCAAAACCTGTTTCTTTTTTTGAACTATGAAGCGGAAACAACCGAAATTCTGAGACAAAGTGGCTCAAAATATGAGGTAATAGTATGCAAAGTTCCATTTTCAACAAATGTATACTTTGCGAGTAATGCCCCTGGCCAAAAATGTCAATAATGAGTAATTTAAGACGGATGTGCCACGCCCACCTCAATTTTTTTTGCATAGGTTAATTGATATTCAAAACTATAAAGCTGAAACAACTGAGCTGTTAACACAAACTGGCCAAAAGGATGAGGTAATTGTGTGCAAAGTCCCTTTTTTAACAAACGTATCCTATGCGAGTTATGCCCCAGCCCCAAAATGTAAACAATTAGTAATTCTACCCGGATGTGCCATGCCCACCCCAATTTCACAGGTGAATTCATATTCAAAGTGTCTAGTTGCATTCCAAATATCAAGGTTCTACATTAAATAGGTCATAAGATATACATACACCAAGATCAAAAAGACACAAATATTGTAAAAAAAACTCAAATTTGAAAAAATCGCGAATTTCAATTTTGCTTTAAAAAAATGATTGTTATATATCTATGTAAAGTGCATGAGAAGCACATTAGGAAACCGAAAAAATTAACCCTCTAGGTTAAATAGGTCACGTGCTAGAGCAGTCCAAAGTTGCGAATTTGGCTTTTTACGGATAGCTATAAAACCGGAAGTACAAGTCGGAGGTCAAAGGTCAAAGTATCAATTGATAGCCAAGGTCAATGACCTTTGACCCTATGAAGGTCAATGTCATCAAAGGTCAAGGACACATGGTGTGGGTGTTTCAAGTTGGAACAAAATTTAACCGGAAGTTGCAAAAAAGCAAAAGTGAAATTCAAAATTCGGCTCACAATGTTTTTTGCGCAATCGATTGCGATATACATTCACATCAAACTTGAGCATATCAACCTTTACCCTGAGGCCCCATTTTGAGTTTTACAAAATTGTGTTTTTTCAATTTGGCGGCCGAAGTATCACTTCTGGTCTCGATTTTATTTTAAAATCGGTCATAGAATTATATTTGCTTAAGATCGGCTAAATTTTGTTGACCTATATAAATTACACTGGAAGTTATTCAACCGGAAGTAGATTTGAAGTTCAGTCGCTTTCCTGTTCAAAAGCGGGAAATGACGTACATAATTTGAATGTACCATATTATTAACATTTGTGAAGTCTCTTTGAATTTAAAATTTCAGATCAATCGATGCAAAAACAAAAAAGTGAGCGACGAATTTTCGGATTTCGTAATTTTTCAAGTGCTATCAGGTCAGAAAGTACAGGTAGATTGTAAAAATGAAAAGCCGAAGAATATCGATGCAAAAATGCGTCTTCTAGAGCTGATTTTGGACTTTTTGCACATGTTGAACTGTTGCACTTCTGTTTTTTCTAAAATGTTCCAATATATACTTAAGGAACACGTTGCCACTACAGAAGGTCTAGAGAAGTTGAATGGTTGCTGCAACTACTCCAGACTAGGCTCAGGAAGGTGTGTAAATTTCGAAAAAAAAAAAAAAAAAAAAAAAAAAAAATTGACATTTCGATTACAAACTGGAACTTTGCAGAAGCAAATTCCCACAACTAGAGCCACACGTGGCACAGAGTGGGACTTTGCAAATGTAGCATATTGCAAAAGACCCCGAAAAAATTAACCTTCGACGATAATTATTTCAAGTGCAAGAACAGTCTAAAGTTGAGAAAATTTTTTTAAAAAATTCTTACCGGAAGTAGACGACAGACCTCACAAAGGATAGTATCAGCTGATAGCCAAGGTCAATGACAGCAAATATAAAGGTATAAATAGATAGCCAATGCCAGTGATGTTGATCCTACAAAGGTCAAGGTCAACAAAGGTCAAGGTCAAAAATTGAAAATTTTGAAATTCCAAAACCTGTTCCCGTTTTTGAACTATGAAGCGGAAACAACAGAACTTTTAAGACAAAGTGGCTCAAAACATGAAATAATTGTATGCAAAGTTCCATTTTGAACAAATGTATACTTTAAGAGTTATGCCCTTGGTTAAAAATGTCATAAATGAGTAATTTAACCCGGATGGCCACGCCCATTTCAATTGTTTTTGCATAGGTTGATTGATATTTAAGATGTTATGTTGTGTTTCAAATTTCAAGCTTTTACATCATACAGGTCAAAAGATATAGGTCAACAAAAGTCAACAAAGGTCAAAATCGAAAAATGAAAATATCCAAATGTTAAAACCCGTTACTTTTTTGGAACTATAAAGCTGAAACAACTGAGCTGTTAACACAAACTGGCCAAAAGGATGAGGTAATTGTGTGCAAAGGCCCTTTTTGAACAAACACATCCTATGCGAGTTATGCACCTGCCTCTAAATTTAAACAATTAGTAATTCAACCCGGATATTCCTCGCCCACATAAGTTTTTTTTGTCATAGGTGAATTCATATTCAAAGTGTCTAGTTGTATTCCAAATATCAAGGTTCTACATCAAATAGATCATAAGATATACATACACCATGCTCAAAAAGACGCAAATATTGTAAAAAAAAACTTTTAAAAAACGATTGTTATATATTACTGAAAAAAATCTGAAAAAATTAATCCTCTAGGTTAATTAGGTCACGTGCTAGAGCAGTCCAAAGTTGCGAATTTGGCTTTTTACGGATAGGTATAAAACCGGAAGTACAAGTCATCAAAGGTCAAAGTCACGAGATATCATTCGTCAACCTTTCAAAATGTATACGACTACAAAAACGGAAGCTTAAGTTGGACATCAAATATGAAAGTATAAATAGACTAGAGCCACAAGTGGCACAGAGTGGGACTTTGCAAATGTAGCAAAATGCAAAAGACTCAAAAAAAAAAAATCAACCTTCTACGATAATTACATCACGCGCAAGAGCAGTCTAAAGTTGAGAAGAATTCTTTGGAAGATTGTTATAACGGAAGTAGACAGACCTCACAAATGAAAGTATCAGAAGATAGCCAAGGTCAATGACATTTGACATGAAAGGGAGACGGTCAACAAAGGTCAAGGTTACGAGATACAAGTCATCAAAATTTTTAAATATATACGGCTATAAAACCGGAAGTTGAGATAAGACAGCAAATATAAAAGTATAAATAGATAGCCAATGTGAATGACCTTTAATCCTACAAAAATCAGGGTCAAAAAAGGTCAAGGTCAAAAATTGAAAATTTTGAATTTTCAAAAGCTGTTCCTTTTTTTGAACTATAAAGCTGAAACAATCGAACTTCTAAGACAACGTGGCTCAACGGATGAAGTAATTGTATGCAAAGTTCCATTTTGAATAAATGTATACGTTGCGAGTTATGTCCCTTGCCAAAATTGTCAATAATGAGTTATTTAACCCGGATGTGCTAGGCCCACTTCAATTTCTTTTGCATAGGTTAATTGATATTCTGAATGTTATGTTGTGTTCCAAATTTAAAGCTTCTACATCATACAGGTCAAAAGATACAAGTCAACAAGAGTCAATAAAGGTCAAAATAGAAAATTGAAAATATGGAAATTTCAAAACCTGTTCCTTTTTTGGAACTATAAACCTCAACTTTTTTGTCAAAGGTTAATTTATATTCAAATTGTCTTGTTGTGATCCAAGTTTCAATGTTCTACATAAAATAGGTCATAAGATATATACACACCAAGCTCAAAGAAACAGAAATATTGTAAAAAAAAAACTCAAATTTGAAAAATTCACGAATTTCAATTTTGCTTTAAAAACGATTGTTATAAATCACTTGAAAGAGCATGAAAAGCATATTAAGAATCCGAAAAAATTAACCCTCTAGGTTAATTAGGTCACGTGCTAGAGCAGTCCAAAGTTGCGAATTTGACTGTTTTCGGTCAGCTATAAAACCGGAAGTACATGTCGGAGGTCAAATGTCAAAGTATTAACTGATAGCTAAGGTCAATGACCTTTGACCTACTAAGGTCAAGGTCATCAAAGGTCAAGGTCACGAGATACAAGCCTTCAAAAATTGAAAAAAATTCGACCGGAAGTTGCAAAAAAGCAAAAGTCAAATTCAAAAATCATTTTTGTAGCCATCGACTTAAGTATACACCAACATAAAAATTTGACCAATCCCATTTTCCCCCCCGAAGCCCCATTTTGAGTTTTATGAAAAAGTATCAAATCAAGATGGCTGCCGAAGTATTTTTTTCGGACTAAATTTTATTTTAAAATCGGCCATAGAATTAAGATTAATAACGATATACATAATTTCGTTGAAATATTTCAATCACACCGGAAGTTATTCAACCGGAAGTGAAAATCGATTTTCCACTTGAACCGGAAGTGACGCAAAAATTTTGAATACGTCAAATGGTTTACATTAGTGACATGCATCTTTTATCAAAATTTCAGATTAGTCCGAAAAAAACTGAAAAATGGTCCAAAAATTTTGAAAATCGGCCAAAAAATGTCTGCGACAAATTTTCGAATTTTGAAATTTTGAAACTGCTATTCTTTCAGATTTTAACAGTAGATTCCAAAAATGCAAACCCAAAGAAAATCGACCGAAAAATACGACTTCTAGAGCCGATTATCTATTCTTGCACATATTGAACTGTGGCGCTTCTGGTTTTGCAAAAAAGATCCAAAATATATTTATGCACATCGTCGCCTATATCTAAGGTTCGTGAATGTTGAATGGTTGCTGCAACTATTGTAGTCTAAGCTCAGGAAGGTGTGTAAAAATCGAAAAAAAAAAAAAAAAAAAAAAAAAAAAAGAATTGACATTTCGATAACAAACTGGGACTTTGCTGAAAGCAAAGTCCCACAACTAGAACCGTTATAACGGTACCAAAGCATGGCGCATCCAACCTGATACATCTATAAAACGTTTTAAAGTCACAATGGGATTTCTTACCGGAAAGAAAAGCATGTAAATGTCAATAGTAGAAAAAATCGTTTAAACCGTTTACCGTTCGGTAGTGAAAAGACGCATAAATTTGATACCATTCGGTACTAAAAGGTGTTAACATTCGGTAGTAAAAAGTCGAATTTTCAAATAGCTGTAAAGTTAAAAGTTCTATTCGCACAACAAAAATGAAAATATTTTTGGAAAGGTATATTTATTTGTGTTTCGGCCAAGAGGTCAACAGAGGTCAAATAAAAGAGAATATAAGCCTTAAAAGTGTTGAAAATTGCTGTTTTGGGACGTTTGTAAAAGCGAAAATATATGTCGGACATCAAAGATAAATGTATGAATGGATATCGTAGATCAATAACCTTTGACCTTCTAAAGACCAAGTTTATGCATGTAAATGGTCAAAATATAAAAATTTTATAAATTGTAAATCCTATTCCCTTTTTTAAAGTAAAAGGCCTAAACAAAATGTAACTCTATCAGATATTGTCCCAAATAGTGCTTTAATTTTTTGTAAAATTTCGAAGGTGAAAGATGCAAACTTTTTGAGTTATAACAATTTGAATTATTTATGGTAAAGGTAAAAGTAACCCGGATTTGCCACGCCCACTGCAAAAATTTTGTGTTGTCTGTAATAATGTGTACAATGTCAAATAATGTTCAAAATTTCAAGTGTTTACAATCATTAGATCATGAGATATTCGTAGTTAAAAGTTTTTTTAAGGCAACGGTGACTGTCGGTGGATTATAGAAACCGTTAAAATTACGCAAAGTTACTATAGAAGTCAATACAAAATTTTCAAATTCAATTTTAATCAAAATACCAAGTGTTATATATCATTTGAAAGAATAGATTGCGTGTAATAAGGACAAAAGATAAATTTTAGCTTATGTAAATTAGGTCACGTGATAGACCTTTTTTTTAAAGTTAAAAATCGCGATTTTCAATTGGCTGTAGAACCGGAAGTTAACGGAGCACGACAAAAGTGAAAATATTATCGGATATATCTCGTAATGGGCAACAACCATTGTTCAGGTCAAAAGGTCAACAAAGGTTAAATAAAAGTAATATGAGCCTTTGAAGTTTCGAAAATCGCTGTTTTCGGACGTCTGTAAAAACGGAAGTATATGTTGCACATCAAAAATCAAAGTAAGAATGGTCATCTTAGATCAATGACCTTTGACCATGCAAAGGTCAAGGTCATTTACGTAAAGTTCAAAAATGAAAATTTTGAAAATTGTTAAACCTATTCCCTTTTTTAAAGTAAAGAACGCAAACAACTGTAATCTTATCACAAATTGTCCTAAGCAGTGATCTACTTTAATGCAAAATTTCTAGGATGACAATTGCAAACATTGCGAGTTATGACAATTGCAAATATTTCAGGTAAAGGTAAATGCCCACCGAATGTGCCACGCCCACTTCAAAAAGTGTGATATATCGCCAAAAAGGAGAGATCATGCACTCTAAGAATATATAAGAAATTTTGTTATATGTTAATTAGGTCACGTGACAGAGCTCTTCAAAGTTAAAAATCGCGATTTTCAAATTGCTGTAGAACCGGAAGTTAACAATGCACAACAAAAGTGAAGATATTATCGGATATATCTCGTAAGGGGCAACAACTTTTGTTCAGGTCAAAAGGTCAACAAATGTCAAATAAAAGTAATATGAGCCTTTGAAGTTTCGAAAATTGCTGTTTTCGGACATCTGCAAAACCGGAAGTATATATCGGACATCAAAGATCAAAGCAAGAATGGTCATCCTTAGTCAATGACCTTTGACCATGCAAAGGTCAAGGTCATTCATGTTAAAGATCAAAAATGAAAATTTATATAATTGTTAAACCTAATCCCCTTTTTTAAAGTAAAGAATGCAAACAACTGTAATCTTATCACAAATTGTCCTAAGCAGTGATCTATTTTCATGCAAAATTTCTAGGGTGACAATTGAAAACTATGAGAGTTATAACAATTGCAAATATTTCAGGTAAAGGCAAATGCACACAGGATGTGCCACGCCCACTTCAAAAATTTAAATTTGTCTGTGATGCTGCTACATTGTTAAATTTCAAGTCTTTACAATCATTAGATCATGAGATATTCGTAGTTAAACTTTTTTTTAGGGCTGTCGGTAAATTATAGACACCGTGATTTTACGCACAGTTACTATAGAAGTCAGTACAAAATTTTCGATTTTTAAAACGCGCAATTTTGATCAAAATATCAAGTATGATATATCACCAAAAAGGAGATTTTATGCACTCAAAGAATATATAAGAATTTTTGTCGTATGTTAATTAGGTCACGTGACAGAGCTCTTCAAAGTTAAAAATCGTGATTTTCCAATGGCTGTAGAACCGGAAGTTAACGATGCACAACAAAAGTGAGGATATCATCGGATTTATCTCGTCAGGGGCAACAACTTTTGTTCAGGTCACAAGGTCACCAAAGGTCAAAGTCACTAGATATGAGCCTTAATATTTTTGACAATTACTGAAAACATAAAACCGGAAATATAAAAAATACGAATCCAAAATTAAAAAATCGGCTTCCTAAGTTTTGTTAGCAATCGATTGCAGATTCTTTAGACACCAAAATCACACAAATCAGATTTACCCCTGAAGCTTAATATCGATTTTTACAAAAATTGGTCACATCAAGATGGCGTCTAACCAATACTTCCGGTTCAAATTTTTTCATTCCAAAATTGTTATAGGGACAATTTTAACTAATTTCAAAAAGAATTTTTCAAATACCTACAAAATTCCGGAAGTTGAAATTTCAAGTTTAGAGGCGAATGACGTCAAAACCGGAAGTGATATCGAAATTTTGAAAATAGTTTTTTGTTAGGAATCAAAATGCTTATCTACTATTAAATTTTTAGACCAATTGAAATAAAATTGTAGAAGTTGAAAAAAACGCTAAAATTAAAACAAAAAAAGTCAGCGACAAAAGTCAAAATCTGAAATTTTATAAAGTGCTATCTTTTAGTCATTGGTTTAAAGTAATGAACAAAAACAAAAGTTACGGTAAAAAAAGATGCAGAATTAGAGCAGCAATTCGAAATACGTAATGAATGGTTAACGTCATACGTCATTTTCGGTTGGAAGAAAATGCGTCATTTTACATTTAAACAGTAGTGACATGCAAAGTATAAGAAATAATAGTGTCAGACAATGTGTGACATGTGCAGTTTTGGCTGGGGAGCGTGACCAGAAGTAGACAAAAAAAAAAAAAAAAAAAAAAAAAAAAATAATAGTCATTTGCAAAACAATGCAGTAGCAAAGTCCCACAATAACCAAGCTTAATGACCATTGACCCTACAAACGTTAAGGTCATCAAAAGTCAATGTCAAAAAATTAAAATATGGAAATTCTAAAACCCGTTCCTTTTTTTGAACAATAAAGCTGAAACAACTGTCCTTTAAACACAATATGGCCAAAGAGATGAGGTATTTGTGTGCAAAGTCCCTTATTGAACGAATGTAGACTATGCCCCTGCCCCAGATTTGAAGAATTAGTAATTTAACCCGGATGTGCCACGCCCACCTGAACTTTTTTGTCATGATTTAATTCATTTTCAAAATGTCTAGTAGTGTTCCAAATTTCAAGCTTCTACATCAAATAGGTCACAAGATATACATACACTACGCTCAAAGAGACAAAAATATTGTAAAAAACACTCAAATATCAAAAAAGTACGAATTTCAATTATGCTTTTAAAAACTTTTGTCATATATCGTTAGAAAGAGTATGAAGAGCAAATTAAGAATCCGAAAAAATCAACCCTCTAGGTTAATTAGGTCACGTGCTAGAGCAGTCCAAATTTGCGAATTTGGCTGTTTTTGGACATCCATAAAACCGGAATATAGATGTCGGAGGTCGAAAATGAAAGTATCAGCTGACAGCTGCAAAAAAGCAAAAGCGAAATTCAAAAATCGGCTCCAACAGTTTTTTTTTAATTTTTATTTTCTTTCATTTGACACCAAAATCATCAAAATCGGATAAGCCTGAATAGATTCTGACGCATTTCAGAAAAATCAAAATGGCGACCAAAGTATTACCTTCGGACCGGATTTTATATTCTTCGATTTTTGGAATAACTTTGGCTATCGATTCATATAAGTTTCGTCGCGCTAAATTAATTACACCAGAAGTAGTTCAACCGGAAGTGAGAATCCATTTCCCGTTTAAACCGGAAGTAAAGTAAAAAATTTGACTATACCATTTTGTTCACGTTCATGAATTGTCTTTGCTCAAATTTTTTTTAGATTAGGCCATACCAAAATAATTTTCTGTTCTTCGGGATTTCTTGAAAAAAAAAAGGTACGAGCGAACGAAATTTTTTTTTTAATTTTAAAAAAAAAATTTCTAAAAGTTAATAATCATTGATTTGGTTGGTGCGATATAATATTTTTTAATTTTAAAAAAAAAAAAGTCCCTTCGTACCATTAAAATTTTCCAGCATGGATGATTTTGAATGTATTCAGATAAAATAACAATTTATAGTATTTATTTATGGTGTAAAAAATAACAATAAAAAATAATAATAGGTGTCAGTGTTGCGACCATACATGGAAAGCTCAAACATTTTGTTAAATCTGCAGAATAACATTCCAGCTTACTCACACTCAAGGTGGGCGCTTTCTTATGCAACTCAATAACACGATTGTAGCCTTGAAAGGCTTCAAAACATTTTGGTATGGCACAACTAGCTGTTTTAAATTTGTCATGGTGCGTATCGACATACCACAAAAAATTTGTAATCTTCCACAAAATTTCTTTTGTCTTTTGTCTTTTGACCAGCCATCATCAATTGTTTTGCACCAATCTAGCACATCACAAAATAGTTTTTGAGGTCCAGTTAAGGTTTTGTCAAAGACTGGTGGTGTAGGTTTTTCAGGAAACATAAAATAATATCTTTCTTGATGCCATCATAAAATCGAACACATTTTTATCACTTTTGGAAGTATTACAAACAGGTTCTTCAGACGAAGAATGAGAAGGCAAGTTAATCAAAAAGTCCACAAACTTGGATTTCAGTTCATCACACAGAGAAATTTTCAATGAAAGTGTAACCAAGACACCGCCTGATTTTTCCATATTGTCCTGCAGATGCCAGATCATAAACATCTTTAGAAGTGTTTTCAGGCTCAACATCAAACACCATGTATGGCAAAATAAGTTTCTGGTGTGACCTAAAATCATTTTGGTAAAAAAGACAAATACAAATATTAATTCTAGCACTGCATCGGCCATTCCTATTTCTGATATATAGGGCGCAATTTGTTACTCCTGCTACCAAATTCTAGGCTTAGAGAAATGAAAATGAAACTAAAAATGAGAGCTAAACAATCGTTAAAAATTCTTTTTTCAAAATTTTACATACGGGAGCTCTTTTGATACATACGGAATATTATTTTTTAATTTTAAAACGGAAAATCGGGTACCATATCAGAAATTACACGTAGATTCCAGAAATAAAAACCCGAAGAAAATCTACCGGAAAATCCGACTTTTAGGTCCGATTTTCTACTTTTTGCACATATTGGACTGTGGCATTTCCAGTTTTGCAAAAATGTTCCTATTTATATTTATGCAACACATTGCCACTACAGAAGGTATAGGAAAGTTGAATGGTTGCTGCAACTACTGCAGTCTAAGCACAGGAAGGTGTGTAAATTTCGAAAAAAATAAAGAATAGACATTTTGATAATTTCAGCAAAGTCCCACAAAAAGAAAAAATAGAATTGACATTTCGATAACAAACTGGGAATTTGCAGAAGCAAATTAAGCAGGTTGTCAATCAGCCCTTATGTATGATGTAGCTTAAACAATTATTTACACTTTATTTCAGTTGGATGAAGTTATGTTTCATGGTTAATCCAAGTGGTAAAATACCAGTTCGAAGGTAAGGAAATCCTAAAATTTATTTTCATGGAAATTGTATAGTATAGGTTTCTTGTTTAACTGATTCAGTTCACAAATTAATGTTTTTGAGGTTTTTATATGCCTACATTGTAATGTGGTCGTATATTGTTGTTGCCCCAGTCTACAATTGGCTCATCCGATTTAATGAAATTTGGTGTTATCATTTATAATGACGATATCTTAGTCAAGATTTTCGATCAAAGGAATTTGAGTTATTGCCCATGACTTAATAGAAATGCATCATAATTTGTTGGCTTGCGTGAGAGGTGACAGTTTATGTCAGAATTTTATTCAATTCTTCTAACGCCCTGCTTTGTTTTTTTTTTCTTTACCCCGAGATCTCAGTTCTCGGAAACAACAACAGGTATGGGGAAACGGATTTAACCACATTTTCTGACTTGTGGTGAACTGTGTACTGAATGTAAAACTAAAATTTTCTGAGCAACATGAAGCGACGTTAGCAAAAAAACAGAGTGTGGGCTCTAGTAGGTGTATTTATCGAGTGATTTTGCTCAGGTTTCCTTTTCTGTACTTCTTATAACAATGAACACATGATGGCAGTTGAAAAAAATTGATTTTTTGTTTTTTCTCCGACCAAATTTTCACAGGACCTACCGTTTTCAATGTCCTACCATAAATCAACAAAATATCTATCATTACTTGATTGCCGGTAACATGCGTTAATCTCATCACTTATTAATTTTATCATTGCCTGATTAATTAATCCCCCAATTAAGATGGTAAATTTGATCTATTTTTACCCAATAATGTGTATATTTTAAGCCCATGTGAAACACTTTTTATAACAACAACCGGTAGATTCTACTAAATACTAAACTAGTGTCCAAAAGAAACGATACCAACTTATTTTCAAAATTGTTTTTTACTAAGTGAATTGTCTAATATGAAAACATGCCAATTCGTATTGCACATCCCAAACACAGCATAGTCGATAAAAATACCGGGAACACGTGATCACTTCCGGGAAAAAACGTAAATTTCGTGAAAGTGACATTTCCCTGTCTAGCATGTTCTGCACGTGCATAAAAACTGTATAAAATGGCTGATAAGACACGTTGATATCACAGCAACAAAAAGAACACAAGATATGCCACTTTTGACAGCCATCGAGAGAGAGAGAGCCGTTGGAATGGTCCAACAAGGAGCGACACACGTCAACGTCGTCAGGCTGCGCACGCATCACTATCACCAGGTTGATGCAGCGGTTATGTCAGACAGGTCAGACGTCAGACAGGCCCAGGAGTGGAAGACCACGAGTAACCACGCTCCATTAAGTTCGGTACATCCGGGTATTACACCTGAGGAACCGCACCGTAACAGCGACGTCCACGGCGGCTACAGCACTGGGACACAGGATCAGTCGACAGACCATCTACAGGAGACTACGGCAGTATGGTATCCGGCCACGTCATCCCTACCGCGGATCGCTCCTGACGCCTCAACACCGGAACAACAGACTGATCTGGACCAGGCGAGTTCGACGTTGGCAACGGCGGGACTGGGCACGTGTTATGTTCTCTGATGAGAGCAGATTCCTCATCTTCAAAAACGATGGACGGCAGCTTGTATACCGACGATTTGGTGAACGTTTGGCGCCTAACTTTATCCAACAGGTCCGGTCGTTTGGAGGTGGAGGTTTAATGGTTTGGGGTGGCATATGTGGTGACGTCAAAACGAGGCTTGTCGTAATTCGTGGAAACCTGAATGCACAGCGTTATATTGATGACATCCTACGGCCTGTTGTGGTGCCCTTTATTCAGCAACAGCCTCGTAGACTCCTTTTCCAACATGACAATGCAAGGCCACACACAGCAAGATTGACACAGAACTTCCTTGCCAACGCCAACGTACAGGTTTTGCCATGGCCCGCATGTTCACCGGACATGAATCCCATCGAGCACTTATGGGACCACCTCGATCGGCAAATCCGACTTTGCCGTGTGCCTCCAAATCAACGTCCAAGACTTGGAACGATGTCTTCTCGAGGAATGGCAACGAATCACTCCCAACGTCATCAGACGTTTGACGGCATCAGTCCGTAGGCGTGTTCTGGCATGTATTGATGCTCACGGTGGACATACCCGCTATTGACTTGACTTTGTGACGTGTGGTGTGACATTTCCCGTTGTTTCTGTGATCAGTGCTCTAACGAAATTTTCTTTTTTCGACCCCACCCATCTTTAAAGGCTTGTCATATTGGTTGTACAGATTTTATTGAAATGAAATTTTTGTACAGATGTTGTGAAAGGATTTCTCAAAAGCATAACACCAATCCTAAACTTCTGCATTGTTTAGTTTTTCTTTTATGTCGTTGCAAACAGGTGGTATCGTTTCTTTTGGACACTAGTTTAGAAACTAGATACTAAAATTTAATGTAGCCCTACTTTTACTATAAAACGAATGTAGCTGATGTCTAATTGTTATGTAAACTCAAACTTCGGTTCATAAAAACGTTTTGTAATTTTACTGTAACCTGTAAAAATTCATTTATTGCCTGCACAACGGGTTATTTATAGACGTCATTGGGCTTACTTATTACAGTTCTTTCATTATCTCAAGAGTGTCAAAATGGAAGTGGCAAATTTGGTTCAATACTTTGTGAGAGTGTTGCAGGAAAATTATTTAATGATCCGACTGGAGATATTCTATATGTCATGAATTACACCTTTGGAAAAAGTAACATCACCAGTACATATTGTTTACTAAATAATGCTTTCAGAACATAGGCTTACTGATTTTTTAATATGGTACTAGTATTACATGTATGATGTAGTCCTACCTGTACCATTTAAATTAGAGGGCTGGGATCATGCTTGCTTTCTTGTTTTCAAACATCATTTCACCATGACATTATTTTTGGTTCAATCAATACTGAAGATATTGAATTATTTTGGGTCCCTTAAGTGTAAATACCAGGCACTATTTCTAGAATTATTTTGCCTGGACAGGCCTATCCCTAATTATATGTTTGTTTATTTTTACTGTGTCATGTAGGCTAGGATAAATTTAATTAATTTACAAGGCATAAGGATTATTTAGAAAAGAAAAAAAAAATAAATTTTGAGTTTCAAATCACGAATTTATGCGCTTTGGAAAAATCTCCCCCCTTTCACCCATATCCAGATTTTTCAGGGCAAATCACCAGATATTTTTTCCTGACCTGTACACATGTATTCTCATTTTGCGAAAATTCCTATTCGGAAGCCATTTTTTATCCAATTTGTGTAATTTTGGTATCAAACGATACAATAAATGTTTGTCTACAATTCATGGGAAGCAAAAGATTGATTTTCGGCTTTGCCTTTTTTGTACAACCAGATGTTTTTTTTCAATATTTGAAGATGTGTATCTCAAATTTCATTTAAAATGGATGAAAACTGTAGTCTCTATTGTATTCACAAACAAATTTTGACACATTTTTTCCTAAGTCAAGCACAACAACTCAAAAAGGTTTATCAAACGATCGTCAAATTCGAACTTGTCTAAGATCTCACTATTATAATTGATCACACCAAATTTCATTAAAATCAGTTGAAAGCTGTAGTCTCTATTGTGTTCACAAACAAATTTTGATATATTCATGTGGGCGTATAAAAATCAAATTCTAAATTTGATAGAAATATTGAATTCTTCCAAACTTGGTCTTAGTTAATTGACAAACATTCTTTTGTTCTTAGTCAATATACTGTCAACTTCTGGTCAAGCTCCCTAGCCAAAACTGCACATACCACAGGCTATCTGACTCAATTATCTCTCTTGTCTAGCGTGTCGCTAGGGTTATTGTTTAAATGTACAATGACTCATCTTCGCCCAAATGGAAATGATGTAGGACGTTAACCATTCATTACATCTTTCTCTAATTCTGAATCTATTTTGATCATAATTTTTGTTTTTTTCATTACTTTGAACTAATGTGTAAAAGATAGCAATATAAGAAATTTCAAAATTTGACTTTTGTCGCTGACTTTTGGAGATTTTATTTGGAGCATTTTTTTTTTTCTGATCGATCTGAAAATTTACATGTAGATAGACATTATGATTGCGAACAAAAATCTGCTTTCAAAATTTAGATATCACTTCCTGTTTTGATGTCATTAGCCTCCAAACTTGAAATATCAACTTCTGGAATTTCGCAACATCAGTAGTGGTACCCGGTAGAACCTTTTTAAGAAGGCTTTATGACCTTACTCTCAATATTGTAAAACTGTTTCATGTTTCATGTTTCATTACTTTGACTAATGCTGCCCACTTGGATATACTGGCTTGGGAGACATTTATACTGGAATTTAACAGACGGTGCATGTTTTTAAGAGATAGTTGGGCTGACTCTGACACCTTCAAATTGTACATTGACGCGGCCACCACTAAGGGATTTGGAGCTGTGTTAGGTTCAAATTGGTTTGTTGGCAGATGGTCTGAAAGTATGTCTCTCTATAGCATTAATGTACTGGAACTCTTTCAAATTGTAGTAGCAGTTGAGCACTGGGATCATTTGTTGAGGAATCAAAACGCAACTTCAAAATGCCCAGAATGACAAATTCTTTGTGCTCCTCCTCTTGTCCCAAAGCCCAATTAAAAGAGAATACATTGGAGGATATAGGTCATTTATTCAAAAACATTAAATGACGAAATTTTTTAGAATAATTTCATAAACTGTCTAGAACCTAAACTTGTGTTTGGGCTTAACACGTGAATAGTAAATAGCCAAACACATTCATCATTGTATACAAAGAATACAATTGGAATGTCTGGCCCAACACAAGAAACATATCCTCCAATGTAAAGGAACTTATAACATTAAACAACCACTTATAAATATGTTAATTCATTAAATTAATACCAACTTTGAAATCAAGAAGGGAAATACCGTGAAAAATTCAAATTAAATAGAAAAATCGGTGCGAGTGACTGACTAAGAAAACAGGAACGATCACTCACCAGTCTACACTGGCCAGAATGACAATTCCAGTCTCCCAATCAGTTCTCTAGACCGGATATAATTTTGCACTATATCAATGGATGCAAATGTATGATTGAAAAGCATTACTCCTCCATCTCCCCATTCTGCGGATAGTTTCCTCTGAATAACCTTATACAAAGGCAGAAGTAGCTGCTCCTATCCGAAAGGAGTGTAATTTATAATGCGATTTTTTGAGCCCAACAAAATCAACAAGTCTAGACAACTGAGTATTCACAAAAGTGTAAGTAATTGGGTGACCATTAACATCTTGAAAGAGTGGCCCAGCTACATGACTATATCAATGGATGCGAATGTATGATTGAAAAGCATTACTCCTCCATCTCCCCATTCTGCGGATAGTTTCCTCTGAATAACCTTATACAAAGGCAGAAGTAGCTGCTCCTATCCGAAAGGAGTGTAATTTATAATGCGATTTGTTGAGCCCAACAAAATCAACAAGTCTAGACAACTGAGTATTCACAAAAGTGTAAGTTATTGGGTGACCATTAACATCTTGAAAGAGTGGCCCAGCTACATGAAGACTTACTTTTAAATACTCAAAGAGTAAACATAGAGCACATGATATTGGGGAAATGGAACAAGAGCAATTTATCAAGTCGCACCGGAGCATCAGAACACTAATGTTTATAAGGATAAAGTGATATCTCAATGGCTTTTAAAATAGATAACGAAAACAAAAACTTAACATTTTGAACCTGTACAATATTTACATTAACACAACCTGACTTAGTCACCAACTCCCCAAGATGAAAAAAACCCTGAATAGGCTAAGGAAAAAATTGCTTTGACCAAAGATTGATAAGAAGAGAGGCCAACAACATGCGGAACCGCCTGAAGCAAGCGAATTAAAATATTTTGGGTAATGGGAAGACGCGCTTCAGTGGAATCCCGCATCTTCTTGGCCCCCCTTAGCAAACTTTTTACTAAAAAGGAATGCAACGATTCGGTAAAGCCCACAGACTTCTGTACATAGGTTAAAACTGACACGTGCAAAGTAATTGAACTTTGGGCATATCCAGACTCAAACAAAAATGCAAGGAAGTTGACAATTATGGTTTCCGCAATTGGAAAAGATGGAGACAAGGACTTCAAACGACAAAACTCAATAAACTTTTTCCAGGCACATCAGTCAGTAACAATTAGATTTGCAAGAGGTCCTGGCACAACCTTTGAGGCTGGTCGTCTAACCAAGGGGCATGTTGACGAGCTTCCTGAAATAAAAAACGCGAAAGACAATCAGCTACTAAATTAGATTTCCCTGCAATATGTTTCGCCCGCAACAAAATGTTATTACATAAGGAGGCCACAACTAATCTGCGAACAAGTTTCAAAAGAGCGGGGCATTTTGAAGTTGCGTCATTGATTACAAAAACAGTGCACTCATTGTCGGTAAGTAATAAAAGCTTTTGATTCCTCAACAAATGACCCCAGTGCTCAACTGCTACTACAATTGGAAAGAGTTCCAGTACATTGATGCTATAGAGAGACATACTTTCAGACCATCTGCCAACAAACCAATTCGAACCTAACACAGCTCCAAATCCCTTAGTGGTGGCCTCGTCAGTGTACAATTTGAAGGTGTCAGAGTCAGCCCAACTATCTCTTAAAAACATGCACCGTCTGTTAAATTCCAGTATAAGTGTCTTCCAAGCCAGTATATCCAAGTGGGCAGCATTAGTCAAAGTAACCCCATGAAACGGTTTTACAATATTGAGAGTAAGGTCTTAAAGCCTTCTTAAAAAGGTTCTACCAGGTACCACTACTGATGTTGCGAAATTCAAAAGTCCTAACACAGATTGAAGTTCTTTCAAACGAACTTTCCCTTGGCATTTCAACCACGAGAGCTTAACAGCAATCTTTAAAATTTTTTCCTGTGGTAACCTAACTTCCATAGCCATAGAGTCAACCCCTAATCCATAAATGACGTTTTTGTATGCTTGATAGGAAAACCAATATACTTGGCAAGGTTCAAAAATTTGGACAAAGCTTCCAAACAGTTGGGAGATCCAGACGGCCCTGCAAAGAAAAAATCATCAATCATATGGCTTACATATGCTTTAAATTTTGTCTCCATAATCCGATGCAGGGCCGAACTGAATCTCTCAAAAGTTTGGCAACGAGAAGAAAGATCCATAGGCAGACACATATCTGCAAAGTAAAATGTCTGTCCTTGAAATATAATAGAAAAACCCAGCAAAACGATCTGTACAACATTGTCAATAATCATACTGTACTGCTGTATGTTGCTCATCAATTCCAGAATTCACAGATGCCCCAAAAGGAAAGGAAAGATCGTGGATTAGCCTTAAAGCCCCCAACTCACTCTCAGGAACAACTCCAAGAGGGGAACACCGGCAGAGGAGGATGCAAAAAGGGGCCCATGACTCGACCATGCTGTAACTCTACATTTATTTTATCGAACAGGACTCCCATGTTTTCAATGCAAGATCTATGGTTGGGATACACCACGAATGCCTTTATAGGGAATAATGAAACCATGGGAGAAACCAGAATATAAAAAAGAAATTTCTTCTAAATCATAGCCTTGTAAGGCTTCAGCCAAATTATTTGGGTTTTACCGGTGTTGGTAGTTTGTTGGTTCTTTGAACCCCCACAACGAAATGAATATTTCGAATTCTGCCCAACATTGGTGTGGTCTTGCACTCAAATCTGCCCCCACAGTGCCTTTGGAGGAAGCATCTAACTGCCCCCCACTATCCTGAACCCTGCGAGGCCACTGAGAATCCTGGGGAAAGCAAGCAAAGCAACTTAACACTGAGTGATTGTTACCACGACGCACAAATGCATGTTTCTACAATTGGACCATGTACAGCCCATACAGTGTTGTAGCCCAAAGCCATAGGTCTGAATGAATCTGGCCCCAAGGGACTGGCCGCGTTTGACGAAGAGTTCGAAAGCTTGAATCATAAAATAAAAAGGCAGCATCTCCATAAGTCCGAGCCAAGTCAGCCATCAACAAAGAAAAAGATAATAATTGGTTGATCTCCTGGGGCGACTTTTGGACTACGACATCCATAAAGATAGCTTGCCAGGCAAGGTAATATACGCCCACTGGCAGCTTTGATTTTGAATAAAGATATTTAGCAGTACAGTGACAATCATCAGTATGAAATATTCAACCTTCAGTCATACACTTCTTTTGAACTCTTTAGGGCGATACTGAATAATATTGAGTATGAGTTATTGTCCTTGTTCTTAGCTCATGGGACTGAATAATAAAACCAAGTTTTGTCAAAATCCAGCAAGAATCATGCCTTTAGTGTATAGAGCTAAATTTGAAAGCGTTTTCAAGAACAAGGGCAATAACTCATACTAAATATTGTTCAATTCTTCTGATTTTCAATAGGGTTCATCCTTGGGTGATTACGAACACTCAGAACAAGTTTTGTCAAAATCCGTCAAGAATTGTGTCTTGTAGAGTGTTTACGAGCAATTGTGGGTGGACCATGACACTTATTTACTCCCTTGATTAAACATCAGGTTGTTTCACACATCGGTGAGATGAATTGAGATTATCGTTAATCGGTCTAAGGATTAATTTTATAGCTTGTTAATGATTAATGTCAGTCTATTATCGATATAAAAAGGCAGCTATTTACAAAATGGGTCAAGGTCATTAACTTGGCGAAAGCCGGGAAAAGTGGTTGACAAATTGCTGATGAAATAGGTGTTGGTAAGACTCAAATTCAGGGAATTCTGAAGCGTAAAGCAGAAATTATAGAGGATTTTGAAAGCAATGTTTCTCCCGATTGTAAACGTGTGAAGCGGTTCACCGGCAATGAAGAAATCAACAAATTAACCTGGGATTTCCTAATTAAAAAAATGTAAATAATATCTATAATGTTATATTATATTTTGTATATTTCTAATACATAGAATGAAATGAAGAAAATGAATGAAATTGCTTCAGCCGACTCAATTCTCTCATAAGAGACCACCTCCAGTAAGAGACCGTTTTTGAATTTTCACCTGCGTGGTCTCTTAATACAGTTTCTACTGTATTTTGCGAAATTGCCTTCTGTGGCTGGAAAAAGCTGAGCGGCATCCAATTGTAAAACTGACGGATTGGGATCCCGCAGGAATCCTAGAAATATTGCACGGTTTGTAGCCCAACCCACAACGCTGAGTAAACAGCAACACGGTCAAAGACCTCCGATAATGTTCACATCCCAAAAACTCTGAAATATCAGCCACACTGCCAAAAGGCTTGAAATAGAGTTCATAACATTATCCTACCTTCTGGAGTTCACAAAACCATCTAAGGTGCCGGAGCACTGCATCACGTACACTCCGAACATAAATGGGGTAGCTTGACAGATGCTGACATTTCCAAAAATATTTTCATTTTTGTGTGAATTGTACTTTTAACTTTACAGCTATTTGAAAATTTCAACTACCGAATGTTTACACCTTTTAGTACCGAATGGTATCAAATTCCTGCGTCTTTTCACTACCAAACCGTAAATGGTTTAAACGATCTTTTGACTATTGAATGTTTACATGCTTTTCTTTTCGGTAAGAAATCCCATTGTGACTTTAAACCTCAACGTTTTATCGATGTATAAGGTTGGATGTGCACTGATTCAGTGCCGTTGTCATGGTATATAATGAATTTGGAAAATGCGCATGTGCATTACCAACTTTCTTATTTCTTTTTTGAATTTCATCAAACTTGGTATGATGGAAATAATATATTTTTGTTGTGCGCATGCTCATTACCAACTTCCTTATTTCTTATTAAATATTTTCATCAAACTTTCTTATTTCTTATTTAATATTTTCATCACTTGGTATGTATGTGTATAATCCAATTCTAAATTTGATGGAAATATTGAATTTTGTTGAGCCCATGTGCATTACCAACTTTCTTATTTTTTTCTGAATTTCATCAAACTTGGTCTTTATTAATTGACAAAACATTATTTTATTCTTAGTCAATATACTTTAAACTCCACACACTTTTGCATATTTGCATTCAGAGTGGTAGAAAAGTATTTACATCAATGTAAATGAAAAAGACCTTCTTCGTATGTACCTGAATGTCGTAACACACGTCTAAAAGATAGCTTTTTAAGAAATTTTGACTTTTGTTGCTGACTTTTAGAGATTTTATTTGGAGCATTTTTTAAACTTCCACAATTTTTTTGCCATCAATCTGAAAATTTACATGTAGATAGACATTTTGTTTGCGAATAGAAATCTGCTTTCAAAATTTAGATATCCCTTCTGGTTTTAACGTCAATCTTCTCCAAACTTGAAATTTCAACTTCCGGAATTTTGTAGATATTTGAAAAATTCTTTTTGCAATTAATTATAATTGTCCCTATAAAGATTTTGGAATGAATAAATTTGACCTGGAAGTATTGGTTAAGACGCCATCTTGATATGACTAATTTTTATAAAACTCAAAATGGGGTCTCAGGATAAAATTGGATGTGCGTAAATCTGATGTTTATGTAAACTGCAATCGATTGCGCAAAAAACTGTGGTATCCGATTTTTGAATTTCGCTTTTGCATTTTTTTTAATTTCTGGTTTCATGTTTTTATTAATTGTCATAACTGTTAAGGCATATTTCTAGTGACCTTGACCTTAAGAATTATTGTGACCTGCACAAAAGTTATTGCTCCTGACGAGATTTATTCGATAATATCTACACTATTGTTGTGCATCGTTAACTTTTAACTTTGAAGAGCTCTGTAACGTGACCTAATTAACATACGACAGAATTTCTTACATATTCTTAGAGTCCTTATTGTTGATATATCACACTTGATATTTTGGTAAAAATTGGTCTTTTTAAAAATTGATATATCACACTTGATATTTTGATCAAAATTGGGCTTATAGAATTGAAAATTTTGTATTGACTTCTATAGTAACTGTGCGTAAATTCATGATGTCTATAATCCACTAACAGTAACCATTGCCTTAAAAAATGTATAACTACAAATATCTCATGATCTAATGATTGTAAACACTTGAAATTTGGAACGTTATTTAAAAATGTACACTTCATCACAGACGAAATAAAATTTTTGAAGTGGGCGTGCCACATCCGGTGTGCATTTACCTTCATATGAAATATTTGCAATTGTTACCTTAGAAATTTTGCATGAAAATAGATCACTACTTTAGACAATTTGTGATAAGATTACAGTTTTTTGCGTTCTTTACTTTAAAAGAGGGAATAGCTATAACAATTTTCATTTTTATATGCCCACATGAATATTTATTTCCCTCCCCCCTCCCCCTTCCTGTTTAGATTCTTTGGCAAATCCTGAAGTCATCATTACATACTTTTTATGTTGGTCCGTCGGTCAACATTTCTTTTGAGCACTATAGAGACTACAGTTTTCATCTGATTTTGATAAAACTTGATTTTGATGCTTTAGATTGATAAGTTCCAATTTGAAGCTTTTCGATGAAAGGTTGTTGAGTTATTGCCCTTGACATTGTAAAAACACATCAAAATGTGTTCGTGAGCACTATAGAAGCTACAGTTTTCAACCAATTTTGATCAAACTTGGTATGATCATTGGAATTAATAAGATCTCGGACAAGTTCTAACTCGACGCATTTTCAATGAACGGTTTTTGAGTCATTGCCCTTGACATTGTAAAAACGATTCAAAATTTGTTTGTGAGCACAATAGAAGCTACAGTTTTCAACCAATTTGAATGAAATTTGTTGTGATGATTTATATTCATGAGATCTTTGTCAAATTCAAATTTGATAACGGATTTTGAGTTATTGCCTTCACTTAGGAAAAACGTGTCAAAATTTGTTTGTGAACTTAATAGAGAACTGATTTTAGTGAAATTTGGTGTGATCATTTATATTGATCAGATCTTGGACAAGTTTGAATTTGATTTTTTTGATGAACAGTTTTTGAGTTATTTCCCTTGACTTAAGAAAAACGCGTCAAAATGGGTAATTGATATTGATTTTTTAAAACTTTTTGTGGAATTACTCAGCATAAATAACTGGCATATATATATATAATTGAATTCAAACTAATAAAATTTAATCAAAATGAGAATATTCCTACACAGGTCACTAAAAACTGTTTTATCATTTCTGAGAGCTGCCAGTGGGCGTATGTTACCTTGCCTCGCAAGCTATCTTTGAACTTTTGCATGGTCAAAGGTCATTGAACTAGGATGACCATTCTTACTTTGATCTTTGATGTCCGATATATACAATATATATATTGCAGACGTCTGAAAACAGCAATTTTTGAAACTTCAAAGGCTCATATTACTTTTATTTGCCCTTTGTTGACCTTTTAACCTGAACAAAAGTTGTTGCCCACTACTAGATATATCCGATGATATCTTCACTTTTGTTGTGCGTCATTAATTTCCAGTTCTACAGCCAATTGAAAATGTGATTTTTAACCTATGAAGAGCTCTGTCACGTGACCTAAATTACATACGTAATCTATTCTTTCAAATGATATATAACACTTGGTATTTTGATTAAAATTGCGCTTTTTAGAATTTTGAAATTTTGTTTTGACTTCTTTAGTAACTGTGCGTTTATAATCCACCGACAGTCACCGTTGCCTTAAAAGATATATAATCTCCCCAATTTCTATCAGAAGTGCACAAATGTTAAGTTTGCGTTTATAAGGACGTTCTGGGTTGGATTAAAAGGTGTCATGCAAGTTGAACATACTGAAGCACCCTGGAACCACGCCCACGGCTTAATTGACCCACTTTCTTATTTCTTATCCGAATTTCTTCCAACTGGGTATATATTTGGAAATTCAGTTTGTGATTTGCAGCAAAATATCGAATATGTGTAGTGCGTACTCCAGGGCTGTTGATTTGGCTCTATATGCTGGACATGACCGATGGGGCTGCTCAAATGACCAACAGTCAATATCCTCTATCGGACATCAAGTATAGGTTAGCCATTACATGGCTTTTAATGTTTGTCAAATGCAAAATTTAATGGCAACTCTCTAATGAAATATAAAGCCATCAATCACTGCTTGATATTACAATAACTTGATTAACATCCTGATAATCCCTTAATTACCTGTATAAGTGCTATATTGATAATCCACTCAATTATCTACTAAGGTACTTCTTTTAGAAATTGAAACATAGTTATCTCCCTTAACCTAAGCAAGATAATTCTGACCTATATTCTATTAAAACATTGCCAATTACCCTCTTGAAGTATGTTTTTGAATTTTTGACTAAAATCAAGAAAATTTAAAATTTTAAAAGTAAATCTCCAGTAAAAAAAAGAAACTTAAATTCAGACCTGTTTTGACCTCTATCTTGTTCTTTCATTTTATATATTGTTTTCTCTCCCAAATTACCACCCTTGAAGTTGAAATATTCAGCTGTCAATCAAGTGTAGTTCTATATAGATCTCAATATAATATTTTCCTGGTGGGAGGAGCTAAGCTACTGGAGAACTGTATTGAAATATATTATTATCACAAAATGGCTGTCAGGAATGGATAGTTTACTTATTAAAACGATCTTATCTAATTTTGGGAATTGTGAAAATATATAGGTGATCTTACATTTCAAAGTCAATTATGGCAATCATCAGGAAAACCAAACAAAGGTATTTGAATGGCATTTTAAATGTTGAGCAAATTGCCAAGAACAGCAGGTTCAAAGGACAAGGTGACCCAATATTTTTTCAAAGATTTTTTGATAGCCTGGCAGAGTAATTATATCTGGTGATAAAGTAACTGTTGGTTAAATGACACAGTTGACCTGTAACAGTTGGAACATTTTTGGCTTTAGGTCAGAATAATATTGTTGTAACTTAACGGAAAAATTCAAACAGAATTATAATGTGCAAATTCACAGCTTCAAATCAATGTATATATCAATATGTATAAAAATAATTTATCAAAATTTTTAAGATAAAATTACCCATAAGAACACACAAAGTGAAATAGTGTTTATTTCACACCAAATTTCATTTAAATTGGAAAACTGTAGTCTCTATTGTGTTCACAGCCAAGTTTTTCATTAGTCTAGGGCAATAACTCTTAACGCGTTCTTCGAAAGATCGTCAAATTTGAACTTGTCCAAGATCTCATAAATATAAATGATCTCACCAAATTTCATTCAAATCAGATAAAAACTGTTGTCTCTATTGCGATCACAAGCCAATTGTGGACGGACTGACCGACGGACAGGGGCGACAATAATATACGACCACATTATAATGTTGGCGTATACAAACCTATCAAAAGGTGCTCATGAGCACTATAGAAGCTACAGTTTTCAACCAATAGCCTTCAGAAGAACTAGCATTGCACTAAAATCGCATAATCCCTTTCATTTTAACCTTTTACAAAACTTTTGTCTTTCGATTTCAGTAGATGTGCTCTACATAAAGCATAGTCACACTAAAATATGGATAATTATGGATAGACATGGATTTGAAAGCTTAAATTTTGGCAGGAGAGCTGTGCACAATATTACTGACAAGCTTAACTAGCCAACATAATTTGCATATTTATTTGCACTTGATGATGTCAAAGCCATATTAAAAAATTTTTTGCAATTTTCTTAAAACTTTGAACGCTTCTATCTCAAGAGCTGTACCTTGGATGATGTTGATATTTACAGTAATAATTAATATTTACTACAGCGGTTGCAGTTTTATGGGTGTCACTAAAAGTTGAGTTTACACCTTTAAAGCCTTCTTACAGGTGACTTAATAGAGATAGGGCAATATTATTGTCGGATTCATAATGCTGAGATCCTGTGCTTTCTAGTGATATATAACATGTATGCCGTGCATGCTAATTCAAAATCCCATACACTAAACATGGTGCAATTATTGTAGTCTAAATACACTGTCATCGGTCTGTCAACTCTGTCATTTTAATCTTAAAGACACATTCCCTTTTATATATGTTTGATGTTTTATGTCCAGTTATGATATATAAATAAGCTCTACAATGGATATACTGTAATTTGAGCTTACAGAAGCACCTAAAAGGCATACCCCCACTTAATTTACCAACTTCCTTATTTCTTATAAAAATTTCATCAAACTTTGTATGTATGTGTTTAATCCAATTCTAAATTTGATCCGCATTACAATTTCTTATTTCTTATCTAAATTTCTGTCCACCTTTGTATGTACCTTCATGTTGTAACACACTCTGCATCAGTACTGTTAAGGGAACAGTTTTAATTTTTTTTTTTTTTTTGATTTTTCCACAGGGCACACAGCCTAGGCTCGTCAGCTGCATCAACATTTCTAAATCAATACAAAACTACCGCTATAAAGATGGTATTGATATATGTATAATCAGATTTAGATATCGGTGATAATTTGTAGACAAAAAAACATGCATGTTTCTTCTATGAAAAAAATCCTAAACAATTTCATTGAAAATAGGTAATATTTGTGAAAAGACGTCGCGAAATTTAGTTTTCATGGCGTCATAACCATAGACATCCTATATAGATAGATACGAAATTTACGGCTCTAATGATGGCTATTCAACCGCAGCAGATGGCCTAAATAGCAATCGTCAATGTAAACAATTTTGCTGTCATGTATTGCGGTCAACTTTTGATTGAAAATGGTTGTATTTTGATGTAAAATGGTCCGAGAATGGCCAGAAAATTGATTGTTGAAGCTGTTATAACCCATATCTATGCTGATAGTGACTCTGAGGGTGAATTTTTGCCCTCTGAAGAGGACTGGCCATCGGATTCGGAAAGGGTTGATATTGACGGTGAAAATATAAATAATGATGAAAGTCGAATTCCTGATGTTGCCGATTTTTTAAGTGTCGGTCAACACAAAGCCTGAAAGCTGTCAGATGGTGGACGTCGTAAATGTGTGAAGAAAATAACTACCCCTGAGTTTGAATGAATACCTTAAGATGATGGGATTATTGAATTTGCACAAAATGCAGGGTTAAAAGGAAACACTGAAAAATAGTGAACCTATAGACTTTTTGTCATTATTTCTTAACGATAACTTTTGGAATATATTCTTGTGCTGGAAACCAATCGTTATGCTCATCAATATTTAGATGGTAACTTTCTAAGCCCCAAATCCTGCTTTTGCGACTAGTATGATGTAACTATACCTGAAATGAAGGCGTTTATATGATTACATCTTGCTATGGGATTGTTGACTATTGGTCACAGCTTTGGTTAACAGAAACTCCTGGTTTCAGCAAGGTGATGCCACGCAATCGCTTTCAAATCATTTTATCATTTCTACATTTTGTAAACAATGAAAACCAGATAGAACATGGGGAACCAGGTCATGACAGACTATTTAAAATCCGTCCAATCATTGATGCTGTGATTCCATTGTTTGAACAAATGTTTTATCCATCACAGACACTGTCTTTAGATGAAATGACAATTGCTTTCAAGGGTCGAAGCACTTAAGTTCAGTGTAATCCAAACAAGCCTGATAAGTATGGATACAAAGCATTTGTATTGTCGTTTCTGCTACAGCCTAAGTGTTGAGATGGTCTTTATATACTGGTAAATCTACAGAACGTGAACATGAACAGGTAGGAGCTACACATCAAATTGTCACACAACTTGTTACACCTTATACAGGAAAAAGTCATGAAGCGTATATGGATAGCTATTATACAAGCCCATCATTGGCTAAAGAACTAACCGAAAAAGAAACTGGATTGTGTGGAAAAGTAAATTATAATAGGAAGGGTATGTCACACGAATTAAGAGCAAATAATTTGAATCTTCAAAAAGGTGATGACCCAGTATTTATGAAGAGTGGAAAATTATTAGCATGTGCACGGAGAGATACGAAACGGCATACAATGTTGACCACATAACAATGACTGTATACCTAATCAAATCCGAAGCAAAAAATCAGAGACCAGTTTCAGAAATATAAAAAAACCAGTTTGTGTGGATGGATAGTTATATGGGCGGTGTGGATACGTCTGATCAACGGATGAAAACCTACCTCTTTCCACACTGTTCCAGAAAATGGTACAGCCGTATTTTTAACGCTTTTATGAGTATCAGTATGGTAAATTCACACATTATATACAGGTCAGTTAGACGAGGTAGTATGCCTTTCAGGGATTTGAAGTCGTATTTACAGAATATTTGTTGTTCACTATTGGATGGTTTTGCTAGAAAGAAAATTAAAGTTGGACACGCCTTAGGAGAGAAATTATCAAGATTAGTAGAAAGGCATTGGCTTGATGAAGCATCTGATCGCCCAGACTGTATTGTGTGTTCTGATTGTTCTATAAATGGTGGTCGTAGGCAGACCAAATTTAGATGTAGACAATGTTGTGTCGGACTTTGTGTTGCCCCTTGTAATGAGATATATCACACTAGGAAACTATTCAAACAATGTCATTTCGACAGATTATGAATTTACACTAAAGTGTTTTGATAGGAATGCAAATATGTGATTTTATAATATTATTGTTTAGAATTTTAAAGCTTCCAAATATTATTATGTCAAAGTTTTTTCTTGTCCGTGCATGTGTGAGGATTCTTAAATTTTTCTCCACATTGTAAAACCATTCTTGATTTGCATTATTGTAAATAGAGAGAATTCCTTTATTACTGCATTTACTTATAACTTTTAGAAAACTGAACAATTTTCTAAAACTTTTCACGATAACATTCTGATCATAATTTTGAGCTAAAAAATCAAGATTTATTTTTTTAAAATTTTTAATAGCTTACGGAGTCTGGCTACTGAAAATGTAAAATACCATGTTTGTAGTAAATCGAGCATGTAGTAAACTTTCAGACAAATGTCAAGATGGCTTGTATTCAGTAACATATGGAAGTACCCACACGCATAATCAGTTATTTATTAGTTAATCTATATATTGGTTGTTTACAATTGTTGAATTTTACATCCTGTACTTGTTGATTTACAAGAATTTTACTTCTTGGATTTTGTTGATGATAAAATGTTTTATCCTTTCTTCATTATTTTTATATTGAACAAACGTGACATATTGAGAACCTGTGCTGACACACACATAATCAGTTATTTATTAGTTAATTGGTTGTTTACAGTTGTTGAATTTTACTTCCTTTACTTGTTGATTTACAAGAATTGTATTTCTTGTATTTTGTTGATAAGAAAATGTTTTATCCCTACATTATCTTCTTTATTAAACAAAATAGTCCAATTGTTGCCATATGATCTCATGTTTTTTCAAAAATAAACAGTGCCATGGTAATATGCAAATATTCATAAACTTCTAAAATTATGAAAATTGTTATTTTAACAAAAATCTACTAATTTTAGGTTTTGAACCTATGGTTGCCAAGGTTACCTCACATTGACGTCAAAGATGATGACATCACAAAAATGAATATTTCCATGGTAACATACATATATCACTGAACATTTTATTTATTGACACTTGGTGCCTACATCCCACAGTTTTGGAGCCACATGCTTTTGAAAAAAGGTACCACAAAATGTCAATTTTCTTAAAAAAATATTTGGCAGTTAAAGGTTTAAACAGGAAGACTGAATTTCAAATCTACTTCCGGTTGAATAACTTCCAGTGTGATTTATGTAGGTCAACAAAATTTAGCTGATCTTAAGCAAATAAAATGTTCTGGCCGATTTTAAAATAAAATCCAGACCCACAGTGATACTTCGCCCGCCATAATGTGTAGAGTTCAAAACGAACTTGGCCTTCAATTCTAAAAATAGTGTCTAAATAATCGAGACTATAGTTCGCACGTTTTCCGGTTTGTGGGAAAATACAGTTCTTTACGTTGGACATTTTCGCTTTTCGATGTTTTGCAATTAGGAATTCAGACTATGGAGAACAACAAATTTGTTAATCGCTATTGGATCAGAAACGTTGGTTCAAAGGACCTCAATTTCTTCAAACACCAGAATCAGATTGGTCGGAATCACAAAATAACTTTTCACTGTTAGAAAATGATCCAAATATTAAACGCAGTGTGTGTACTGTTAATCCAAAAGATGACTTTGATCACCCTTTCGATAAGCTACTAAAGCATTATTCGGACTACGATAGACTTTTAAAGGCTATAGCCTTACTGAAACTGTGTTTTAGGAACTTTTGTAGTAAAATTAAACGTAAAGGATTTAAACCAGAATTGTTAAGTTTTGAGGACATTCAAAGTGCAGAAAGTTTGATTATCAGACATGAACAAAACAAACATTTCAATATTCAACTAAAACTAATGAGTTCCGAATGTGATGGCATTTCTAAGATTCAACCACTTAAAAACTTGATCCATTTGTGTCCAAAGGATTATTACGAGTAGGTGGAAGAGGCGCGTGTGTGGACTTAACCTTTAACGCTAAGCACCAGATTATTATACCCAAACTTTCACGCCTATCAGAACTTTTAGTCCGAAAGATTCACGCAGAATTTGGACATTTGGGTAAAAATTCGGTATTGTCTAGACTTCGATCAAACTATTGGATAATCGGTGCTAGTGGTACCATTAAGTCGCAGTTGTCCAGATGTGTAACTGAGATATAAGGCCCAGAGATTACATCAGAAGATGGCTGAACTTTCGGCAGAACGAATTAATCCGCTTAATCCACCATTTCATAACACTGGAATGGATTACTTCGGTCCTTTCGAGTTACGTCATAAAAGGTCAAATGTAAAACGCTATGGCGTTATTTTTACGTGTTTTAACTCTAGAGCTGTGCATTTAGAGGTGGCCAGTTCGTTAGACACAGACTCCTGCATAAACGCTATTCGAAGATTTGTGGCCAGGAGGGGCAAGCCCTTTTCGATTAGATCTAATAATGGAAGTAACCTAGTTAGTGCATATAAGGAACTTAAAACCTGCATTCTTCAATTGAACCAATCAAAGATAAATTCGGAGTTAATTCACCATGGTATTCATTGGTATTTTATCCCACCTTCGGCATCACACTTGGGGGAAGCCTGGGAACGGTTGATTCGTCAAGTACGCAAGGTTTTGGCATCTTTACAACATGACGATGAAGGATTTGCAACATTATTGTGTGAGGTGGAATCTATACTTAATAATAGACCATTGACTAAAGCTTCAGATTCACCAGATGACTTAGATGTACTAACACCTAATCACCTTCTTGGAATTAGTGTTGAAAAAAGAGATTTTTCCGTGACTATTCCAGATAAATCCGACCATTACATTAAGAGACGCTGGAGACAAGTGCAGTACTTAAGCAACATTTTTGGAAACGTTGGTTAAATGAGTATATTCCATCCCTTCAAGAACGCCAAAAATGGTTGACTACGAAAAGAAATGTTCAGACTGGAGATATTGTATTGTTAGTAGAAGGGAATGTAAGAAATAATTGGAATCTTGAAATGGTTTTAGAAACTTACATGGATAAAAATGGTTTAGTTCGGTCAGTGTTGCTAAAAACCAAAAACTCTACCTTAAAGCGCCCTATCCATAAATTATGTATGTTAATGGAAGCCGATAAGGCATATATTTTATGTTGTACTTTATTCCTGGGCAATATAGATCTCTAATAAGTGTTACAGGAGTTATCACTACAGTTTTATGTTAAGTTTTGTAATGTTAATTCATATTCTATATGTTTCTATAAGTAGGAATTGCCTTAATGTGAATAATAATTATGTTCATTATATTTGGAATATTGGATAAGGATTAGCAGTTTCATTTTATTAATAGCATTTTCAACTCTAAAAACCATATTCTTGTTAAAATTGTAAACCTTAGTTGTTGTTTCTCAGTTAAGTACAGTTAATTGTATTGTACACACACAATTAAGAGGGCCAATGTAGAGTTCAAAACGAACTTTGCCTTCAATTCTAAAAATAGTGTCTAAATAATTGAGACTTTAATTCGCACGTTTTCCGGTTTGTGGGAAAATACAGTTCTTTACGTTGGACACTTTCGCTTTTCGATGTTTTGCAATTAGGAATTCAGACTATGGAGAACAACAAATTTGTTAATCGCTTCATTCGTATATTCGCTTCTTCTGTACTCCTGATTACTTCAATGTATATATAGGCCTAAGCCTATTTGGTTTTTACTGTTTGTGTTTTTGTAAGAAAAGAAATTTATGAATCGAACTCTTGTATTTATTAGAAGCGCATTATCAATAATAACTCCATTGAATTATATAGGCCAGTCGCACCAATTCCTATTGCAGGACTACATAATGAAAAAACTCAAAATGGGGCCTCAGTGTAAATGATGATATGCTCTAATTTGATGTGTATGTATTCTGCAATCGATTGCGCACAAAACATTGGGAGCCAAATTTTGAATTTCACTTTTGCTTTTTTGCAACTTCCGGTTGAATTTTTTTCAAATCTTAAACGATCACACGTGATCTTGACCTTTGATGACCTTGACCTTTAAAAGGTCAAAGTTCATTGACCTTGGCTATCAGTTGATACTTTGACATTTGACCTCCGACATGTACTTCCGGTTTTAAAGCTGTCCAAAAACAGCCAAATTCGCAACTTTTGACAACCTAGAGGGTTTATTTTTTCCTAATGTTTCCTAATGTGTTTCTCATGCTCTTTCCAGTGATATATAACAATCGTATTTTTAAAGCAAAATTGAAATTCGTGATTTTTTTTTTAATTTGAGTGTTTTTTTTCAATATATGTGTCTCTTTGAGCTTGGTTTATGTATATCTAATGACCTATTTGATGTAGCAGCTTGAAATTTGGAATACGACTAGACATGTTGAATAGGAATTCACCTATGACAAAAAAGTTGAGGTGGGCATGGCACATCCGGGTTGAATTACTAATTGTTTACACTAAAGGGCAGGGGCATAACTCGCATAGGATACATTTGTTCAAAAATGGACTAGGCACACATTTACCTCATCCTTTTGACCAGTTTGTGTTAACAGCTCAGTTGCTTCAGCTTTATGGTTCCAAAAAAGGAACGGGTTTAAAATTTCCATATTTTCAATTTTCTATTTTGACCTTTGTTGACTTTTGTTGACCTATATCTTTTGACCTGTATGATGTAGAAGCTTGAAATTTGGAACACAACATAACATTTTGAATTTAAATTAACTTACCGGTATGTCTAATAAATGAGGTGGGCGTGGCACATCCGGGTTAAATTACTCATTATTGACATTTTTGGCTTGTAGTTCAAAAAAAGGAACAGGTTTTGGAAATTCCATATTTTCAAGTTTTGACATTGACCTTTGTTGACCTTGACCTTTTTAAGGATCGAAGGTCATTGACCTTGGCTATAGATTCATACCTTCATAATTGAAGTCCAATGACAGCTTCCGGTTTAATAGCCGCATGCAGTTTGAAAATTTTATGACATATATCTCGTGACCTTGACTTTTGTTAACATTCCCCTTTACAAGGTCAGAGGTTGTTGACTTTGGCTATTTGCTGATGCTTTAATTTCTGATGTCTGACGTCTACTTTCTGTTTCACATCCTTCTAAAGATAGGAAATGTCGTAACTTTAGACAGTTCTGGTACGTGACCTATTTAATCTAGAAAGTTTTTTTTTTTCTTAGTCTCTTGCAATTTGCCACAGTAACACAGTCCCACTCAGTGCCACGTGTGGCTCTAGTTTTTTATTCTTTTGGATGATATTCCACACTTTTTTCTTGATTGTTTCCCAAATTCTCAGGTTCAAAGTACCACCAACCTCTCTGCTTTTTATTTTAGCGCACAGACACTCTTTAATGCCTGGAGTCTGATTTGTTGATATATTTTCCTTGAACAAGGAATTCACTTCAATCATTTCTTCCTTTGACGATGTTACACTTGTACCAACACCTGCAATATGTACAAGTACTTTATTCAATATTCAGTAAAGCCATGAAGACAATGAAAGCTAAAATTATTCCTTATCAAATCCTAAACTAGACTGTTATGATATTTAAAAGCTTGTACAACACTTTAAAAGACAGAACAGCAATTTACACATCTTGACATCCTACAGTAAGTCATGTCCAGAAAATATTGACTAGACAGAATTTGGAATGATGAAAACTTTTTAACGGATTGTAAAGAGATTTCTAGCCTTATATAGTGTTCACCCTTTGGCTTCTATTTGTCACATCTAATTCCTTGTCCAATTCCTGTGGTTCAAGAAAAAGTTAATCAGAAATGAGAATACCACATGACTAGATCACGTATTGATGTATGTCATATTCCATTACCAATTGGCGGATTTTCTATCTAAAATTCTGCAGATTTATTCTTATTACCTTAAATAACTCTTTAACGATTTATATTGCTCAGTTTTAACTGAAACAAAAAGTTGTATCACATTTGTGCAAATCAGAATGCTGAATATCCTAAATAATGATAAAATGATAAGTTTTGAACAGTATGGCAAAAATTTGGCAAATCAAATTACTCCAGTTGCTTTTCTGCTATTGATTCACCAATTTTTTTGAACTTATCATTTTATTATTGATAAGGAAGTTCAGTATTCTGATTTGCACAAATGCGATACAACTCTTCCTCTCTGTTAAAAGTGAAAAAATGTAAGTTGTAGTCAAGGAGCTGCATCATTTCTGGTGAACTCTTTCTGAAATTGCAGGAACCACAGGCATTTAATGAAGAATGTATATTTTGCAAATTTAAACCTTCCCTGATACACATAAGGCTAAAAAAGTAAAACAATCTATTTAAGTAAACTGAGCAGCTTAAAAATGACAAAATAACTTACATGATATATTTTTTCTTGCCTTTGCGACTGGGGCATCCTCCTCATCATGAAATCATAATTGTCAAATTCCTCGACTTAAAAATAAACAGGATCATGAGGAGATAAGAGGAATATCTCTAACGCTACTATTTTGTTTACTAAACCCTCTTGTGGCAATAAATATCTCGAACGTTACAAGAGAAAGGGCTTACAGAAAAAAACAGACACTTATTCCAAAAAATGTACACCCAAAAATTGTTCATGGCTCAATCATTTTCATTGGTCTATAATGAAACAACATCAGTAGACACAGCTCTATATTGTTATAATTTTCTTCATCAAAGTAAATGTATTCTAAATTTTCTGCTCCACACACTTTCAGAACTTTGTAACATTCAATGCTTAATGGAAAACATGAACATCTCTAAAAAATATAAGAGCAAAAGACTGCAATCTCTGATAAGCTCCAACCATGTTTATAATGATATCACAAGTTCTTTCTACAATCTGTAGTTATAATTACCTTTCTCGATTGACGGAATGTATCCATCACCATCCATACAACCATCAGAGACACATAAAAAAAAATTATTTTCCTAAATTTTAACACCTCTTTTACTGGCATTTGTTGTCAAAGGCACACATGTCCTAAAAATACATTTAGAGTTAAGAACCTTCAATGTTGGCGGTAATCTTACGTCAATGAAATGCAATATCCATGTTTCAGTTGGAAAATAATGTATAGAAAAAAAAATACTGTTTGTCTGACTTGTTTGGAACATGTTTAACCTAATTTCAATAATGGTTTTAATGTACTAGAACAACAATTTCCCACATTTCAAGAATTTTGTAATGCCAATATAAATACCTTTTTTCTTATGATCAGACTAAATCATATCGATATGGGGCAAGATAAAACAAACATAGACTAGAGCCACACGTGGCACAGAGTGGGACTTTGCAAATGTAGCAAATTGCAAAAGACCCTGAAAAAATCAACCTTCGACGAAAATTAGTTCAAGTGCAAGAACAGTCTAAAGTTGAGAAATTTTCATTTCTTAAGAAGATTCAATTACCAGAAGTAGATGTCAGACCTCACAAATGAAAGTATCAGCAGATAGCCGAGGTCAATGACCTTTGATCTTGTAAAGGAGAAGGTCTAAAAAGGTCAAGATCAAGAGATATACGTCATCAAAATTTCAATTTGCACACGACTATAAAACCAGAAGTTGACATAGGACAGCAAATATAAAAGTATAAATAGATAGCCAATGCCAATGACATTTGATCCTACAAAGGTCAAAGTCAACAAAGGTCAAAAATTGAAAATTTTCAATTTCCAAAACCTGTTCCTATTGTGATGAAGCGGAAACAACCGAAATTCAAAGACAAAGTGGCTCAAAATATGAGGAAATTGTATGCAAAGTTCCATTTTGAACAAATGTATACTTTGCGAGTTATGCCCCTGGCCAAAAATGTCAATAATGAGTAATTTAACCCGGATGTGCCACGCCCACCTCAATATTTTTTTTGCATAGGTTAATTTATATTCAAAATGTTACATTATGTTCCAAATGTCAAGCTCCTACATAATAGAGGTCAAAAGATATAGTTTAACAAATGTCAACAAAGGTCAAAATCGAAAAATGAAAATATCCAAATGTAAAAAACCCGTTCCTTTTTTGGAACTATAAAGCTGAAACAACTGAGCTGTTAACACAAACTGGCCAAAAGGATGAGGTAATTGTGTGCAAAGTCCCTTTTTTAACAAACGCATCCTATGCGAGTTATGCCCCTGTCTGTAAATGTAAACAATTAGTAATTCAACCCGGATGTGCCACGCCCACATAAGTTTTTTTGTCATAGGTGAATTCATATTCAAAGTGTCTAGTTGTATTCCAAATATCAAGGTTCTACATCAAATAGATCATAAGATATACAAACACAAAGCTCAAAAAGTCGCAAATAATGTAAAAAAAAAACTCAAATTTGAAAAAAATCACGAATTTCAATTTCGCTTTAAAAAAATGATTGTTATATATCTATGTAAAGTGCATGAGAAGCACATTAGGAAACCGAAAAAATTTACCCTCTAGGTTAATTAGGTCACGTGCTAGAGCAGTCCAAAGTTGCGAATTTGGCTTTTTACGGATAGCTATTAAACCGAAAGTACATGTCGGAGGTCAAAAGTCAAAGTGTCAAATGATAGCCAAGGTCAATGACCTTTGACCCTATGAAGGTCAAGGTCATCAAAAATCAAGGTCACATGGTGTGGGTGTTTCAAGTTGGAAAAAAAATTAACCGGAAGTTGCAAAAAAGCAAAATCGAAATTCAAAATTCGGCTCCCAATGTTTTTTGCGCAATCGATTGCAGAATACATTCACATCAAATTTGAGCATATCAACCTTTACCCTGAGGCCCCATGTTGAGTTTTACAAAAGTGTGTTTTTTTTATATGGCGGCCAAAGTATCACTTCCGGTCTGGATTTTATTTTAAAATCGGCCATAGAATTTTATTTGCTAAAGATCAGCTAAATTTTGTTGACCTACATGAATTACACCGGAAGTAGATTTGAAATTCAGACCCTTTCCTGTTTAAAAGCGGAAATGACATACAAAATTTGACTGTACCATATTATTAACATTAATGAAATTTCAGATCAAACGATGCAAAAGCAAAAAAGTTGCAAAAAAATCGAAAAATTTGATCGAAAAAAGTGAGCTACGAATTTTCCAATTTCGAAATTTTTCAAGTGTTATCAGGTCAGAAATTACAGGTAGATTGTAAAAATGAAAACCCGAAGAAAATCGATGCAAAAATGCGCCTTCTAGAGCCGATTTTCGACTTTTTTCACATGTTGAACTGTGGCACTTCCTGTTTTGCAAAAATGTTCCAATTTATATTTATGCACATCGTCGCCTATATAGAAGGTCTATGAAATTTGAAACGTTGCTGCAACTACTGCAGTCTAAGCACAGGAAGGTGTGGACAAAACGGAAAAAAAAAAAAAAAAAACTAGAGCCACTCGTGGCACAGAGTGGGACTTTGCAAATGTAGCAAATTGCGAGAGACCCCGAAAAAATCATCCTTCCACGATAATTAGATCAAGCGCAAGAACAAGTCTAAAGTTGAGAAATTTTCATTTTTTAGAAGATTCTAATACCGGAAGTAGACGTCAGACCTCACAAATGAAAGTATCAACAGATAGCCAAGGTCAATGACCTTTGATCTTGTAAAAGAGAAGGTCTAAAAAGGTCAAGATCAAGAGATATACGTCATCAAAATTTCTAATTGCACACGACTATAAAACCGGAAGTTGACATAGGACAGCAAATATGAAAGTACAAATAGATAGCCAATGCCAATGACGTTTGGTCCTACAAAGGTCAAGGTCAACAAAGGTCAAGGTCAAAAATTGAAAATTTTGAATTTCCAAAACCTGTTCCTTTTTTTGAACTAAGAACCGGAAACAGCCGAAATTCTAAGACAAAGTGGCTCACAATATGAGGTAATTGTATGCAAAGTTCCATTTTGAACAAACGTATACTTTGCGAGTTATGCTCCTGGCCAAAAATATCAATAATGAGTATTATCATCCAGATGTGCCACGCCCACCTTAATTTTTTTTGCATAGGGTAATTGATATTCTAAATGTTATGTTGTGTTTTAAATTTCAAGCTTCTACATTATTCAGGTCAAAAGATATAGGTCAACAAATGTCAACAAAGGTCAAAATCGAAAAATGAAAATATCCAAATGTTAAAACCCGTTCCTTTTTTGGAACTATAAAACTGAAACAACTGAGCTGTTAACACAAACTGGCCAAAAGGATGAGGTAGTTGTGTGCAAAGGCCCTTTTTTAACAAACGTATCCTATGCGAGTTATGCCCCAGCCCCAAAATGTAAACAATTAGTAATTCAACCCGGATGTGCCACGCCCACATAAGTTTTTTTGTCATAGGTGAATTCATATTCAAAGTGTCTAGTTGTATTCCAAATATCAAGATTCTACATCAAATAGATCATAAGATATACATACACCAAGCTCAAAAAGACGCAAATATGGTAAAACAAAACTCAAATTTTGCTTTAAAAAAGCAATTGTTCTATATCTATGTAAAGTGCATGAGAAGCACATTAGGAAACCGAAAAAATTAACCCTGTAGGTTAATTAGGTCACGTGCTAGAGCAGTCCAAAGTTGCGAATTTGGCTTTTTACGGATAGCTATAAAACCGGAAGTACGTGTCGGAGGTCAAAGGTCAAAGTATCAAATGATAGCCAAGGTCAATGGCCTTTGACTCTATGAAGGTCAAGGTCATCAAAGGTCAAGGTCACATGGTGTGATCGTTTAAAGCTTTAAAAAATTTCAACCGGAAGTTGCAAAAAAGCAAAAGCGAAATTCAAAATTCGGCTCCCAATGTTTTTTGCGCAATCGATTGCAGAATACATTCACATCAAATTTGAGCATATCAACTTTTACCCTGAGGCCCCATTTTGAGTTTTACAAAAGTGTGTTTTTTCAATATGGCGGCCAAAGTATCACTTCCGGTCTGGATTTTATTTTCTTCGTTTTTTTGGTAATAGCATTTACTTACGATCAGCATTAATTTCGTTGACCTATTTTAATTACACCGGAAGTTATCCGACCGGAAGTGGATTGTACTTTCAATTGATTCCCAGTTTAAAACCGGAAGTAAAGTTAAATATTTGACAACTACATATTATTTGCTTTAGTGATGTCCCTTTGCATATTAAATTTCAGATCAATCGATGCAAAAGCAAAAAAGTTGCAAAAAAATTGAAAAATTTGATCAAAAAAAATGAGCGACGAATTTTCAAATTTCATAATTTTTCAAGTGCTATCGGGTCAGAAATTACAGGTAGATTGTAAAAATGAAAACCCGAAGAAAATCGATGCAAAAATACGCCTTCTAGAGCCGATTTTCGACTTTTTGCACATGTTGAACTGTGGCACTTCCGGTTTTGCAAAAATGTCCCAATATATATTTAAGGAACACGTTGCCACTACAGAAGGTCTAGAGAAGTTGAATGGTTGCTGCAACTACTGCAGTCTAGGCTCAGGAAGGTGTGTAAATTTCGAAAAAAAAAAAAAAAAGAATGGACATTTCGATAACAAACTGGGACTTTGCTGAAAGCAAAGTCCCACAATAAGAATCGACATTTCGATAACAAACGGAAATAACAAACAAATACCTTGTTCCTTGCCATCTACTTCAGCCAAAGCCATATCTTGATTCTCATTAACCCAATTTTTTGCTATCTTGATTCTTAAAACCCTGTCTATCACCATCTACAGTTATAATACCCAATTCTTTACCATCTAGATTCTTAATACCCCGTCTATCACCATCTACAATTATAGTACTCAATTGTTCTACCACATGACCTAATCAACCTAGAGGGATATATTTTTCGGATAATGTGCTTTTCAGTGATATATTACAATTGTTTTTTAAAACAAAATTGAAATTTGCGATATTTTTTAAAATTTGAGTGTTCTTTTACAATATATGTGTCTCTTTGAGCTTGGTGTTTGTATATCTTCATGTAGAACCTAGAAATTTGAACATCACGAGACATTTGAATATGAATTCCCCAATGGCAAAAAAGTTGAGATGGGCATGGCACATCTGGGTTGAATTACTAATTGTTTACATTTTGGGGCAGGGGCATAACTCACATCAGATATATTTTTTTCGAAAAGGGACTTTGTACACAATTACCTCGTCCTTTTGGCCAGTTTGTGTTAACAGGTCAGTTGTTTCAGCTTTATATTTCCAGAAAAAGGAATGGGTTTTAAAATTTCCATATTTTCAATTTTGGATTTCGACCTTTGTTGACTTTTGTTGACCTATATTTTTTGACCTGTAAGATGTAGAAGCTTGAAATTTGAAACAAGACATTTTGAATATGAATTAACTAATGACAAAAAAGTTGAGGTGGGCGTGGCACATTAGGGTTAAATTAGTTATTATTTACATTTTTATACGCTCACATGAAATGGGGGGCATATATTGCAGTCACCCATGTCGGTCCGTCCACAATTACTAAAATATTAAGTATAAGTTATTGCCCTTGTTCTTGAAAACGCATTCAATTTTTAGCTCGTAAACACTCTAGATGGCACAATTCTTGTTGAATTTTGACGAAACTTGACATGAGTGTTTGTTATCAACCAAGAATAATCCCTATTGAAAATCAGAAAAATCAATAATATTTAGTATGAGTTATTGCCCTTGTTCTTGAAAACACATTCAATTTTTAGCTCGTAAACACTCTAGACGGCACAATTCTTGACGGATTTTGACGAAACTTGGCAGTAGTGTTTGTTATCACCCAAGGATAAACCCTACTGAAAATCAGAAAAATCGAAAAATAATTAGTATGAGTTATTGCCCTTGCTATTGAAAACGCGCTCAATTTTTAGCTCGTAATAACTGTAGAAGTCACAATTCTTGACAGATTTTGATGAAACTTGGTGTGAATGTTCGTAATCAACAAAGGATGAACCCTATTGAATATCAGAAGAATTGAAAAATATTTAGTATGAGTTATTGCCCTTGTTCTTGAAAACGCTTTCAAATTTAGCTCTTAAACACTAAAAGGCATGATTCTTGCTTGATTTTGACAAACTTGGTTTTATATTTCAGTCCCACGCTGAAGATTGAATATTTGCCTTCTAGAGTTTCAGTATAGCGCTAAAGAGTTCAAAAGAAGTGTATGACTGAAGGTTGAATATTTCATACTGGTGATTGTTACTGTACTGCTAAATATTTTTATTCAAAATCAAAGCTGCCAGTGGGCGTATTACCTTGCCTGGCAAGCTATCTTTATCAGGGGTATAACTGTTCAAAACAGGACCTTGCACAAAATTACCTCACCCTTTTAGCCAGTTTGTGTCAAAAGGTCAGTTGTTTCAGCTTCGTATTTCAAAAAAAGGAACGGGCTTTAAATTTTACATATTTTCAACTTTTAACATTTACCGTTGATGACCTTGACCTTTGTAGGATCGAAGGTCATTGACTTTAGCTAAAGATTAATACTTTCATATTTGATGTTCCACGTCAACTTCCGGTTTTATAATGTTTGTATTTTCAAAGTTTGATGACTCATATCTAGTGACCTTGACCTTTAATGACTTCTCCTTCTACTTCCGCTTTCACAACCTTCCAAAAAAGCGAAATTTTCAGATTTTCTAGCAAATTGGCGCATGAGCAAAGTCCCAGTCAGTACCACGAGTGGTTCTAGTTGATATTGATTTTAAAATTTTTTTTGAAATAGATCAGCATGAATAACTGACATATATATATAATTGAATTCAAACTAATAAAATTTCTTCAATATGAGAAAATTCCTACTTTAGTCGCTAAAGACTGTTTTATCATTTCTGACAGCTGTCAGTGGGCGTATGTTACCTTGCCAGCTATCTTGAAAACTGTTACTGTCATTATTTTGTTTTTGTGTTCAAGGCTGAGACTGAGAACAGCTTAGCTAGAGGCAGAGGCCTACATGTTGACCTATTCCCATTCACTCATTGATATTATTAATTTTCACAATACCATTTGCAGATTCTGTAATGCCTTTTAATACGCACACATGAAATGGGGGGAGTATATTGCCGTCACCCAAGTCTGTCCGTCCGTCCACAATTGCTCGTAAACACTCTACAAGACACAATCCTTCACGGATTTTGACAAAATTTGGTGTGAGAGTTTGTAACTGCCCAAGGATGGACCTTATTGAAAATCAGAAGAATAGAAAAATATTTAGTAGGAGTTATTGCTCTTGTTCTTGAGAATGCAATTTTTAGCTTGTAAACACTTTAGAAGGCACAATTCTTGACATATTTTGACAATTACGGAAAATGTTTCATAAAAGTTTTTGACCTTGTTCTTGAAAACGCTTTAAATTTTAACTCTTAAACACTAAAAGGCATGATTCTTGCAAGATTTTGACAAAACTTGGTTTTTTTAATTGACACGATAGAAAGGTGGTTTTTTTGATGGATTTTAAAATTTTGTGTCAATGCTTGTTATCATGAACCCTTGTTCTTGAAAACACATTCAATTTTTAATTTGTGAAAGGTCTTGAAGGCACAATTCTTGACAGATTTAGATGAAATGTGGTGAAATTCTTAATTACTTCTCAATGATGTACCCTATTTAAAAAAAACATAAAAAGTATTTAATATAAGTTATTGCCCTTGTTCTTAAAATCACATTCAAGGCAGGTTTTAAAGAATCACCTGAACCTTATTGAAAAGCAAAAAATATGTAATATGGGTAATTGCCCTTGTTCTGGAAAATGTTTCTATCTTTGGCTCGTAACTCCAGTAGACAGAATTCTGGACTGATTAAGACGAAACTTGTTAAAAATCAAATCAAAAAGCCTTTGAATAAAGTTTGTGCATTAAGAAAATGTTACCCTCGAAATATTTCATTTATTGATAGTTTTTGTTAACTGCCTGGATGAATTGGCTGCCTTTGGTGAGCGTATTACGATGGGCCATTGTTAGAAATTGTTTGGAACAAATTGCATTAAAAATTTGGAATCTTTGTCTTGTTATAAAGAACTTGTCCTATGGGCATAGGAAGTTGGCTTTCTAATTGTGAATTTTGCTTTAATTCCAGTATAAGTCGTACATTTGCATCTGGAAAAACAGAGAAGATGATTATGCAGTGTTTGAAAGAGTTGGGTCTCCCAAGTGGAAAGGTAACTAATTCCTATTAAAGTACAATACAGTACAACTTCAGAACATTGGCCCTATACAGGAACAAAATATTTTCCTGATATATAGGGTTGGCAGATAGTTTTTTGAAAGTTTTTGAAAAACGGAATTCATGGATTTTTCAATTTTTTTTACCATATGTTTGTGTGTATAATATACAGTTTTTTTTACCCCAAAAAGTGTCCCTTACAGAAGAGTGCACACTTTTTACAGTATAACTATTGAATGTCATGCTTGCCTAGTCTGAATTAGTTCTCAAGTATTGCAAATATTTGAATATGCTTACAGAAATGAAGGGTTTTTGTTTTCGCAAATTATTCACAACAATACACGTCTGTGAGCAAAATCAAGTATTTTTCATTTCTAATGAAGGCAATACTAGTCATGCTGGAGGTGGAAGCAGAAAAAGAAAAAATTATTGGGATATCTTCTGGTAGCCTAACATATATTTTCAATAAGCGTTAATTAAAGATTTAACAGGGACAAAAAACCCTGTGTTCGCCCAATGGGCGAGAAGTATAGTATCTGTTATGTACTGATTGTTTTTAGTTTACTATGAACAATATTATCATTTATGTTCTTATTTTTTGAATATGCAACTATCATTTTCTGCTTATAGACATGGGGGAATTTCTCTTGAAGGCTCTTATAGTGGGCATGAACTATCTTGCTTGCTCGAATGCTGGTTGTATTAAACGGGACAACAAAGGGTGCTATGCCTACATTATGATGAATATTTAGTCCTATAGGTCTTGCTGTATTCAATGTCTCAATCCAATGGGCCTCCCTAGATTGACGGAATTTGGTAGTTTCATCTTCGGGCAAGTCAATTTCTATACGCTAAATTGGGATTAGGGTGAAATCGTCTATTGAATGGTCGTCGAGGTTGAAATGATTAGAAACAGGCTTGTCTTTCTTTAATTTGATGTCTGACCTGTGAGCATTAAAGCGAGTTCGTAAATTATTCTTAGTTTCTCCTACATATTGTTTGGGGCATTTCTTGCATGAAATTAAATATATTACATTCGAATGTTCACATGTTAGATGTTCTTTGATCGGGTACCTTTTATTCGTAGAGTTGCTTACAAAATAATGAGTTTCTGATATAAAGGGACATGTTTTGCATCTACTGGACAAACATGGAGCACTTCTTAAACCTGGAGGTACTTCGGCATAAAGTCTGTTTTTAGCTGCTATCTGTGCTAAGGTGGAACTTTTTATGTTTCGTAAAAATCGTCTAGAGTACCCACGCTCTTTCAGTTTTGAGAAAACAATCGTACAGGCTTGGTTGAAATCAGAAGATCTTGTACAAATTCGATGAAATCGTAAAACTTGTGACTTAATTATACCAGAAAAGGTATGTTTTGGGTGAAAGGAGCTCTTGTGCAAGAGCTGATGAGTATCAGTTTCTTTGAAATACACTTTAATATCCAGTTTATTTGTTTGACTGTGGTATCGAGAAAGTCTATGCTTTTGTCACTCACGTTTGCGGTTAGTTTGATAGAAGGATGGTGGTTGTTGAGAATTTCAAAGAATTCCCAAAACTGTTCGATAGAATAAGTCCAAACCATAAAAATGTCATCCAAAAAGCGTAAAAAAGTGGGTCAAATGGACAGAGGGGCAACACCTCACGTTCCCACTCTGCCATGAAAAGGTTTGCGTACAAAGGGGCGAATCGTTTGCCCATTGCTGTCCCTGAAGTTTGTAAATATGTTTTACCATTAAATGTGAAATCGTTTCGACTAAGACAAATCTCTAAAAGCTGTAGAATTGCATCGTCGGGTCTGTTTGGATCTGGGTTTTTATTAAAAGCTTTACGAACTGCCGTTAAACCAGTAGTGTTATCGATATTGGTATACATAGAAGAAACGTTGATAGAAATTAAAATAGCATTAGAGGGAACTCGAAGATTTTTTATTTTATTGACAAAATCGGTTGTGTCTTTAAGGTAGGCGCGATGTTGGCATGCTAGAGGTAGTAAGAAATGATCAATGTATTCTGACACTGCATATGACTCACTACCACAGTCAGATATAATCGGGCGGCTTTTAGGGATTTTATTCGAGATAAACCACTCCTTGGTTGGATTCTTATGGATTTTAGGCAAAGTGTACAAATGTCTCTTGCAATCAGGTTTGGCAGACAGATAGTCATATTGTTTCTGTTTGAGATAACTAGTTTTGACTAAATCGGCAAGAATATTATTAATCATGTTAGCAGTTTCTTTGAAAATTGGTTTCGGTAAAATGGCATAATGTTTAGGATTATTCAGTTGATTCTCTGCTTCTGAAACGTAATCCTCCCTATTCAGAATGACACAACATGAACCTTTATCACTCTTTTTAATAACAATGCTATAGTCTTTCTTAAGTAAGTTTAACGCTTCACGTTCCACTCGTGTGAGATTAGGCTTTTCGTGTGTTATGGAAAGGTTCACTGTTTGGCTATTCATACTCGCAAATGCTTTCAATATTTCAGGATGGATGGCGGCCTGAGGGGGTGTCCACGTGGATTTAGGAATAAACATTGTTCTAGCACCACGTGGGGGGTGGTTTCGAAAAAAATATGTGCAGCTAAGATTTCGTTGAAATCGTTCAATGGATGGTCGGAGATAATTCAAGTTAGCTATCTTTGGTGTAGGAATAAACTTAAGTCCACGGTCTAAGATTGAATGCTGAAGGGGTGTGAGAATTTTGCGGCTCAAGTTAACTACAGTTTGGCCTAGCGGTGGCCTCTCAGTATTTTTATCCCCAGTAATTAGTTTAAAGACTTACTCGATGCTTGAAGCTGGTGTATCCAAAACAAATAGATGCTGTTTGCTGTTTCTGGAGACCAATGAAGATTATCAACTGGTTCGAATTCTTCTTCGTAGGGTGGTAAGATTGTTGCGCTGTTGATACT